>NW_024103651.1:0-558089 GCF_003945595.2 Pipra filicauda
TTTCCCACTATCATCCAGACATGCGGTATCTATAAATTTGGCCACAGACCTGTTTTAATTTTAACTGTAATTCTGACTCTGTTTTAATTACTTTTCTGCACTTAGACTTAATCTTCTAAATGTGTCCCTCCCCCAGTTCAGCTGTTACTTCCTATAGCATTTCCTTTCTATTTCTCTTAATCCTTAGGTTTTGGCAAAACTGGTTTGAATTTCAGACCCAGAAAGTAAGTTTCCATTGGAAAGTGTCTCTCAGGAAAAAATTAACAACATCCCATATAGGGTTTAGCTTGGAAAAAAAGCACTTTTGTAAATGGAAAACTGATGCTGTTCCAAGAAGCCGCTCAAGATCAATATGTAGTCCTCAGCATTAAATTTCAAATGAAAGGTTAATAGTAACCTGAAAAATGCCACAAAAAAAAAAAAAAAAAAAAAAAGATGTGTGTTTGCTTTACCCTGTGCTGAATTTTGCTTTATTGTTCTCGGAGAGTTAGTGAAATCACACCTGCACTACCATGCAAAGCTGTTATGAGAAACTCTCTGACGTACACACACTAGCTTTGAAGGACACCATGTACAAAAGCAATGCCCTTGTGTCAGCACATGACATCAGAGAGATGTTGCACTGGTCACAGCTGCGCCAGGGGTAGGAAAAAGTGACAGAATTTTTCCAGTGTCCTATGTTCAAAAAGCATCAATATGGGATCGATGGTGTGTGTCTGCCACCCTCGCACGTGTCCTGTGCCAACCTCCAGCAGACACCTCCTGGCTCCCTGGGGACATCCACACCTCCTGCCCTGCAGCCCTTCTCTAGCTCCCAGCACACCATGAGCTGACTGAGCAGCACCTCAGCAAGGCACATCCCACCCAGCGTGTCCTCCAGCACCAATGCCCCCCTTCTTATACAATTCTTGTCTTCACTTTAAGTGGCATTGAGTGCTCCTCCTTGTCCAGGTCCCCAGATCCAGTGCATGTAATGCCAGATGATTCCAGTGCAGACCTCTACATCTGGGATAGGCATCATATGGTCCTTTACAACAGTTGACTGACTGTTGTCAGCTGTCTGACATTTCCAGGGCACAGATCCTCTGTCTGAAAGTAAATGCCTATTTCAGGGCATTTCTGAAACTCTAGAAGTATTGTTTTCTTCTCCACTGACTGAAGGGTTTTTTCCCGCATAATCCCCTGTAGAAATGAGCTTTTTCCATGACAAAGAGCAACACCCTCTTCAATGTCTTTCCTATTTTTCTACACCAATTTTTTCATTCCTTCCTTTCACCTACATGGGAGATGCCTTGCACTCCTTACCATTTAATCAGAACTGAAGGGCAGAGAAGGCACAGGTCCTTGCAACCAGTTCCCAATGCACTGAACACTTGATCTGAGCAGAAAACATTGGATGAAGCCCAGGAGCAATAAACATTTACCATATATGTTGTGAAATACAATAGCAAGACTCTCCTGCCATTTAGCAGCTTGCTCTACTCCTGTTATTTTCCAACTTCAAACACCACTTAGTTAAAAAAAAAAAATCTTCTATGCAACCTTCCACAATATTGGTAACCAACAACTCTCAAGGGATCTGTCACTTACTCCTTTCCTGAACTTGGACTCCTTGTTCCGCTGATAGTTTTGCTTAACCCGATTAACTGCACACAATGCTATTAAAAGATACTGCTTGCCAAAAGGGGCATCCATAATCTTTACAGACCTATGTGCTGTCTATATTTACATGTACAACAGGGATTAGCTGTGTATTTATATATAAAAAAAAAAAACAACCAACAATCTAAACCTCCTCACAAATAAAAGTCCCTTTAAGGAGAGAATGAATAAAGGAGGAGATAAGAAGGGAATCCAATCTCACTGTGATCCCCCCAGACTAATCACACTGAAAATGAGTCAACATTTTCACTTCTCTGCTACACCAAGACACGCTATCTGAAAAGACTGCAGAGACATGGCAAACTCCCTGCGTGGCTGTTTCCCATGTCTGGCATCCGTAGCAGTAGCACACTCGGGGACTACGCTTTCAACGCTTTGAGACTACTCCAGAGCTTTCAAGGGCTGCCTATCAGTCACTTCTACTTCAGGCTCTGAAAGAGGAGATGCAAGTTCCCATTTCTCATTAGTTTTGGGCTTCTAGCCCTTCCTCCTCTTTTACCATGCTCATTATTTCTAATTATATGCCAAATATCCCTGCTGCCTCTCTGTGCTCCTATCACCCCCAGCCCATGAGTGAGCAGCAGATCTATCTGCCAGCAGGGCTCTGTGACAACGCTCATTCAGACCTAATGCCCAGCTCTACACTTCTCCCCAACAAGAATACAGTCCTCTTTAATCTCCTTTGAAATTACTTATATCAGTGATTTTCAGCTGAAAACTTGAGCCAGGTTTCCGAAATGCCCAAATTCCTAAAGACATTTATATGTATTCTGCCACATTTCTCTTTCTGAACTCCTAATTCATTTGTGGGTTTTTTGGCAGTGAGAATCCCAGCCCTAATTTCATTACTCAGAACTTCACGAGGCAGCTGCATGTATTCAGACTTTCTGAAAATCAGGCTACTTGCATCTTGAGCCTAATTCAAGCACTAGTTTTCAAGCACCAGAAGCCGAGGTTGGAACACTGCCAAAGCCATCTGCAAATGCGAGATGAACTGAAGAGGTTTCCTGAATGAAAGCCAGAATTCAGCAAAAGTATATCATCAATATTTGCAAGAAATCAGAATAAATGACATTTTCAGTATATTTTTTATAACCTGTTTAAACATAATTACCAGGATTCTAACCCAAATGTGTTAAAACAAATGTCTAGTCCTACTCAATGAATGAAGTGACCTGCAGTGGGCAGCTCTCTGCAGAATGATGGGTGAAGTTCAGAGAGCCATGAGTAGCTCTGTCAGCAGGAGGAAGACAGAGACATCCCTTAGAAACGCTTAGAAAAAACAGCCGATAGAAAAGTGTTTGGATGAATATTGTGTCCCACTGGAAATGAGAGAGGTACTGAGCTCTCATACTAACCAGGTCCAAGGACTTCCTTTGCCCTTGGTCAACAGGCTGCAGCATAGGATGATGGTCATGAAAGAGAAGACCAGAAGGTGGTTCCAGCACGTCTCAGATGTTCAGAGTAGGGCATGTAAACTGCATCCTTTTCTTCCCTCCACAGCTGCAGAGTTTGTACACACTCATTTCCACACAGACATCTGAAGTTAGGTAGGACAAGTCCTTCGTGTTCTAACTCTTCACCCAGCTGTGGCTTGCTGGGCTGCCATTGCCATTTTGAATATATTGGTGCAGCCTCTGAACAGATTCCAGTCCACAAGGCTCCCACCTCTCCACTGAGCCTCCCAGAGATGCTTGTCATAGAAATCATGTGCTATTACTATGGCTGGGTTTTAAAGTAAGAGGTAGCAGGGTTAGAGGGGTATTTCAGAAGCCACTTAATCCATCTTCTTGCCTCCCACACCTAAACCATTCCTGGCAGAGGTTTGCCCAACCTCTTAGAAACCCCTCAGTGATGGATATTGCACAGCTTTGCAGAGTAAAGCTCTTAGTTATTGGCCAGATAAAATGATGCTAATGTGCACAGACCATTCATCAGACAGCTAATGAAGCAGTTGTCATCAGCAAGGAAGCTGAGCACAAGAGATAGGAGAAATACATGGGGGTGCAGGGTTTATGTGTTAAAAAGCACAGCCCCAAAGATACCATTTCAACATATAAAGAGCTTCAGAGAGCATGGCTAGGACAAAAGGTTGGCTGTGTCCTTCCGAGAAACTGCATTTACTGTGCTATACATCTACTACGTATTTATTATATGATTTGTTGAAGACAGTTTGTAAGGACAGCGCATTCCCATGTAACACAACATCAGCTGCATGAAACTACAGTGCTCTGCTCTGATCAGTGTCTTCTCTTGGCTGTCAGCCACTCTCACTCTGGGTGAAATCAGTGCAGATCTCCCCAGCCTCATGGGGCACCGGCCAGGTCAGAGACTGTCATCTTTCAGCAGAGACGGTGTGCTCTCTCACTCTGACATTTCTTCAGTCTTTGCCAAATCCCTTTCAGCAGCAGTCCACTAATGACTAGGAGAGGTTTTATTATCATTATCTTATTTTTCCTTTCAGGGACCATTTTCAGTCTGAAAAGGTCAGGTCAGCCAGCAGCCCCTTGACTATGAAAAATTTATTTTTCTTTTAAATAAAACTTCACAAACACTGTATGTGCAGCCTTACTCCAGCCATCTTTGAAAGTGTCTGGGATTATTTATTTTTGCAACCTACAAATATAAGTAGCCTTTAGTAAAACATTCGCTCTTTCATCTAGGGCCTTATCTCCTGCCCAGTTGAGCCAATAAAAGATACCCATTCACTTTGAAAGACAACAGGATCATCCACAGTTAACCAGCCCAGGTACTCATCACCCTGAGCATTAAATAACAGGGGATGGGCATTGCCATCCTTGCAAGTAAAACTCTAGAGAAAGCAAAGACCTTTCTACCTTTTAAGACAATCCCATTGAATTTCATGAAGGGAGGTACCAAATACAGAATTCTACAGGATGGTAGAAAATGGCCCTCAAAAATATTATTTTCAGCCAAACAAACTATATTGGTGGAAGCGTCTCCAGTGATGGCTTAATAAGTGAATAAGAGATACTGGGCAGTTTGCCTGACCCAAACCATGTTTTACCTCTTCCCTTGTGTCAGGACTACAGCTAAAAAAACCCTGATCCATCATAAAGTCATTTTCCCCCTAGTTTTCAGCAAAACAGCTCCATGATCCAGTTCATTGCACACTGTGTCAGCACTGCTGTGGGCACATGAAAGAGTGGCAATGGGTGGCCAAGGTGGAAAGATGGGCAGAGGAAGAAAGTATTTTCAGTTAGGAACAGGACTGACCTAATGGTCATGCAGACTTAGACTGGGTTAAATTGATAGTGAAAGTGCTCCTTGATCCTAATGTCTCCTTTCCCAGCTTTCACAGCCATACTGTGCAAGGTTTGGGTCTCTCAGGCACCATAGAACAGTTTAATGAATATGGAAATTAAAGCAGTCTCTAGGGATACACATCTCCACAGCCACTCAACAGAATTTCCAAGTGCTTATTCTGATTCTTAGCAACAAAGCCTTACAAATCTTCATAAAAGAGAGACATTTTAATGCCAATCAGACCATAAAGTATTGGGAGTTAGGAGAATAAACTTTGTGCTTTAACTGCATCTTTGGTGAAATGCTGATTCCTGTTTTAATACTTCTCACCCCTCGCTTTACATAAAGCAACTTGCAGCAAGAAATTTAGACATGATGATACAGGCTTGCATGGTATCTTAAAAGCTAAAATATTCTTTTCCTAAAGGAGAAAGTAGGAGTCAAACCCTCCCTCAGGCATCCTATTCTAAACCCGACATACTCCAAAGATATTAATCAGCACTGTTTTTCACAGTCCTGGGCAATGGAGCCCGAAAACATTGGGAGTAAAGGCTGTAGCACATCTCAGATAAAGCATATGAGATAGAAGTAGCAAATGGCACCTTGTAAAAATGGCAGAAGATCTCAAATCCTTCGGCAAACAGGATAAGGGCTCTTTCACAATGCACAGGGGGGTTGGTATCGACCAGAGGCTTAAGTCTACTCCTTCACCAACTGCTGCCTTGCTGTTGACCCTCAAATGGGTCTTTACTCACCTGCCCTACAATTATAATCTTGTTTTGCACACCTGGAGATGATACACTTCTCTACAAATTATTTTGGGGGCCAGACCACTTTTTAGTGTCTTACCTAATGGCAAATTATGAGACAAGCCAGGAGTGGAATCCAGAAGCTGAGTCCTTAAACAGATAATACTGCTTAATGTACATGCAAAGGGCGAAACCACGAAACCGACTAAATTTACTAATGCAATTCCACAGCATCTCACCCACTTTCTTGGGTTCAGAGAAATGAAAGGCTTAGAGCACTTATTTCTTTACATTTAAGACTCTGAAATAGCCCAGTTACAAATGCAACAAAGAGGACACTTTTGTCAGGATAGAGCTTGTAAAAACAACAGGATAATAACCTGTTCTATGTCTCTGACAGGTCATTACACATATGACAGTTGCCAAAAGCACCTACCAGAAAGAGGGCATAAGCTGTCAAATAGTATGGCACAGAAACAGCAGAAGTTTCCCACTCTATTTCTCCACCAACATATCCCTGTCATCATCTGATGCTGACAGATCTCGAGGCTGAAGGGATACTCCCTGCAAGCATTTGCTTTTGGGCTCCATTGCCCAGGACTATGAAAAACAGTGCTGGTTAATATCTTTGGAGTATGTCGGGTTTAGAATAGGATGCCTGAAAAATAAGAGTGGATCAAGGATCAGGAAAAACATTTCAACACAGCTCTCAGGTGGGACCTCCTGCCAGGACTGCATTGAGAAGTTCCACCTCATCAGAAAACATTTTATAATATCCATCTTCTACAATATCACCAAACTTTTTAGCTGAAAGTTAAAAAGTTAACTGTCTCAAGGGCAACACAACTTTCTCAGGTCACAAATAAATTTAAATGATGGTATAAAACTACCCGGCATGTTTCCAACAGCCAGGATAGAAGAGAAATGAGAGAGACATGTCCAATATCCAGAGATTCCGCTGGGAGGAAAATCTGCTAGACATGATCAATTAATTCATTGTAATAAAGAGCACTGTAACCTGCTATCAATCATTTTTGTCCTGTGCTTTGTATCACATGGATTTCTAATATATGCACATGTCAGGGAACAGGGAGGAATATTACTCAGTGAGTTTTCAATTGGCTTTTTTAACTACAAATTGTGCTATTATTTGTTAACAAGTCAGGGATGTGTTAATGATCTGGTGACATTTCATTTATGACTCTTGTCTAGGTAGGGCCTCCAAGGTGCACTAAAGACAAACAAATGAAAAAGCAGTCACCTTTAACGAGTGTGTGGGCACGTACGCACCTGCCTGTGCATTTCCATACGCACACAGAGCAACTCACACGAGAATAATTCTGTCATCATTTAATCCACAGGCTCTATCTCTCCCTGGCTGACAAAATTTGGTGCAGCTCTGATTTACACCCACGGAGACTCAAGCTTCTTGTTTATCTTTTAACAGGATAACAAAAGGTTGTTAGAGGTAACACACAGGTCTAGGGTGGAGTCTGGGGTGTCTCACCACTGCTCCATGAGACCCCCCCAACTGTGCAGCTAGAACCACAACTTCTTGTCTCTGCTCTCAAACCCTTCCAGCAATGACAGCTAATTAGGTGCCACAGAATTAACTTTCATCTTCCACCTGTGTGCTGGTGGTGACTAATTGCATTCACAGAATGAATCAGTAAGCAATTCCAAGCACGTCAGTAAATCCCACCACGGAGCAGCGTGAGGATATGCTATAAGGAGCCAAACAAGATGGTATTGACCTTGTCAGAACAAGGATGGCAAGGCCAACAGAGCAGAGACTTGATGTCTTTCCCTGTGTTTGAACTAAAAAATGCTCCGGGAAAGAGTTCCTTTCATGACACAACATCTCGCTGCAGCTGGGGCACTGGGCACAAATGCTGCTCCCTTCCAGGGTCCCATCACTGCTACCCAGGGCATGGGCGCGTCAGAGCAACGCTCACAGTGCTCTGAAGGAGGGCTGTACCAAACTTTTGCCTTCTCTGGTCACTAACACCCACTGAAACCTTGTGGCTAAATCCATGGATGGATTTCCTCCCAGGATTTGACAAACCCACTTCTCTTATCCCCTCTCTCCCCAGATGCTTTTATGTTGTGTTACATATCACCGAAGTGCTGGTGCTCTGGGAGGAATATTAGCATTAAATACAAATATAGGCATTACAACGAAAGCCATCTGTTCCTTTCTGTTGATTACAAATCTATTCTCCTCGCCCGGCGCTACTCCAGCCTCGTGCTCTCTCCTGCAGCCTCTGTCTCTGTGGCACCCCCAACAAACATGCACTTACACAAACTTGACTCCAATTAACCTCTACACAGGGATTCAAATCAGCCTGACAAGGGATTGTCAGTAGCAAGGAGACAAGTATCTGAGCTCCTATGGTCTGTGAAGCTGGATAGAAAATATCCTGATGGACACTGAGAGGAAAACACATCATGGGGGAAGTGCAACTGCCCATTCATAGCACCCTGAGTGCTTTAGCGTGTGCTTCACCTCAGCTACATGGAGACAAACCTGTGGCTCTGGTGAGTTAAAAATCATGATTCAAGACAAGCACATGCTGCTCTGATTCAGAGTGGTTTCCAGCAGACTACCCTAACCAGGTCAGAGACAAGAGCACCTGTATCTGGAGCACAAGATACAGGTGCTCCAGAAATACAGGAGGGACAACACATAACTCAGGACAAAGCAGAAATGCATTCAGACCTGCACAATAAACTAGATGCAACCAAAGGCCTTTCCTTTACGGACTGTGACCTAAAGCTCCAGCTGCAGTCATATTTCCCCACACGCTCCACATAATCACTTTCCCACCTTTTGTTATTTTAATTTCCTATTTCTATGAAAAACTCCCATGGGAAAAGGTCACAAAAAATTTGGACAGAGACATTCTTTAGGAAGTGGAGCAGAAAAAACAGTTTACAACCTTTTCCTGGGACAACCCTCTCCCCTCTCTCATGACATCGGAGATGCCAATGGGAATTTTCTGAGCCCTGTGTCCTTGCCAAGCCAGACCAGTCTCATCCTTCCAGCAAAGAGCAGATGCCAGAATCCCCATCATTTCCCTGTCCCCTTGGCCACCCCTCAGGGTGGCTGCGTGGGGTGGTCAAGCTGTTTGGATCTGCTCCAGGCAGTAACAATAGCTCAGGAAAGCTGTTTCCTCCCTCAGTTCCTTTTCAGGTAGCATGGAGCAACAGAGTCAAGTCCCAGCAAACAACAGCTCAATTCGTTGAGGCTCGAAATAGAAACAAGACCTCACTGACTGCCACAACAGAGCGAGCACAGAAAGAGCTACATGGGCTTGATTGCACACAGAGCTAAAAGAGATGTTATATTTGCTCCTGGGACTGCAGGATTTACATATGACTCTCTCTGAGTTTATCAGTGTTTTTGTTACATAAGGAAGTAAATAATAAGGAATTTACAGAAGGAAGGCTCAGGATCACTGCACTGCTCCAAGACTGCACAGATCCATCACTCTCCATGTCCTTGCCATGCAGATGGGGAAGGAGTTGCAGCTAACAATCTAACACTAAAATGTTCAGCAATCAACCCAAAAGCACCAAAGGCAAAATTCAAAGCAAGTCTGAAATGATAAGAACAGAATAAACGTACACCTCTCCCCAAAGCTGGAGCATCACCTGAGGCCTGGGTATGAGGGCAGATCACACTCCCTGCTCAAGTCAGTCTCCATTAAGCAAAAGTTTTCTCAGCATGCTGCAAGTTCAGCACAGGAGCTCTGGACCAGCTCACAACACACACACTGACATTCACCAGGCTTTCTGCAAACTCATGTCCAAAGCAGGATCTGTCTGCAGTGGTTTGTATTCCCACACTAACTGGAAACTTGGAAATTCTGAGATAGTGGTGACACCCACTGAAATGGGTGAGAACAGCCCTGATGTCTATACCTGCTCTGTACTGCTCTTCTCAGCTCTATATCTAAGATCTGAAATCAGGGTCTATAAAAAATCCTCTAATTCAGGGTTTAGCTTATATCTGCTTCCTTATGACACAGAACACTGAAGCACAGCTTGGGTGATCTTTATCCTCAGAGCATCTTCCTGTCACAGAAACACAGACTGGTTTGGATTGGAAGTGATCTTAAAGACCATCTAGTTCCAACCTCCCTGATGTGGGCAGGAATGCCACACACTAGACCAGGTTGATCAAAGCCCAATTCAATCTGGCCTTGAACACTCTCGGGGAAGACAAGTGTTGTTATCCCAAATATAATTCTGCACAAGAGCTCAGAATCAGGACATTTAGGTCCATATTTGTAAAAGGTACATAAGAGCCTTGCTCCTACCCAGGCACCTATTACTACAGCAGCTGGGCTCTTGACTAGCTTGGAGTCATGACCTGAGTGCTATGACAAATGGGACACAAGCAAATCAAATGCATATTACCTGAGAGTCAAAAGACTGGATCAAACCCCTCCTTAAGAGCATTCTAAATCTGTAGTGTTGATCCTTCTAAGGCACTGGTGGAAGGGAGCTGCTTTCACCACAGGAGGAAATCTGGCAGCAGCCCTCACCATGGCAATCCCAACCAGCACCTCTGCAGGGCTTCAAAAAGCAGCAAAATAGAACATATAGCCCCATCTTTGTCATTCTGTAAAGCTTTCTTGGTAATCCATCTGCTTTCTTGCCGAGGAAAGCTCATCACATAAAATCAGGGGCATAGGGCTCTCCAGCCAATTAGGCAGATAGTGCTGCTCAACATGCCTTTATTGAGCAAACAGGCTTCCCCCTCTGAAGGCAGCAGGTGCCTTTCACAGGCACTTGGCATATGGGCTGCTACTCCAGGCCACCAACACCATCCATCTTGTGTCAGCCACCCCGACAGAGCCAGGACAAGGTTAATGTAGTCAAGATACAAAAAAAAAAAAAAAAAAAATAAAAAAAATAGTAATACACTGGAAGGCAACGTGCATATAAAGCAGCTGATTTCCAAATCCTGTTAACTCTGCATTTCTCAGGCTAACACTGGCATGGGTTCCCAGAGCATCCTCCCACACCACCGACCACTGTGGGCTTTGTAAGCTCTGAAGTTTTAAGCAACACTCAGTATTTAAGGAGGGAAAAGTGGAAATCAATACATGTCATATGGGCATAACATGCTTGTAACTTGAAGTGAGCAACCAAATACATTCTTAATTGGCTCTGAAAATCAGAATTAAGCACAGCCACAGTGTGATACATTTCCATTTTTCTCCACAAGCGGTACCTATTTCAACAGTATCAAATCTGCCCTGAGCTGGAAGTTTGCTGTCCTCATTTAAACAATCTAAATGGCTATTTTCACTGTCCAAGGAAAGAGGTAGGGCCTCTAGAGGATAGTACATGTCATCTCAGAGGAGTCCTTGCCTCCTGAGACTCTTTAGGATGAAACTACTCAGGATCTCAAGTTGTTTGCTATGAAGGCTGGAAGGAGAGAGGGGAGAAGGGAGGAGTGTTTGAGTTGCAGGGTTTTCTCAGTTGAAAAGAAAAGGATATTTCATTCTGAAATATCCATGCAATAGGAGATGACTTGCTTTTCAGCTGAAATTGCACTTGTCAAAATGCATTAGAAAACATTCCTTTTTATGTGGAAGACTTCAAATCCCACCCAGCACAATTGCTCCTAAGAAAAAAGAAAATAAAAACCATAAAACCAACCCAGCAAACATTTTCCATCATTTAAAATGCAGCAGACTTCAAATTTTGTCAAGACTCAGAATAGAACAACATTGCAATCCACATGGCAGTTCTACTTGCATGTGAGCTGGAGAAAACCCAGCCAGAGCTTTATCGTGTTAGATGGAGACACCATTAGCACTAATTCATCCTAACACCCAGTGCAGAGATAACCCCAATCAACATGACTTAAGAGTCTCTTGCAGCACTCAGGAGACTCCAGGCATGGAGCAGCTCTGACAAAGTCACTCCATGCCTTCCCAACCTATTGCTTTCCACGTGCCTTTCTCTGCGCAATATCCTACGATATTTATTCCACAGCCTGTCACACACCAAAAAACTGTCTGCCTAATGTCGTAATTCAATGTTCGTAATGAAACAATGTAATTATTTTGTTCATCTCATCTACAGCAAATCAATATACAACTATGCACCATCAGATACAGAGAAATAATTATGAATCCTCCACCACTGGCTGAGTATTTCGCACACATATGGGCAAGCACAGAACCGAAAGCAGCAAATCTCAACTACAGCTTTTCATAGAAACACAGAATCATAGAATCAACCAGGTTGGAAAAGACCTCAGAGATCATCAAGTCCAACCCTTGATCCAACACCGCCGTGGTTACCAGACCATGGCACTAAGTGCCACATCCAGTCTCATCTTAAAAATCACCAGGAACAGTGAATCCACCACTTCCCTGGGCAGCCCATTCCAATGTCTCATTACTCTCTCCATAAAAAATTTCTTCCTAATATCCAGCCTAAACCTCCCCTGGCAGAGCTTAAGACCACGCCCTCTTGTCCTGCTGCTGGTTGCCTGGGAGAAGAGACCAACTTGGCTACAACATCCTTTCAGGGAGTTGTAGAGAGTGATGAGGTCTCTCTCCCCTGAGCCTCCTCTTCTCCAGGGTAAACAGCCCCAGCTCCCTCAGCCTCTCCTCATAGGACTTGTGTTAAAGTCCCTTCACCAGCCTCATTGCTCTTCTCTGGACCTGCTCCAGCACCTCAATATCCTTCCTGAACTGAGGGGCCCAGAACTGGACACACTTTCTACCCAGCTGACGCCTCAGGCAGCACTGGAAAATCCAACACAAGAGATGACAAAGTCAGCAAGGCCTCCAGGGGGTTTCCTACAGGAAATAAACTGGGGGTTCTGCAGGAAACACCCAGTGAAGAATACTGGGGGTACTTTCCTGGGTACTTTCCTGCAGAAGAAGTAGCTTTCCATCCATGGGATCCACAAAGAGAAGGAATAAAATGCTAAATCGAATTCTCAATGAGCAACCCCAGACTACCTAATTCACCGTTGCCGCTGTGTCAGTCTCTTACGAAGATCTGTGACCATTTGAAGGTGTTTTACTTCTGTAAGCTTTCACCTCCAGTCTCTACAAAAGCCTTCTTATTTAAATATTGAGACATATTTTTAAAAATACAGAAGCGCAGGCGGTAAGCAAAAGGCACCTGTCATCAGCTTATCTCGATAGGAATGAGGTTGCTTCCCTTTCCAGAAGAGTCATTCACTCTTCTCTGTTGTCCTTTTCTGTGAGAGATGCTCGAGTGAAGCAAACTGCTACAGCCAAGTTTCATATCCCAGCAAAACTGTTGTCTCTGATGGAAAACCCTTAGAAGCAGTGAGACACAGCTGCTCTGTCAGGAGCCATTAAGATGAAGGATTACTAGCACAGGCCATCTGCCCGAAATTGGGGGTTTGCTTGGTTTTTTGTTTTTTTTTTTACTGTATGATGCTGCGGTAAGTCAGGACAAAATTAAACTCAGGACTGACCAATGCCTTTGGGGCTGAGTTGCCTCTGGAGAACCACTATCCCCACTACACCAGACAGGGTGGATAAAATAAAAAGCCACCCTGACCTGGTGATTTATGAATGATGATTCAGTGCAGTACAAACTGAGCAGCCACTGCAAACTCATTAAAAACATAAACAGTGTCACACTGAAAGGAGGGCTAAGTCAATAGCCACGATTCGGGCTGCGTTAATTCCAAGTCCCCTTCTCTGTGCAAATATATTACAATGATTCACGGAGACAGCCTCAAAGAAATAAGTGCCTCTGCGTTATTACACAGCAAAATGTTGGGTGCTTGGGAGTCATCTGGGTAGACAGATGATAGCATTAGTGATTCAATTGACCCTTACAGATTAAAATGCACATGAGGAATGGCAGGACTGTCAGCAAGCAGCAGCCTGTGCAGAAGCCAGACCAGAGGAGAGCAGAGGAGGAGCTCTAAGATGTTTTCCCATGCTAGCAGAGTAACACAGCTGTTTGTTTGGTGTGAAAGCCATGGTAAGGAAGCAGAGTTGTTGAGGGATGCAGATGGGTTCAAGCCTGGTAAGGTATGAGCATCCCCTGGGAATGGTCCAGTTCTGTCCATGACAAGGGCCACATCCTCCTCGTGGAGACCACAGGGACATATGACAGCAGTGGTGGGTGATGGATGCCCTGTAGAGTGGTTTATCTTTGGGTTTAAAGCTGGGAAGCACTTTAAGGTACCTGGTGAAGAGGCAAATAATGGAGGTGCAAGTAAAACCCACCCTCTCATGAGTCTGGGAGGTGCCTCACCAAACCTTACCATTGCAATGGAGTGAGCATCCCACTCACAGAAAGGACAGAGAAAATGTTCACCGCCTGAGAGCGGTGATAAATGGATATTGGAGGATAACGGTGCACATCCTGACACCTTTTGTTTTCCACCATTCACTACAGCTGTGCAATGAAAGCCAGCACGCTGCAGACAGGCAGACAATTCCCATCCTCATCATCCCTTGCCCACAAGCAACTTATAAGCACCAGTGTTTTGGTCCTGCCTGCAGCCCCAGGGCTGCCAGGAGCCACACACCAGCACGCCAACTCTCACTGTCAGAGATCCCAAACGTAGAAACATTCTGAAGAGCCAGGACATAAATTTTGTAGTCAGACATGAGTGTAACTGGACCATTAAACAGCATTTTCACATCCTGCACAGAGACTAAGTCTCAATATTTTGAAATGGTAATGATGTAGCTGACTAACAGCTGTTTGCATAGGGCCATTGCACTTACAAACTCAGTGTGGTTTTTAAAGAAGGAAAAATGATGCGGATGATGCTACCAGGCACATAACCAAGTTCTAACTGTGTTTTTCTTCTACAACCACATGCAACCCCAATCCTAAACTATATCATGTTAGATGATGGTAGATAGAAGCAGAAAGCAGCTTTTTGGGGTTTTTTTTTGCCCATGGGAAACTCATTGCCAAGCAAGGTCCCACCTTCGTGTTGGTGGTGAAAAACCTGCAGCCTGCAAGGCACAGCTGACCACCCACATGATTTAGAATATTTCCCCTCACAAATACTTCATCCATCTGGGTCCTGGGTAGTAACAGAGCTCCCACACTGGTAAATCATCCAAAGACAACCTGTATAGCGTAGAACATGAACTAGCAGCTAAACACCTAAATCTCTGCTGCTGTTTGGCAACAAGCAGAGACCAACATGCTTGGCAAAGCCAGGCTTAGCTGATATTACAGGCTGTGCCTCAGTGTAAAAGGTAGGATGGTTTGGAGGCTTGGAGACAGATACACATGGGGCTGGGGAACATGACCTGTGGGGCTATATGCAGACCTGGAAAGGAAGACATTGCCCACAGAGCTGAATTTCAGGTCACAGAGGACTGTAGGACTATACAGGCTCTAGGTGAAGGATGCTTACGCAGTTGGGGTGTTTGCAGTGTAATTACTTGTGTCTGGAACTCACAGATTTGATACAACCCTAGCTGGGTGGCTTGGAGAAGAAAATTTCTGGTACAATTCAGTAATCATAAAAGTACAAAGGTATACTAGTTTGTACTTTTACCTAAAAGGATCTCACATATAATTCTTTCTGTTACAAATGGCCTCATTATTCAATACTGCAATTCACATAACCATAATCCTTTCATCCCAAGAGAAAAAAAAAGTGTTCTTTCATAAACGTGTTCAGTCACAGGCTCACCTTAAAGTCACATTGAACCACAGTGAATTCATGAAAATAACTATGAACCTAAACAGCTAAAAAAGTATTTTTCATGAGCAGAATTTATGCAGTAAGGAAAGGGAGCCATGGACTTATTGGGATCTCAAACCCTACTAAAATTCAGGGAATGCATAATAGTTCTTAACCCCCAGAGCTCAGGCTGGAGGGTAGATGCAGGAAGATGGGGCAGAGGAGGGAGTCTGTGCTCCCTGTATCATAGAGAGAAACAAATTTGCAGCAATTAAACAATTTACTTTTCCAAAGTAAAGGCAGAAATTAGTCTAAATTAAGATTATGATATATGAAGAAAATGTCAAAGAAAGCAGCTTTGGAGTATCTTCCTCAGGTGAATAACGCACTTTTCTTAGCAAAGGCCATGAGTTTTTAGAGAAAACTATCCTTGATTTAGACCAAGCTCTCATGAATACGTACATAAGTGAGAGAGAAAAGGCTTGTCTTAGAAAGGATTAACTCCTCAGGCCAAGAAAGCTTTAACACATGACTAAGGATTCTCTGAAGATTTATGTAGCCAGGAAAGGGAAAATATTAAAAAAAAAAAAAAACTGGCTTTTGAAGGCCAATAGGCACCACAGCTGAATTAGGTTGCCTAATGCTTGGTTAAGATCTGTACCCTCAGGCAATCATTCTCTATTAAATAGATTATATTCAGCACAAACACAGCACATTTGTAAGCTTAAAGCTAAGAGGCTACACATGAAAAGACAGAAAATAAATTGCTCTGGGAATAGGAGCAGGAGGAAATCTAGAGGAAAAAATAACTGTTTTTAAACTTAGGAAAGAAGGTGCTTAGTATTTGCTAGAGATAAGGATCACCCCTCAAAGAACATCTTACTCCATAAATACATCCAGGATATAGAGATTCTCTCCTGTTCTTCTACCAAAGCAGGGAATACAATGATGGCAGGTCTCAGGAAGGTGTTCTCCCAAGGTGCCAGGACCCCAAAAAGCTCCTGCTGCTCCTGAAATACTGCAGACCACAGTAGGGCAAATTTCTTATCCAGGAGGGCCTCATCTGGCCTTACACCATGGCAGAAGCTCTGGTTCGGAAAGGTCAGTACTTATAGCCAGGAACTGGCTGGGAGTTTCTGGTTGAGAAATTGGAAAAAATTGGAAAAGCATCAATTTCCTGAAAGATTTTGTGGGAAGCAACCACATTATTGTAAACTTTTCAAACTGAACCATTTTAGAAAATCCCTATTGCCCTCATGTTCTCATTAGTCATTTTACATATAGATTATCCACTTTTTCACTCAAGTGGTACAGAATACTTTAGCCTCCAAATAGACAAACTCAACATTTAGCCATTAGTCTTTTTCAGATTTCTTTGTCACTTTTTAGTTAAAAATGAAGCTTGGCTTCCATATTGAACTGGAGTGTGTTTCTTCTGAGCTTTTGCTGAGCAGGAAAAGAGCTGGTTTCAGAGAAGTTCAGCTTTTAACTGACTCAGAAGAGGGCCACCATTCAAGTCCACTAAATCAGTAACTATCTTTCAATCATTTTCAAGCAGGCCAATCCCAAAAAAAAAAAAATTCTCCCTCAGGACCAAACCATACAATACATCAAATTCTCTTCACTTCCTCGCTGTAATAAATCTGCACACTTTAAAGAATGAAACTCTGAAAGGGTGCCTGGGATTTGATCCACAAAGTCCTCCTGCCACAGGGGATTTGGCACTCTTGTCAATTAGTAAGAAAAAAAATGTAATATGATCTGTCAACAGAAAAACTGTTTGATAAAACATGTGTTATTTGTTTCTCGAGTGGCTGGAATATTCCTCTGCTTTGCTGGAGAAGCAGCTCACACTTTGCTATTTTCTGTCTGACTGCATTTACCACATTTCTGAAGTCCTAAGTAAGGCAAATTGAGCAGAGCAAAGCTGACAGCAGTACCCTCGCTCTGTGAACCAATAAATCTAGTGTGGACAAAGGAATTAAAAGAGAGAAGGAAAAATCTCTTTTTAAAAGGAAAGTTCTCCACACAGAAAAAAAATATTTTAAAAGCAGGTCTGAAGAGGACAAACCACCAAGCTGAGATTTCAGCTGGGCTTTCCACAGAGTTGGAGTCACACAGAAAACAGAGCAGATTGCCCTGAAAAGTGGCGGGTTTTGTCTGCTGATGGGGAAATTGGTAATCAATAGCCACCTGTATCTGTCACTTTGGTGCCCTGTATCCCAGAAACCTGGGGTGGAGGTGGCATTCCACCATCGGAGGGGCTCACACCACATGTGCCCAGCCACATGCTGTGAGGATGTCACTTTTTACAAGCCCCTTGGCTGGCATACATTGCTGTTAATGTCAACAGCAGTTTATGTGAACATATGGGGACCAAGATGTAGCTGCAACGACTATCAGGTATAAAGTGACAAGTATGAGCAAGGTTGTCCAAACATTTATAGCAACCCTTCAGAATAAGCATCACAGGGAACTGTGCAAAAACTGGTGCAAAAGGGAAAGGGTTGGACCACCTGTAACTCTGTGTGATGCTGAGTGTGCTCTGCACTCACCAAGAAACCACAAGTCCTGCCAAGCCCCAGCCTGCTTTCCTTCCTACTGTAACCTCGTGCCCACTGAAACACTGAGCAAATGTGTATCACTGTGGCATTAGTAAGGGACAAGAGGAATATGAGCCCCAGGAGATCAGCATTACGGTGTCTGGGACAGGGATGTCCACACCTGGAGGGCAAAAGAAAAGGCACCAGTGAGACACAGCTCTCCTCACCTTAACCCAGAAGAACCAGCTCCAAGGGGAATCACATACCTGAAGCAAGAGGAGGGGAGAACGCTCCATTGCCATTCACCATTTCCAAAATGCCCTGGTGAAAAGGTTTAATAACAATGTGATCTTCATTGATGTCACTGTATTTTTATGCTCAAAATCATAACAGTCTTCAGGTCTATCATCCAACCTTACTCCTTTGTTTAGCTGTGTGTGTAGTCATACACAGCATGACTAGACATCAAGGACAGACTGAAGATGAGGTTTAATATAGACTGGAACTGCTTATACATCCTTGTAACTTTACTGTATTTTAGTCTTACAGCATCTTATGACACTGTTGCAAAGCCAGCTATAAAAAGAGCAGCTCTGTGTTTTCACTGTGAAGAAGCTAAAACACAGCTCAGAAATGAGAGCACTGGCTGTAAGTTAGAGATGGATGGAGAGAAGGGCACAGAGCAGTTCAAGAACCCCCTGAATTCAGAGGAGAAACTTCCCCAGCCTTCAGCGTGTTTGGAATTCATCCTGCTTCAGTAGAAGCTGAGGGACATTTGCATTTCAGACTTTTTTAAAATAAAAACCCAAAAATATTTGCTTCAGAGCTCAAAACTGTCCTAGAGTTCAGCTGAGGAGAGAAGCTTTCTCATCCCTTATTGACTTCAAGGACAACTTCAATGCTTTTTAGGATTGCCACACTGCAATTTGCAAATATCTATGAATTTCCAGGCTCCTACTCCAACTTGGCTTCACTGGCAGTTTCTTATCAGCTTCCTGTTAGTAGTAAGAGTTTCCTTCCTTGAATTTCCCTAATGTGATTTCTTTTTAACTCCAAAGCAAGATTCAATAACCAAATGATAATTACATTCCTTTAGCTTGACTTTAATAAAGTCTCGTGAAAGAGAGAAAATTATAAATTCAATACAATTCCTAACTTGTATCATGTCAGACTCGAGATCCTATTTAGACTGGTGAAAATTGTTCTCTAAACCAAGAGTCAACTTTTTACCCAAGTCAAGGGTATTTATAGATAGCACATTTGTACATTAAAAAAAAAGTCAATATTCTGTGAATGCAATGCTCCAAGAAAGCAACGAGAGATTCCAATGTATTTCATAGGTTCAATATAAATATGAAGGTTTCAGCCCACATCTAGAAATTTCTTTTTGTTTAAATCTTTCTGATTATCCCCAAGTTATCCTTCAGCATAACAGAACTGGTTGCCAGTATTTGTCTTTGTTGTCTGTGTTCTCTTTCCTTAAACAAACTACTTGTTCTATTTTGATAACTCCTATCTATGATAACACTCTGTAAAATGACCCCTCGTGCATTTACATCCAACTTCACAAAACTGAATTTCTGCTCCAGAGAGAAAGCAGTGAAAAATGTTAAATTGTAAAGATTTCTACAGCTCTCTTGATTAAAAGACATTTCTTTGGTCCAAAGTCACCCTGCTCTGTCTTTACTGAAGCTACAACTTATCACAGTGCTTTTTTCCTAGAACATGCATTCTTCAAAGGAAACTACCAAGTCAAACTCAGTATCAAAATGTAATTTCATTTGCACCATTGAAGTCAATGGAGTTTCTTTAGAACTTGATTCAATGGCACATTTCAAAGAAAAGAGGGGGAAAAAAATACCATAGGC
The DNA here is from genome assembly GCF_003945595.2 of Pipra filicauda. Lineage (NCBI taxonomy): Eukaryota > Metazoa > Chordata > Aves > Passeriformes > Pipridae > Pipra > Pipra filicauda. The sequence goes on from NW_024103651.1 coordinate 19,763, forward strand.
TTATGAATAGCAAAAATCTTCCCCAGCTTCCGTCAGGATTGATTCTCAAGGTTAATTGGTCTTTTATGTACGGATGACTTGCAGGAGCTGGCTCTTTATCTCTGTAAAGTTCAGTTCATAAAATCATTTCTAAAACCGCCTGTGCTATATCAGGGGAGGAAGCACAGGGCTAGTAGGGAAAGGAGATAAATTAAAGGATTATAGGGAGAAGGAAGAAAAAAAGCTGAGATGGAGACAGAAGGCAAGGTCATTGGTGCCAAATAGGAGGTAGGGGGTTGTTTTAACTGTAGGGGATACACTAGAAATGTATTAGCTACCATGTTATACATTCACAGAGTAAACTAGGTAAATGCAGATAATATTGCAGCATGGTTACCTCAAGTCAGCGGAACATACCACATCCAGGCCTGTTTTCATCTTACAATACTGAACATTAAGCTTTTTTTTTCCTCCAACACTTTTTTTCTTTTTCCTTTTTTTCAGCTTTTTCCACTTTGTCTGGGCAGTGGACAAAGGCAGCAGGTAGAACAGTCTCATCAGCTGCAAAACACAACATCCTCACAGGAACTAGGCTGCATTTTCCTGATTAATTTAATGATCCTGAAACCTAAACACTGCCTATAATTGGCCCTTCATCTCCACTGCTGTGAGAGGCAGGCTCATTAAAGTGTCTCTGGCTTCAGACACTGCCGGGAGCTGTGTGTCAGGAGGGGACAAAGCTTTCAGCCCTCAAGCAGCCTTAGCAACACGGGGTGCCATCAGAGGTGGACCTAAATGATTCACTCTTCATGCCAGCCACGGCAGGCTGCCTGCTCCCTGGATCAGACAGGTGCTCACACAGGTGCTTTGATAAGGAAACGTGAAAAAGAGTCAGAAGCTGTGTCAAGATTGTTTTGGTAATTGTCGTTGCAGGTAACCTGCATTTGCAAGGGTTTTTCAAAGCCAGCAGTTCCATCAGCACTGTCCCTCAGGACACCTGTATTTGATTTAGAAAGTCTAAATCCACCCCAGTTTCCCAGGAAAATATTTTTATTCCACGCCTTTGCTCCCCAGGAAAAAAGAAGCCCCTTGGAAAGCCTCCACTGTTGCCCCCACAGGATGCAGACCCAGGAATCCAGGAGTCAGTCCCAGTCACCCCAGTCATCTCAAATCCATCACCCTGATAGCAGTGAGATGTCCTCATCTCATCCTGTTGGTATTCCAGACAGCTCAGCTTCAATTCAGTGCTCAGGGGGCCATAAACAGCAGAATGAAACTGAAGGCACATTTTCTCTCTCCATTACAACCACTTACAATCTATTTGAATTTGAATTGAATTTTTGAATTTAATTTGAGCTGAGTTGGAATCAAATTTGAATTTTAATTGGATTTTTCCATAAGCTGTTTATTTACACCCTTCATCACTGATATCTTCTATTATTTCCTCAGGAAAAGCCACCACGAGACAGACTACCACTTTTTGTCACAAAACTGATCTTTTTCACTACACTAAATATCATCTGTTATATTACACCCTTTATCCCTGTATCTCTTTAGACATTCCTTATTTCCAGGTTTCTGCTTTCCACTGAATATGTATTTTAGATTATTTTATTACAGATATTTGAATTATTCACTGGAAGTAATTTTACTCCCTTCTCTAAGAAGTCATTAGGAAGTAATTTTTTAATTACTGCTAGATATTAGGTATCATGCAGGCACTGAATCATTTGGGAGATCATTACCACCTGCAGTTAGACAGTAGAGCACTCCAGCATGTGTTGACATTTCTGTACCACTCCTTTAAACCCAAAATACAGAGTATTCTCATATCCAGCCCAACCTTAGAACTTAGCATGTATCTGTAGAGGGTTGGTGGATCAGAGGCCAGGACCTATATACTCTCTTAGCTGCGTCTCGATATGTGTTGGATCATTTACAGGAGGGATGTAACTTTTAAAATTTAAATTATCAAACATGCACATGGACAAAACTCTGTCTAAGTGCCCAGGAACAGTCTTTAAAAGACATGTAAGAAAGAATTGGATTTCCATTGCAAATTTGGCCAGATTTGGCTCAGTCTCCTTCTGAGCAAAGCACTACAAGTCTGCTGCTAAGACACATTGAATCAATTCACCACATATGGCCAATCCTTTCTCTTGCATAGAAACAAGGAAGAACTTCATGACATTTTTTTTGTGTACACCTAAAATACTAAAGAAAAATAAAGCAAACACTGAGGATGTAAAAATAATTTATTGGATGCTCCGTCACTAAGTTACACATTTAGCAATCAAATATCTCCATGACATGAATTATTCCTTTTTCCTCAGTGTTTCCTATATCTACCAGTTTAGTACCATCTACACAGTTTCTGAGGATAGTTGAAACCTGCCCTTATCAAAGGAAATGCTAAATAAAAAATGCTTTTTGCTCTGTGAACTGCTATGAATCTCTATCTGGACAGGTCACTGCTTTGTTTATAGTTCCTCAGCCACTTATCAATCTCTGCAATAGAATTCAAAGCACAGGCTGAATTTGTTTTATGAGGGGGTTGCAATGCAATACGATAGCAAGGGCTCTATCACAGGACAGACATAAATAATGTGAGCTGTAGTCACCCTCATCTACTGATTTGTCTCTATCAGAAAAAGCAATGAAATTTGTCTGACATCATTTGTTCCAGTGAAATCCATGATTTTGCTATTTGCCAGATAATGATTTTCTCTCCTCCATTATTTGTTACACTCTTTGAGTCAAGTTTATGGGCCAGTGATAGACAAGGCTGTCTTTCTGTGAAAAACGGTAAGCATTATTTTTTTTTACATTTCTCACAATTTTCCATTACTCTTTATCATACCAAACTCTTCATATACATTAATCGAATGTTTGTTCTCTAGATTCAAATCATCCTTCCAATTATTGCACAAGCTCTTGCTACTTTCTAATTATTTTCCATAAAAGGTATTTCATGGGTGAGTACCCTTTCATCATAAAAAGCATCAGAAATTATCAGTAATGGAGTTTGTGTAAAGCAAACATTACTCTTTCTTCTCTAGGAGTCTAAAAGCTCTCTCCATTTCTTTGATATATTTTGGCCAACATCACCTATTTTATATAATATATATAATTCCTCATTTTTGTTTGCTATTTTTCCTGCATTAGTCAGAGGGGTTGTCATCTGGTTGTTTCCCTTTCTATGAGCAGATATTTTTATCCCCACCGTTTTGATAATCCCATCACTTTCATTATGACCAGCATGATTAGTGGATCAGTCTAGTTCTGCTCTGGTCAATCTTTTTTTTTTTTTTTTGAAGAAGAAGAAGAAGAAGAAGAATTTCCAAGTTTTGTTGCATACCCAGCTCATAGGGAAGCAGACTTTTGGTGCTATCAGCTGCATGTTGCTACATCCCATATCAAAAGTTCATTGAATTAGATCACCAGATAAAAAACACTAAATGATAAAAGCAGCATCACTCAGGCTGCAAACTCTATTACAGCCATTCCCACCCTATAGTGCACCATGTAAAATGCATTGCAACTTGAAGAAAATTTATATGCAGCTGTTTCAGAAAATTTGGAAACATTAATATTACTTGAACTTCAGTGGCTTTCTTTGTTGTGGCTTTCCTTTTAGACACTTGTAGGAAACAGTTTCACAATATCCCGGTCTGTCTGCATTATTTTATACTCCTAAAGAAATATGAAATTAGCAGACTTGGGCTATCAAATCCATCAAAGTCCTTGTCACTGGCTTACAAATGGATATATCAGAGATCGTTATTTATGGCAAGAATGTACATAGCTTCAAGGCTGCTGGAGACTCTTTCTGCTAACCTAATCCAAGTAAAAATATAATGGGAATTTTTGAAGGAAACAATTTCTTGTGTCACGTTTCCTAAAAGGATGAAACTACAGAGCAGGGATGATTGCCCACAACATCATCTACTCGTTAAGTCTGAATCCGTGCCTTCCCCTTAGAAGCAGCATCTTCCCTTTAGCACCGCGCGCTTCATTAAGGCCATACAGAGCCAGACATTATGACTAATGGCCTCTACTCCAGCAAGTCATCCCACTGACTTCAGAGAAATTACCCATGTGAGCCAGAGTTGCCAAAAAACACCATTTGTCATCAACTGATGCTTCCAAACATATTAATCTTCCTACAGCTGCTCCTTTTTAAAATCGGTTGGAAGATTTACTGCTGGTGAAAAACTGGGTTATCCAGGAAAGTCTGACAACTTAAAGGCTCTGGACTCCCCTTTGGCCGTGTAAAAGAGTGGGAAGCCATGTGGAAAGGTCTGTCTCTAGCACACTGGGTCTGAACATGCCAAGGTTAATATGAATGGGCAGATCTTTCCCTAAGTGTTCTGGTCCCCAGGTGACATTTAACACTAAATGTTAGCACCCTGCTCCAGTGCTTCTGTCCTGGAACTGAAGATACAGCATCTGCAACATCCGCCCTCCTAGAGCCATGCTGCCTGGAGATAGGGAATGGAAGCCATATCTCAACAAAACAGGTGCCTTTTCCATGAATTCAAAAGTGTTTTTGTTAAGGTAAGTAGGACTGGTAGAACTAATCCTTACCCCCTCTGTACTTTCCTCCTCAGCTCCTCCTACTTAGACAGCTTTTGCATGCTGCCTTGCTTTTCTCTGCAACATCATCCAAGAAAACACAGGAGGAACTTGTTCACCTCCAAAGCCATTCAGAAACTGAATTTGCTATTGAGAATTTAGTTACAGATAGCAATTTTCGCAGCAAACTGAGAAGTGACCAAATGTGAAACAGGGGTAAATGCAAAGCATAGGCATGGTACAGCAGTGCATCTCATCCTACACATTACATTTCACTTTATAACACACAGGGATGATATTATACCACATAAAAAGAATGTGCTTTAATTAACAATAAATGACTGCTTGGGCTGACAAAATATAATGGGTATTTTAATCAAATTTTATCATCTCCTCCAAAGCATTTTTTCTGCAAAGCTCAGTGCACTATGCTAGCTTAAACATGATATTCGCTAATTAAAATGTATTAACATTTTCCAAGCACACATTATCCTTTACGTACAAGAGCCATTTCTAGTCCCAGAAAAGATCATTTTACCTTGACATTTCTAATTAAAAGAAAAACATTGCTCACATATAAATAATAAATGAGAGTGCAGATGCTCTTATCTGTGTGGCAGAAGGGAATAGGGAATTACTCATGAGTATGTATCCAAATGAAACTGTTAGACCTGTCCATAACATGCACATCTGGGTACTATAACAACTAGAGTCACTGACTCATTTTCCACCCACTTTTCTCCAATATTCCATCTAATTAATTGCATGATTTTCTTTTTCTTACTGAAGAGTCCTGTGATGACTAGTATAATGAAAATGTACATATAAGAATTGATGCCTTAGAGGTTTTTTATTTTTTGATTTTTTAATTTTTATAGATTTTAGAAGTAGTTATGTAGTGGGTGCAGATTTTAACGTGTCAGTATTTCTAGTAGAAGTAACTACAGCAGCACATAACTCAGGTATCTTTTCCACACTGAGGTCTCTACCAGAATAATTAACATGCATTCTTTTGCTGTCTCACTGTATTATATCTCTTACCAGTATTTTCCAGTAAAAGTAACAGCAATAGCTTAACGGTTGAACATACCAAACCCCGTCCCATGTCAATCCCTCAAAATTCCGTTAGCTGTCTAGTCTTCTTTTCAAGGTGGAATTGCAGAAGACACCTTAACATCTGCACCAGAAGATGAAAACATAGGCAAAAGCAATCTTCAAACCCGGAACTCTGGAGGGCCTCCAAGGACTCAACGTGCTCTGAGGAGGATGAAGATGATGAAAGAGGGGTCCCAAACTCCCCCAGACTCACTTCCCAAGGGGGTGTGCCAGGGGTCGGAATGGGGCAGAACCAGGAGGTGGTTGGGGGATTGGATGACATCATTATAAAATCATAGAACCTGTGTCCGAGTGCACACGCAAACCACAGGTGGTTTGTATTCCTGTGGACCAAGGGCTCATTAAAGCTCTGCTCTTCTTATCTTATCTCTACACTAAATTGGCCTGGAGTCTTTTTTTCTCCTTGGTCTTTTAGGCAACAGAATGAATGCTGTAAGTAGTTTTGGTGGTCACCTTAAGCTGGATATTAGTTGCATGGTTTTCCCTGAACAGGAGAAACTGCTGTAAATACTTGCAATCAGTGATTACCATCATTTCACCAGCTTGATTACTCAAAATGGTATAGAAGAGTGAGTCAGGACTGTGACTCTACATTAAATGCCTGGGAGGGTTGAAGATAACTGGTTATAAACATCCTAAGTTTCACTCTCCTGGATATTTCACAACAGAGACTTTAGGCTTTAGCTTTGCATTAGGAAAAGTCATGTTCATCAGTGTTTAGAGTAAACACTGGGAATAAAGCTTATAGCTTCTATCTTCCTTCTGCCACCGCTTGAGCTGTTATGTGACTTTGAGAGTACCACTGGGCCACCCACTTAGATTTCTGCATCTCTAATACCTTAAAAGCACTTTTCCACAAGACACAGGTATTACAAGATATGAACATATGTGCACACATAGGCTTGTCAGTGTCCCACTATGCTAGTGATTAAGGGCTGCAGCACATTGTGTGATGCAATGTGGAAAACTTGGAAGGGAGGCACAATTATTTATAGGCTTCTTAACTTCCAGGTAGTAAAGCAGGTTTCATCCCCATCCGTTACCCCATACAGTCAGAGAAGACAAATAGCTGCAAAACCTAAGCCATGCACCTAAATAAAAAAATTCAGATGCAGACCCCAACTCTCCTGACTGCGTTGAGAGTTTGGTTTCCCCTGGACATCCAATGGTCTGAATTGGTCTCGCTGCTCTTGGAATCATGACAACAGCTCATGTGCCCACCGTGGCTGCAGCCGCCTGCCCCCAGCTAGTCAGCTCTCGCTGCCGTGGATGAGCACCTTCCCAACAGCAACAGAGGGAGCTGGAGCAAAGCAGAAAACAGCACAGTGTGCTTCTCCTGGAAAATTAACTTTCCTTGCTCCTAAGAAATGCTGCTTGTAAAACACTGACATTATTTAACACCATTTCACCCAGTGTTACTGATTGGAAAGTTGTTAAGGCAGCAATTTAGGCTAAGTCACATAATTAAAACTTCACTGTGGACTCACCTAAGTATCTAAAGCATTTCTCATCTGAATGCTCATTCTTGTTTTGAATTGTGGAGTCCAGCACTTCTATCAGTAATTCCACCTCCCTCTTAATTTATTCGGACAGGGTTAGCATTTATATCTGATTTTGTGTAAGTCCTTTCCCTCCTCACAGGCCATGTCAGCATGGGGGAGGGGAGAAAACATTGGTGCATCCTCATACCTCCTCAAAATAATTACCTCAAAGACCTAGAGATTGATTCAAAAGGCAACATCCAATAATGGAGAGAGAATGAGCCATCATTAAGTCGCCAGTTTCAGTAGCACATCATTTAATCCTAAAGGCAAAATAACAGCAGACAAGAAAACAATTTCCTCTATGATTTTATTTTATTACTTCTCCAGCAACAGAAAACAGGACCAGATTTTACCACTGCTAACTAACTCTGTTACTCTGGGAATAAAAGGCAAACACTGTGCTACCCTGCGTAGGAGGCTGAGAAACTGAGATGTCAATTTTTCTCTTTTGAAGAGTTAGAGGAAGAAATTACATCAGGCCATAACATTGAGTGAAAATAACAGCTTTGACACTAAAATTGCCCAAAGGCAGGAAAATGTTGTCCAATTCTAGAGGTGAAACATTTGAGATAAATCATATCATAATAATTAGAGACAAAGACCTCAAGACTGCCAACATATCTTGAAAAGCACAGTTAATTAATCCCCTAAAGAGGAGGTGAGAGGTATAAAGTTACTACCTATCCGCTAGCTCAGGGAACATTAGGACTGTTTTATGATAGATATTCCAAGAGAAGGCTCTGAGGAGACCTTATAGCACCTTCTACTACCTAAAGGGGATCTACAAGTGAGGGGTTGTTCACAAAAGCATGTAATGACAGGACAAGGGGGTAATGCCTTTAAACTGAAAGAGGGCAGGTTTAGATTAGATATTATGAAGAAATTCTTTACTATGAGTGTGGTGAGACACTGGAAGAGGTTGCCCAGAGAAACTGATAGAAGTAGTTCAGGGTTTTGTCCAAATGAAAACCAATATCGTAATATTTTACCAGGAGTCAAGCATCTCGTAAAATTGCAAACTTGCCCCAAGATACTTGGCTTAGACCTACAAGCCAAAAATAGACATTCACTGCCTGTACCTCTTGGTGTATATCTGGGTTTTGACTGCAGGCAGCTCCAATACCTTGGAGGATTCAGCGCTCAGTCACATCACCACTGAGAACCCATCTCTCAAGCCCAGTTTCATGGCTCCAACCCAGGCCTCAGTGCAGACTTTCACATTACAGTCTTGGAAACCGTGAGAACAGATGAAAAAACATGGATAAGACATTCAGAAAACAGTCAAAGTCCACTCTCATTTCAATCAGTAGCAGAAATTCCACCAATTTCAATGGCAACTAAACTAGACCAATATCAAATCCTTTGTAAAACCCTTTCCCCTTCCACCTCCATTGGACTCAAGATGTCATTTCTTTCCATCATTAGGAAATCCACCATAATCAAGCAAAATAAATGGTCCTGAGGAAACTCCAAACCTTGTTTTGACAATGTGCCGGGAAGATGCAACTTTGCAGGTGGAGCAGGAGAGAGGCCCAGTGTGGATCCACTCTCACATGGGCAGAGATCTCAGCCACGAGCAGGAGCTCTGGAGTGACACATATCACCAGCACAGCCCAGAAGCATGGGAATATCAATATGCAGAGGGATCAAGTGACCATTTTCCAGAACCAAATGGGAACAATCCTCTCTGAGCTGCAACTGGTGCATATAAACTTGCAGCCACCATTATTTTTTACCTGTAAAATAAGGCTATACAGTGACTGCAGGAGAACATGTACAGCTTACTGTGAGGCATTGGAATATTGCAAACTGGGGTACCCATGTATGCACCACAGACAATCAAAAACTGGTTTCCCATGCAGTCTACAATCATTTAAGTTTTTTCTCCAATAGCACCAAAATTCATTGATTTTTTTAACTTAATTTTGAATGTAATTCAATGAATATATCAATTATATAGATCCGCCTTTTGCAAAAACGGTGAAGACTTTCTGCTCCTAAGCACAGTGTGGTCACACAGTATGTTTTGGATGTCACTGAGGTGAATGAACAGGGTTATTCTCTCCACTTCTGCTACTCAGCCCAGCTCACTCCCTTTCCTCCCCTCTCCCACCCACAGGGTGAGCAGCTCATGTCATGCCTCCTTGCCCTGCACCACTGACAGTAAGCCAGCACAGCTCTCACATTTTTAAACTCAGACTGGAAGAGGCTGGCAGAGAGATGGAGATGCCCTTTGTAGCCAGTACAGCTGCAGCTTGCAAGCCTCACGACCCTTTCTGTGATAACCAGTGCCTTGTAATCCAGCAGCATTTGTTGGATTAATACAGAGAAACTTCATGAGCAGGAAAACATAAGAACTTGCTTAGTTAGAAGAATATACAATATATAGAGTAATTTAGTTTATAATATAAATTTATATAATTTTGATGCAAAAAACAGCCTAGCCAATCTCCAGCCAGCCAGTCTTCAAGACAAGGGAGCTGTTCAAATGCTGCAATGGGCTGCACTACCCATCCCCACTTCCTCCTTCTCTACAGCCCTTGCACCTGCCAGGACATGATGTATGTTATGTATCCATTTCTCACTTGTCCGTGTTTCACCACATATTTAGCAATTGTTCTTTCTAATTCCTGGAATACATCTAATGTTTTGCTAACCTTTGCTAACCTGGGATGTGTCAATTTGCCTTTCAGGATTCCCAGTACCAACTCTATGTGTTTCTGATACACATTCATTCAGTTACAGTGCTTAAGCCACCCAGGGTCTTGCACTTTCTGATCCAGAGGACCTTTCTCAAAGAGTTTTACTGTCTAAATACCACACTGTATTTGATTATAAGGCCAGATTTTACCATTTCTGGCCTTAAATAACAGCTGCTTTGGAGTAGGTCAGCTACTTTGACACTGGCATTGTCTTTGGTGTGGAGAAAAGAATTTGAGTACAATCGTTTTCTCACAAAAGTCTTTAAAGTCTTCAAAACACTTTACCCTTTGTAAAAAGATGTTGAATGCAATAAGCCACAGGCAGACCTCGCTGGTAATAGACTTGTCAGTGGCTTTCCGTAGGGTAGCGACATGTCATCTGCCGTCTCTGTGAACTGTAACACCCAGCACTTACACAGCCTTTCATCCTCATAGGCCTCTACAAACATGAAAAGAACCCAACAGATAGTTCAGAGCCTTCCCTCTTGAAAATTAATCTCTGTGAAGATGAATTCACTGTGACTAAATTCCTCTCACTTCTCCATTTTCTTCCCAGGGGTGGGTCAGTGAAAGTCCCTGGCACCAGGAAAGCAAATACTAAACCTTTCAACATGGGATGGCAACTCCTGGACCCAGTGAGAGGAAAAGACCAGAGGGCATGCCCCTTCCCACCACACCAGGGCCAAAGTGTGTTCTTGAAAGCACTCACACAGTGTCCACACATCACACCCTTTATACACCTCCAAACCATGACTTCCCCAGCTCCCTAACACTCACACTGTGCCCCCCGCCAGACAAATGGCAGTAGAAGAGGGATGGATCCATCTCATCCAATTTCAGTCATCTGCATGGTGGGAGTTCTTGCGTGGTCAACAAGCACATGCAGAAGGTGGAGTAGGACAGGCAGGATAGAGTGAGAAGGTGGCAGTGCTGAATTCCACTTCACACACTGAAAGAAGCCCAACAACTCAGATTCTAAAAAAAAAAATACATGCTGTTGCACATGTGAATTCAGACTAGGGGGTTATTTAACAGAAAACTTGACCATTATATTCTGAACAGGTAGAAATGGTTGACCCTTTCAAATGCTCCTTTGAAAGCTTGCTTCACACCTTAACTACCCCACAATTAGCCCTTAATTACCCTATAACATTGTGGTTTCATCTCAGTTGACCAGCCTTTCTTCTCAGGGAGTTCTTTGGTGTCATTTACCGAGACTGGAGTTAACTTCACAACCAAAGCAAAAATCCCAGTTTTTCCTTTTATGACATAAATTTCCTTTCTTCACCACAGCCATCATGGCCCTTTCTTATGAGAGCAGGAGGGATATGACACTGCTGACCAAGGTAATGAAACATGAAACTATCCTGAAGAGCCACTCTGTATAAAGCTTCACAGTTCCCACCAGCAAGTTACAATGGAGCCCAGGAAGTGGGCAAGTTTAACATGATATTACATGTGGAGTTTTTAACCCTTCAGTTTCAAAACCTAATAAATTCATCTGCAAATCCCTACTGCTTCTCAAAAATATTTTAGACAAGGGTGATTGGGAAATCATAATTTTTCAGTGAGCTCCTAAATCTTCTGCAAAAAACAGTCAGGTTAAAGAGAAAACTGAAGAAAAGAACATGGTGGTAAAGGATGTTTATACATATGTTTATCTTCATTGTCCTAATGTTATTGAGTCATCAAGTCTTTTAGTCACCCAGCAGTAATATTTGGACAGGTTTAATCCCGTTCCATAAATTGAATATTTTTCTATTAACTGCAACGAGATTTCCATTAGGTTTTGCAATTTTTCCTCTTATATTTATGGCCAAATAAATGTAGTTTGTCAAACTGAGAATGACTTTTATTATACATGGCAACTGTTCTGTACTATTCATGACATGAAAAACTTACAGTTCAAAATTTATCCACAATGAGTTGGTTTTTTGTTTTGGTTTTTTTAATTGCAAATATTTAAATGCACACATAATAATATTTTAAGTTTAATAAACACACACAACTTGCTACTTGGCTAAACTTTTTCAGTGATATTTTACCAATCTGTTGTGATTTTGCACTACTTTACAAATATTGACCCCACTGCCTCATATCACTTTGTTTCCACACTGCAAGAATCAGTTTTTTCAGGAGGTACAAGATCCCAGTGTTTCCAGCCCTTTCAATGATAATCCCTTTTCCTGAGGTTCTCTCTTCCAAAGGAGGAATCCTTGCTTTAATACTCAATATAAGTATTTAAAAATAACATTTTTTCACTTGTTCTTGTTTGTGAAAAGAGGTTTTCAGGTCACTGCATGTACAAGTTTGTAGTGGAGAAGAGGGTCACAGTAGCACTGGGCACATCTTTACCTCAACCCCAAAAGACCAGTCCCTTAAATGCCTTGCTGAAGTAGGCTCTCAGGGCTTAAATCTCCAATTATTGAAGTCAACTAGAATGAAAGATCCAACATTAATAGATATGTTAGGCTTAAGAAAAAAATGTCAGGTTTAATGGTAATATTCACAATCTCATGAAGACCCATCAAAGTAGCATTAATGGGCTACAGCTTTTTATTTATCAATATTTAAGTATCCTATGCATAGCTTAAGTAGTTGCTTCGCTAACTACTAGGAACCTATCCCCTATCCATTCCTTTATATCAATTAAAAAAAAGGTAAAATGAGGTGTAGTTTCTCATACTTTTGATTTAATAGTATTTTCCCTCCCGCACTGTCAAAGCAAATAAGTGTCTTGCAGAGGGAACAATGACACACTGACTCCGTGTGACACGGGAGGAGTTTCCATATCCCACTTCAGCCAAGAGCAGCAGGCGACACCCATGGGGGCAAGTGAAGGGTCTTCCAAGAGCACCTTCATGATGAGACTCATCTGTGTTCCCTAGGGCAGGGAAAGCTTTGAGTAGTTGTGTTCCCCAAAGTGGTCCAAGACACCGGATGCTCCCGCACAGCCTGGGGGCCGCGGTGCCATCCCGATGGACGGTGCCCAGCTGGCTGGGTGCCCCTCGCCTGCCCTCTGCCACGTTAACAGAGCAGCCTCCAGACAGATTGGCAGAGAACTGTTTGCACAAGGTCACTTCCACGCGCACAAACCAGCTTCTCTTTTCAGCAAAGTAAATATTAGTGCCTATTATTCACAAACATCAACTATACCGCGCGCCTTGCGCAAACACTGGGTGCATATGGACACTAGATAAGCCACCCACACGCTGCATCTCAGCACAGCATACTCCAATTCACACATCCTGGCATTGTGCAATAAGCCAAAATGTTCTCCTAGAGCAAGATTCATGTTTCACTGTCAATATGGTGAGGCTTTTTATTCAGAGCTACTCAGTTATTACAGTCGAGAAGGCCTGACAGTATCAAAGTTGATCACAGTTCTAATTATAATTTTTAATATGCTGGATTTTATTCATTCCTCCTCCTTTTCAACCTTGATGTTTTATTCCCAGCTATTCGAGGTTTAAGATTCGTAAATGAAAAGAGAAGCTTCTATTTTATTTTTTTTTAAATATGGATGTTGCTGAGTGTTGACTGTTCAGAAGAAAAGCTGCACAGAAGGAGTTCAGGGTATAACTAACAGTCTAGAAGCAAATCCCAAGAAGGCAATTACCTAAGGTACCTACAGCATCCCAAGTGGCTTTAATTAAGCCACTGCAAAAATTGCTTAACTTTAGTTTGTGAAGGATTCAAGGCCATCAAGGTCAGGTTAAATGGGGCCCTGAGCAACCTGGTTCGGTGAAAGGTGTCCCTGCTCCTGGCAGGGGGAGTTGAAACTGGATAATCTTTAAGATCCCTTCCAAACCAAATCATTCTATGATTCTGTACTCAGGAGGTCCCAGATCTGAGATGGACAGCAAGCAGATGAGCCAATTGCTTCAAGGTGAGTGAGCAGACCCAGGCAGCTTCCACTCAACAGATGTACAAGCTTTCCCCAGGTTTCCCTTGGGCACTCAGTTTTCCATCTCCCAAGACAACCTCTTCCTTTTTATTTCTGCTACTTGTCCTCCTTCTGAACCCCAGCACCAACATTGTGCCAAATTTAAGCAGTTCCTTAAGCACCAAATAAAGCCAAATAAACTCACCTCCTTTCATGCCTTGTCATGTCCTTTCTTCATCAGATACAAGACAAGATGACAAATTTGGGTCCTTTTTTATATTCTCAAAATAAAGGACACGGGAAAAGCCTCACTTTGGATGCTCCTGAGATGTGTAGAATCAAAAAACTAGAACTACCTCAGACATAAAACAGCTGAGTGGGGTAAAATAATTTACCTCAGATGAGGACCTGAGCTGATAACTTCAGTGAGGAAAATATATCTTTGTACTTGAGAAAAATGAGCCAGATGGAGCAAATGTTAACCTTCAATATTATAGCATATTTATCTACAAGGGTCCTCCAATCTGAGTGAACAATTTAGCTCAAAATTAATATTTTTGGGCATGTGCAAGTGCATCCAAGAGCTTGTGCAACTCCCTCTGTACAGCCACTTCCTCACTGAGCCACTGCTCTGAACCAGGTTTAACTTCTGCAATTACAGTATCCATGGGGAAAATACATCTTCAAGGATTCAGTTCACTAACTATTGCCAAACTGTCTGCCTCACCCTCACAGTGCTCCCAGCAGGTTCATGTAGAGGAATATAAAGGTAATAAAATTTTAGAGGTTGACAACTTTAATCCTGTGAAGACCTGAACTATGGCCAGATTTAATCATCTGAGGAATCAACGTGGCCCATTTCATTGCATTTCCCCTCTAGTAGCAGAGCCCTACAGCAGCATCCTGTCCAATCTACTACGCCAATTCCATTTTAAAAAGCATATAGAAGGACATCATCAGAGTAAAAGAAGTATTTCATGAAAACCCACAAAAGACAGCATGAAATGAGCACCAGACTGACTTAACATTTAAATATTCCTAAAGAACACAGGTCAATACATTTTTTCAACATTGCACCTAAAGGAAATCTTCAACTTACTGGAAGCAAAAGATTTAAATTCAATAATATATATCAGTTATGTTAGAGTATTGGCTCTTCAATACACAGAATTCCCAACCTTAATCCACCATGGTATTTAAGCATCAACTTCATCTTAAATAAGGCATTCATTTTCAAACTTCAGGGGAATTATTCATGTGCTTAAAAGCAGGTACATGCACAAGCATTTTACAAAGCTTCTGCTCCTGCCCCTCTGCTGTTGGTCATCAGTTTCCATTAGGTGTAAGAATTTGTCACACCAGACAGCAGAAAAATATTAGAAAAGAAACGCTGTTGTTAGAGGGAAGTCTCAGTGATGCTCACTCATCTGATCTTGTATCATTTTTCTGCCCTGTCACCTCCTCTACAATTTCCTACCAAATGCATTTGCTCCACATCTCCCTTTCTCTTGAGAGATGTTACCCTATGAAAAAACACCCACTATCTATTTGGTTTGCATAGGGCAGGATGTGAAAAACCCATCCCTCATTTCCACGTCACTAGTGACCAAGGTCTGTGTCCTCCCAGTGTGTTCCTCACTCGCTCCATAGAGACGGATGAGTTTGGTTCAATTCTGAGCTCAGCCTTTCCCCTTCAGACTTTGACTTCCTCAGAGGCTGAGTTTTAGGTACAGCCAGAGAGAGAAACACTGAAATAAACTTTCGATGTGGAAGGGACTGGTACCCCAATACAAAGTCTCCTCCATCAATACATATAGCCTCCAAGAAAAAGAGAGAGAAGAGCTACAAGGGTTAGTCAATACAAGTGATTTGCACTAGAACTTGAACTCGCAGAATTTGAACCAAAATGGTCACATTGACAGAAAACATGTTTATAGCCAGGACTTTGTTACACTTATAGATCATGATCATCATATTATATTACAATAATGTATAACACTTACATATAATATTACAAAGTACAGATTCTGAAAATGAAGAAAAGGTGTACTGCTTTCTCTGAACCTAATAAATAAAAATAATTTTATCAACTTTAGGTTTTGCCAAAGCTGTATTTACTTATATAAAGATTATTGTCAGGTTCTGCACTTTACAAATATGAATTTTACTCAGGATTCTCCTCTGTAGCAAAAAAAAATTGTAAAACCAAAACCCACCAGAAAGACTATAAACTCTTTCCTTCTCCCATTCGTTGTTTTTCAGTGGATGCTTTTCTGCCAATATTATGCAGCATATTATTTGTTTGCTGACCAGATGGCTGAATATTTTCAAACAGGAAGAAAAAAAAAAGCGACTCATAGCAAATAGGACCTTTTCTTTACAATTTTTAGCTGAATCTTCATTGATATTCAACACTGGAAGTGTTACATGGTTTTATGACTATACCATTTTGAAAGGAAAGAAAAAAGACTAAAAAGATACTGATGACACCTGTTACACCAGAGGGAAAGCATATTTGGGAGGTTTAGGTCTGGAACTTCTGCCTGTCTTGCAACCACTTGTCCCAGGATAGGACCATGCCCTTTGAGAGTACTTAATTGTCTTATGTGTCTGAAATAACCCTGTTCATTGAACAAAGCAATATCTTAAATCACAGCCTGACAAGAAAAATATGTAACCCTATATACTTATGAGGAAGCCTCATCCAATATTGCCCTCCTGGGCTGTCTCCAAGCCCACAGAGTCCATTTTCACCACAAGAATAACTAATAAATAAAAGCAAGGAGAAACTAGCAGCCCAAGGCAGCCTGAACTAAGTAAATGATGGAGAAAATACATCTTAGATTTAACTTGGCCATGAGCTGTATTCAGCTTCTGGACTCTTTTCTGTATTCCTGCTGCTAACTCCAGTTAAAATGATCTCCAGCAGCAGGGTCTAGCAAAGCCCTGCTCAGTGCACAATTCTTCTCAAGTCCAGATTTACCCGTGGGGTTAAGGTAGCTTCTTAGGCAGCTACAAATCCAAATTTTTTAGCATTTCTAGCAGCCAGATAGTGCCTGGAGCTACAAGCTTCCCTCTTGCATCAGATAAAGCCTAGGCGAGGTATGAGCTGGGGGTGACAGCACTAGGCAGAGCTTTGTCTGTAGCCCCATTAATCCCTCTACCAGGGGCAGGGTAATTTGTTATTGCAAGGGCTGAATCAGTCAAATCAATCAGCAGTGACTCATCAGCCCATGGACTGGGGGAAAGGCAGGAGAAGGGACAGATCAGAGTTTTGCTCAGGTACAGTCCCTCAGTTGTCCCTTGCTATCGACTGCACCCACCACGTATGATCCGGTCTAGGACACGAAGAAAGAAATGCATTTATAGCTGTTTTACCTGCCTGGGCAATGCAGTCAGCCTGTAACCACGTACACTGGAAGCCAACAGGAATTGTGCACCTGCCTTTTTGTCATGGGAAATTAAATCCAAATGCAAGGTCTAGCCCATTTGACAAACAGCTGCAATACATTACAAGCTGATCATTGTAGGCAAGCTTATACGTGAGTGTGTGTGTGTATAGACATATATATATATCTCCTGCATGTATAATAGACAGAAATTTACCCTGGTATGAGCTTGATATTATTTTTCCCTGGATAGGAAGGGACTCTGCAGTGTAATAAGGCACCTTTGGTAGGAAGCTGCTACAAGACAAAACAAGTAAACTCTTTATTCACAAACAGCTCACCAAAACTATGGACCAAGACTGTGCTCCTGCTGCATTTCCCTTTTAATTCAGCAGATCAGAGGCAAAGATTTAGGTCCTTTCTCCAGTGTAATTAGGTCATTGCAGAGAGCTACCTGCACGGCTGCGATGTCCCAGCCTTATCAAAGCACCCTCACCCCTGCAGCTTACAGAGTGCTGCAAAGTGACCTTGTAGATTGTGTAACAGCCTATGTAACTCAGTTACAGTGGAGATTGATTCCACTGATGGGTCCTTATTTTACTTTAAATTACTAAAAGTTGAGCATCGACCTGGCAAAAGCCAGCATCCCCCTGTAGTCAGTGGAAGAAAACGGGCACATTCAGCAGAAAAATCACACCACCCTTTCAGGATGATAAAAATTAGTCTTTACAAATTGACATTTAAAGTTATACAGTTAAAAGTGAAGTAAGTCCTCTTCATGGCAGGAAATGCTGGTTCTGCTCTGGGCTTGGCTACATCCACACCATCAGGATCCCATGCTTGGACTACGCATGGATCACTGGAGCAAGGTTTCTCTTCACACTGATTTTCTGCTGTCCTGAAGCATGAGGGTGCTATGTGCCCTTCTCACATGATTGATGTTCAGGTAACTGTACCCAGTTACAGTCATGCCATGACAAAACTGTCTTTACTCTGCTTTACTTCCTTACTACAGGAATATAGTGGATTTGTCCAGAGCTTCTACTTCAGTGTCCCATACTGTGTCAGCTTCCATGGCCAAATCCATGGCAGAGAGCACATTGACAAACATGGGAATGATCTGGACAGCTCAAGGACCAGAGTTCTTTAGGTCTGTCCTGTTTAGCAGGCTGGAGACTGCCTGTAAGAGTAGGATATCGCCCCAATAATTTACTTTTATTTTTAGCATGTGTGGTGCCCAATGAGGCAGTTCCAGGTCTTCCCATCAGACTACCTACAGTGTAAATGCCAAATTTAAGTAATGGAAAAGTTTGTTAATCAAATTGTACTTTCAGTAACGGCCACATAAAGCCTCCCAAAACCTTGAGTCAGGCATCATTGCTTCCACCCCATCAAATTCATACGACCTATTTAAGTGCCACAGGACCTTAAAACACTATGCAACTTAGCTCCACTTCATTTAACTTTACAGATTTTCAAAGTTCACATTTTCCACTCTTCTCTGCAATACTGAGGATCTAGCTTACCTTTTCTTTTCCCCCACCTTTTACAATCAAAACTGTGATTCCTCCATAATCACATGATGAGGCTTTAAGGAAATCTCTTCCCTTGTTTAACAAAGCAGTGTTAACTAAGAGATCAGCGGGTCAGTATCTCAATGGCCAATGCTGCAAACCAGCTGCTTTTTTTTTTTTTTGCTTTTTTTTGTTATTTAAAACCTGGAACTAAAAAACAATGACTTCTCAGTGAAGCCAGCAAAACATTTAAGTAGGGTTGGCTCTTAGTGCTGTTAAAAATACTGCAAAACTAAAAGATACAGGAATTGACTGGTTTTTACATTATGCCTCCTTTTAGCTGGAGTGAATGGGAATGTGATCATTGATCACAGCTATTTCAGCAGCAGTGCAGGGCTTAGTGTTGAACTATTTGTGAAACCTGGTCTGTGCATCCAAAAAATGATGTCTTGACACTAATAGGACATGTTGCTTTGGTGCAGGCTTGAGCAATGCCTCAGGATCCACTGCCCCTCTCTGTGAAGATGCTAACATAAATAACAGCAGGCTTCCAGCTAAAAAACAGGAAAATTCAGAGTCCTGGTGCTTCCTACATTCAGCAGTAAAGCCAGGCTTTAATTGGCAGTTACCCTGTCTGGTCTTCTGGAAGAGGAGAGTGTTGGCCTGGGTTCAGCTGTTACTTGAGCAGCTCTAGGGGAGACAGCCATTCCCCTACTAATCAGGACACCTGACATTCATCACAAGGAGAGACAACCTGCTCATCTGCAGGTCTGCAGGTGAAGAAAGGTGCAGCGTGATAAGCTGAATCATTTCTCCACTCCAGTTCCACCATGCAGCCTTCCCCCAGCATCCCTGAGATGAACATCAGCTTATAGTCCCTCCATGCAAGCATGAATCCTGCTTAAAGAAGGCTGGTTAGGGCCCCTCATTCTTTCCTTTCAAGAGAAGTCTGAATTTTTTA
Organism: Pipra filicauda; assembly: GCF_003945595.2. NCBI lineage: Eukaryota > Metazoa > Chordata > Aves > Passeriformes > Pipridae > Pipra > Pipra filicauda. Next base: position 39,429 of record NW_024103651.1, read on the forward strand.
AAAATTGGATTAAATAAGACCAAACAAAAGAGAGAAGAAAAGAACTGTCTTGGGAAATCTTCCTTTTCTTCATTTGCTTTAAGGAACCACAGAGCTGGAGATAAAAAGCAGCTTACCAGAAACAAGCAGCACTTGATCAGCGCTGTTGACCTGCCAGCAGGAGGGAGCCATGGATATAAAAGCCTGGGAAAAATCAGCAGTCATCCATTTCTGACGTACATCTCTCAAAAGACACGGCACCACCCCATGTGTGTATAAAACACAACCAGCCTGTGTGAAGATCTTCCTTTGAGAAACTTCAGAGAGTAAGTACAAAACCAGAAGGATTCCACACACCACAAGAAACGCTGTGGGAAATTAACACTTTAAGCATCAACAGCTGAGGTCTACATCACCTTTACCCTTCAGTTTGCTGCTAAAAGTCACCATTCCCGTGAGTTTCAGTTTACTGTGACAGTAAGATCAATTTAGACTCTGACTTCTCTGTTATTAAATGTATACTGTATTTTATCAAGCCAGCAGCAACTATGTTAACAGCATCTTCAGGTTTTGCACTCCCCATCACTTCTCCTTCTAGCTTGGTTATCTAATGCAATTCAATTTTCTGACCATATTCATTACACCAAAAACACCTCTAAGCATGATCAAGTCAGTTCCAACCTCAGAGGGAAAGTTCAGCCTTTCCCCAAAGCAGGTTTTCTTCATCAAATTGGATTATAAGATTAGCACTAGTAACCCACATTGGTAATTATCATACAGAAAATAGCTCTTCTGACTGGGTCTACCCTGGTAACTAGAAGAGGGTCAGGGATCTGTCCACACTCAGGGACTGTCTCACATTGTTTACAGGAATATCTTCTCCTGATGCTCTGCTTCTCAGCAGGATGGGCATATCCTTTTAACCAACCCCAAACACCCTGAGCCACTTTCCTGTGGATTATCATTGGAAAATATTTGCACCCCTAACATGGAACAAAATCTAATTAAATGAAAATTGAGCTACAAAGGATTGTCACCACCAAATTATATAGTTCCTATCACTTTTTATAGGTACTTTCCAATAGTCTTCGTGTATCACCATAAACTATCTCTGTTATGTTCTTGACCATGAAACACTAACAGGTAAGAGAGGTTAATCCCGTATCAGCAAGGGAAAATGAGATGAGTAATTTGTCCTCTCTTTCTGGCAGTAAAAATTGACTGTCAAAGAAATTTTCTAGCTGGGAATAGCCCGTCATCTGGAATTATTATTCCTTTTATTGAAAACATATCTTACAGCCAGCAAAGAGACAGCACTTGCGTCTCTGAAGCCAGAGCACAACAGAGACCAACAATCCAGTTCCTTCACACCTTTAACACATATCTCTTGTTTTCTTGTTCCTACATCAGGAAATACAATCCCCTTGCCATTATTTCAGTGTCAATCCAGGCTAGCTCTACCTGACCAAAATTTTATGGTCTAGAAATAAAATAAGTGGAGACCAGACTTATGCCTTTGAGTGGGTCCTAAAGCCTCCTGTACCACTTCTATCCCCCCAGAGACTAAACACTTGAGTTATCTCTGCCACTCACCCAGCTAAACACTCTCCTTTTTCTTTTTTCTTCTTTTATCTTCCTTTTTTTTTTTTTTTTTTTTTTTTGGCAGGTGAGTTTTCAGCGAATCAGCATTTGCTCTGACTCAGCACAGTGACAGAATCGGCAGCACCAACACAGGGCACCCAGCAGCTCAGCTGCACATGTCGTCCTAGATCATCTTAAATCAGCTCTGAGCCTGTGTCCCAAGTGCACAGTGATTACTGTCTGGCACTATTTATCAAAGAGACTATCACAGTGTTTGTGAAAGAAGGTCATTATTAGATTTGGCTAATGTTTTCTAATTGAAAGGAGTTTGTTTGTTTGTTTGTTTGTTTTAAAATATAGGTTTTTTTTTTAAAAAGGGGTGGGTATTAACTATTTCTCTCCTTCAAAACCAGAGGTTTTCATTCTCAAAAGACTGAAAACCAAAATGTTTTCGCTACCAGCAGTCAAAATCTGAACATATTTTCTAGTCCAGGATAAGCACTAAAATATTACCAAGCAGTGGTGGAGGGACACTCTTTCCTAAGTAGGTGTGAGACTTAGGGAAGATACACCCATGCTGGAGAACAGCAAGGGACCTTTACAGCAGCAGCCCCTAGAAAAACCTTGGCAACGTCTGGGAGACATGAGGGACCTGTTCCCAAACACTGTTTTTTTCCTATCTCAAGTATGAGGCATTCAAGGCTACCTTTCTTTTTACCAACCCTTATCTGTTCTTCACTTTCTAATTTTTTTTTCTACATAGCTGGTGCTTGCCACATCCTTCAGCAGGCGTTGACAGCAACCTCCACATATGACACAGAGAAGCCAGTTGCCCACAGACTGAGCCCTGCAGGCCTGAGAACCCCTGGCTCTGCCTCCCTGGTCCTTGCAGGCAGTGGGATCCCAGCCAACATCTTCAGTGAACACAGAGTCAGGCTTGCAGCACAGGTTCCCTTCATGTGATTCCAGCATTTCTGACCCAGGCCATCATCTGCCATAAAGCATAAAGCAGTGCACAGTACTGCTAAAGCTTTCCCAACCAACACCTAGTGGGAAATGTGACCTGGAGGAGGCAGCTGACAGCCCAAATCACTGCATTAACCTATCCTGGTGCCTGGCTCGCTGATGGTCCTCACTCCACCGTGCATGGATGGGTCAGGAATCCCAGCACGGCTCCCATCCTCACTCAACCTGAGCTATCTCACGCTATGGAGAAAAAAAGAGCTGAAAATAAAAACACGGGCTTCTTTATAGACGATAAATCTCATCCTGAATGATCAAGTAATGTCTGATGGTGGGAGAAATGCAATCTCGTGTTGGTTTAATGGCTACTTCTCTTTTGAGTTTATGGCCTGTTACAGCAGTTCCACCACGACAAATTTTCTTATTCTTGAATCATTATAGCCACGGCTCACTATCCAATTTTTATGCCAGCATCTGTCTTCCTTCTCAGGTTTAAATTTCTGACATCTCACCAGTTTCTCCTGTGCTTCTCCTCCATGCCCCACCGTGGTCTGCCTAAGCGCTTCAGTGGGGATTCTTTCTCCTCTGGTACCTGTGTTTCAGCATCTGTCTCATATTTTGTGCACATGTTTACTCTCCATCAACTTTATTGTCAGCAGTTTTACAGCATGGTTTTTGCTCCTCTTTCCTCATCTTTATGACCCTCCACACCATGGAAAATGGAAGCTGTACATTTCTCTTTTCCCCACAAAGACACAAATCTGTGTAGCAAGAGGTGACAAAAATAATATGGTCTATCTAGGAATCTTTCCACAGCCTCTTCTGCTGACTATGAGCTGTTCATAGATTAAGAGTCTAAGATCTTTCAAGGTGGTTAGAAATCAAGGAATACAATACTAAATCACCCCAGCAGCTGGTATAGATAGTACCTGTTCTTTTGCCAAAATAGCCAGTGCAGATGCTTCACAGAAAGGGACAAGCATACCAATAAGAGACAGCAAGGCAGCCAGCTTAGGAGAATTCCTTCTTTAAATGTTTAGCAATGAGCTAATCTCTTCAGAGATTTTAAGGCCAGCAGAGACTAAATGAACCTCAGAGATCAAGAAGTCCCAAGAAGTTGTTTACAATTACATAAAAATAAAAAAGTATTACCTTTTTACAGAAATAACATTTAGCCTTTCACGTGCACAAAAACCCTTTTTATTTCTATCTCATCCTAAAGATTTGCATCTCATTATTTTTCTGTACCCCATGCATTAATGCATATTCTTCTTGCTTTTCCTCCATCAAGCAATTCCCTGCTTACCTAGGCAGCCCCACCCTTTGCTGTGATCACTGTATGCTCATTAACCAGCTATGGAACAAATAAATGTTCACAGTTCCTGAGTACTAATGATAACGCACAAAACCTCTCTGACATGTTTGATTCCTTTATTTTTAGTCACCCATCCAAATTTTTTCACCATCAGCACATGGGCTGCCTCTGCAGAGCCATCTGCAATGACCCCAAACACCTTTCCCCAAGCAGGTACAGTTCACTTATGACATAAGAGAGCTTCAGATACTCAGAGTCCTTCCAGCAGACATCCCTGCCATGTATATTTGGAGACAGGGTTGCTGGCTTACGTAACACACTCCCAAGACTGACATGTATCTCCCCTCTACCCATGGAAAGACAGAACTTCACCTTGCTTCCCAGGCTGCTTAGCTCAGTACCTACTATCTTGATTTAATGTACTAATATACTTAAAATACTTCACACTTAATTTAGACACACCCCATTTTTTAACCTTTTCTCATTATGAAAACTGGCACTATTTCAACACACCTAATCCACCATGCTCGACCTAATTTCAAGTTCATGCTTCCCCTTCCTTATTAAGACTTCCTTGCCTTTGCCTTGCAAACGGTTTTCTAAAAGACTGTTTCATTTTACAAGAAAATTTCTTATATAATTTTTGTCTTTTCCAGAAGTATTCTAGCAGACTAGTACAAAAATACTTTCCCTTAAATAAAGCATTTAGCATTACACTTTCATTTACCTGTCTACTGAAACATCAGGTAAACCATGCAATGTTTCACTCATTTATTATCAATATCATATTTATTATCAATATCAAAGTCATGTGTTTGCTCTCAATCTGCATAGTAATTGAGAGTCAAACAGCGACGTGAAAGAAAACATCTCTACCAGCAGCTTGGATACTCCATATCTCTCTTTGCAAGCAATTTGGCTGAATGGGAGGTAAGAGAAGGGTCACTAAGTGGTTTTGGTTTTTTGGTTGATTTTTGGGGGGGCTTTTGGAGGGGTGTTTTGGGGGTTTTTTTGGGTTTGTTTTTTTTTATGATTCCAAAAACAACATAGGGAAAGAGGAAATGAAGAAAAGACCCATTTAGGCTGAGTATCAGCTAAAATATCCTAAAAGCAAAATCTGCTCGGATTTGGGTGACTCTCTGGGGGAAAGCTGAAGAAGACTCATTCAGTTGGGAAAGTTCAGAAAAAGCACCAAACACGGGAACATAAGACGTAACAAAGATTGTCCCTGCAGCAGCAGGGAGACAGGCATGAATGTCTGATTGTTTCCAACATAGCAGCCAAATGTGTATTCAATGGCAGTGAAAAACATGGGTGTCATCAATTCCACTCAAAGTCATAAAAATTTATGCAACACACGAAACCTTTGCATGGGTACCCCAATCATCATTGTCATAGCAGAAAGAATTCACCAAGCAGTTATTTTTCTACCACTGTCCTAATTTGAGTTACCAACTCACCAGAGGCACAGGGTACAACAGTGGATCTCCCCAGGGTCTTCACCCAGAGGTACCCTGGCCATCCAAGCTGAGCCCACCTCCACCTCTTGGAGATTCACATGGCTCACCTTCAGATTAGCTGCTGGCCCTGGAGAGCTCAGGAAGAGCTCACGATGTGAATGGTCATCACAGCCTGGACTGAACACTGTTACACCAGAAGCTTATGTCTGTATCAATTTACTCCAAAAACTCTTGGGAACATTCACTCAAGCTGCTTGTACATTTGGTTTGCAGCACGAACACACCTTTCCTAAATCCAGTGTGCTGAACTACTACAGTCCCTGATGAACAAGGTCAATGACAAAAAGGTTTCTGGAAAGTGACATTGCTACACATTATTATTTTTACTGTCTATGTAATCGGAGCACCACGGAGCCTCAGGGATAGCCAGAAATCTCACTGCTCCAAATGCTGTACCAGTGCTGAAATCTCACAGACTGGCAGATATCTGTATTTCTCATAACAGTGAGGGAACAGAAAAACAAGCTGTCAAGAAAAGAGGGGGGAATGTGCCGATAAAGGAAAGATGCCCTATAGATTGAAAATCAACTACCTGCCAGTGCATTAAGCCTTGTGTTTCTCAAACCTTCTGGGTATAAAACAACAAAGCATCTACTAAGTCTTTAAAGGACTGCAATACCCTCTGACAGGCTGTGCTTTCTTATTGCACAACTTCATTCCTGCCTGAGTCTGCCCAGACAGACCAGAGTCAATCACCTTGGGAGCTCTGGCAATTTTAATGACAATACACCCAGGTCACTCATATTGGACTGAACTAGGACAAATGGCAAAGTTTGGAGACTAACACATAATAGCCATGTTTTATGTGAACTATTAACTTCTGTTTTTCCCTTCTGTAATCAGTTGATCTGCTATCCCCTTTCTTTGCAAGCTCTTCTCTTTTACCTCTCTCTCCATCCGGACATGTTTGTAATTATATTTCCTGGGACATACAGTTGCATGGCTGCACACACGCCAGCACAACTAATGCCCAGCTTTTTAACCATGTGAGTGAGGGCTGTCTCTGTCTCAAAGAGTATTCAAATGAAGAAAAACAACATTGTCCATCTCTCTGAAAGAAAAGTAAAAGCACTCGGGTCCAGATCCAAAGGGATGCAGGAGTGGGGCTCAGGAGAGAATTTACACACCTAAACCCCAGTATGTGATGTTCAAAATGCCATCTCTCTGCTTTTGGTACCTCTATGTGGATTCAGCTCTCTGTCACCTTTAACCATCTGCAGAGGCTCATTTTTTGAAGCAAAGACTTTAGGATGAGATCTGTTTCCCTTCACTAGCTAAAAAGGGAGAAAGGTAATTTAAAGCAAGTGGTTGCATAAATCCCCCTCTCTGAGGATGACCAACATCTAGGAGAAACCTGCCCAAAGCAGACATTGGTTTGATTATCCCACATGTCCCCCTACTGCAAGATTTCCCATGCTAGGCTAGCACTGAGCTCTGTTACCTGTAAGACAAAAAAGTAGATTCCACAGGTAAAGAGGGACCATTCCCCAGGTCAGGGATGCTCTCTTTCACCACAGATAGGAGACGCGGGCTTCTGCACCCTCAGGCAAGGATATCCCATACTGCAATGGCCTCCAAGCATGGATCAGGACCCCTCACCAACCGAGTGCTCCCTCCTGGCTGCAGTCATCCACCCCCAATCCACTCCGAGAATATACAAAGTAGTTCTTGCTAAACGATGCAACTGCAGTATGAGATGGGGAAGCTCTGTTCCTGGAGCATCCTCAGAATGGGTAGGAGGAAGAGGACTGAGTGCTGTTAACCCACTTACAGGTTTCTGCTTGCTAGAGCAGCGCCCCGGCCACACAGACCTGTTCGGTAAGGTGGTACCCAGCACTCACCCCTACCCCGTTTAAAATACAGGAAAGACCCACTTGCTCTTTAAGAGCAGCAGAGAGGATTTCCCTGCGTGGAGGAGTGAGGATGGAAAACCTGGAACAGAGCTTCATGAAGCCCTGGTCCCCTCCGCCGTGGATTCTCCGGGGACACGCGGGGCTGCGCATCCCTGTCCGTCCGCCTCAGACCCCGCATCCCGCACAGCCGTGTGGAGCGCCCCTGCTCTGAACATGTCGAGTCCCTCCTGGTTCGGGCTCTGACAGCAGGAGAGAGGCAGAAAGTTTCTCTCCCCATGTCACACACACGGCTCAGCCCAGGACACCCGGGGCTGACACGGGGAGGGGGGCAGGACAGCTTCACGCACCATCCGTCCCTTACTCTCCCCCTTTGCGCTGATATAACATGTTATTTAGAAAAACAGCGAGGCCGGCGGCGTCCCCCTGATTTGGAGAGGGGCTTCTGATATTTCCATGCACCGGAGGGAACAGCGACAACCGCGAAGGGGTCGCGACCGACGGCCAAGGGGGACGCTCTAGCGTGATGAGGGAGGGCTCGGCCGCCCCACAGAGCCCCCGCCTGCACGGCAGTGAAGGGTCCTTCCCCGTGGGTCTGATCCCTCTGTCGTCCCACGAACAACCTTGGGGGGGCCAGCAACAACCAGCAACAACCCCTTCCTGGTGTGCCACCCTCTTCCCCAACCGGTGCAAACGCCCCCCACCCTTACGACTGGGGAAAGCCCCAAGAGGAGGAGGAAAATCTCACCTCTTGGCAGGGCGGCAGCTGCAGGGCGGCCGCCTGCCAGCCCAGCAGCCAGCAGCAGACCCAGGCGCTGCCCGAGTAACCCCTCTCCGCTCCGGCCCTCCGCATCCTCAGCATCCTCAGCAGCAGCAGCAGCATCCTCCCCCGCCGCGGAGCGCCCGCGCACCCCTTCCCGGGGGCGGGGGGTGGGGGTGGTGGGAATCACCGCGCCCTGCTCCTGCCGGACACGTCGGAGCCCCGGCCGCGGGCTGCCCCTGGCCCTGCGACCCGCCTGCAGCCGGGCATAACCCCGGCGCTGCACGGACAGAGCGGCCCCGCCGCCCGCCCGCCCCGGCAGCCGGCACCGCCAGAGCCGGGAGGAGGGGCCGGCAGCGGAGGGGGGAGGAGGAGGAGAGCGAGGAAGGCCGGCAGCGCAGGCGCACGCTGCCGAGGCCGGTCCAGCCCCGGCGTGGCGAAGGGAGCGCGAAGCATCCTCCGGCTGCATCTCCCCAGCCCCAAAATCTCTGAGGTGGGGGCGAAACCCCGCGGGCACCACTGGGAGCCTAGGCCCTGCTCGGGAGCACGGCACCACCTCCCGGCTGGAGCTCCCGGCCCCAAAGGCTGCGGGGTGGGAGCGGCACTGGAGGGTGGAATTCGGCCCTGCATCCCCCGCCGTCCCCTGCCTGGCTGCTGGCACCCCCGCTCCCATCCCTGCCCATGGCAGCGCCAGGCGGTGCGAGCTGTTTGTACCCGTATCCCTGCTCCTCCGGCGCTAAGGATGTCTATGTCCCCCCTTCGAGGAGAGATCCCACTAGGCGAGATGTGCGCTGGACAGTTCAGCCGCTGGCCAGAGCACGGCAGCGAACCTGCCCCGTGAGATGGGGAAGCAGTTTATTCGTGGCCTGACCCAAATCATTATTATCCCCGGAACTGTGTACATTTCTCCCTTGGTGGTTGCCTTTCAGTTCGGATTTTGTCTCCCCTTCCCCAGCAATATCCAGCTACTCATTCCTAATGAAGTGTGTGACTGCCTCAGGCATTGACCGTCCTCTGCCTCCCTGGCATCTCTGCCAAACCTGCTCACTTCCCTGCTCCTTGCTGGGTCTTTCTTCCTTTCTGCCTCCTCTTATCTAACCAGCAAACCCCAGCATAGATACAGGGCTCCTCATGGCTAGCACAGGATGTTCCTGTCCCTATTGATCCACCTTTTCATATTCCAATACAGAGCCTTGTTTTTTTTTTAGCTCACTGACTTTTTTAATTTTTTTTTTGTAATTTTACTGCTGTTCCTGCTCACAGTGATTCAGATTTGATTCAGCCTTTATTCACCTCTTGAAAAGAGGGGTATAAGGGCAGAGTCAGATCTTTGCCTGTGTCATATAAACCCTCTCTCCATCCCTGGCTGGTATCATTGCTGCATCTGTATGCTAACACAAAAATGGTTCAATTTGCTCATTTTATGTCATTTGAGACCCTTGCTGGAACAGCAGGAAGAGACCTCTTTGATGCTCTGCTAGTGGAGACAAGTTTGTTCTCATACCAAGCCTTGCTCTGCTTTTAGCTCTCGCTGGAGGAAGGAAAGTGGGTGATGGCCCCCATTGCTCACCAGGGTGCCAAACAAAGCACCTCGTGGTGTAAACTGGTACATGAAAAAGCCAAATTATCCTTCCAGAAAAAATGGAGAACTGGGTACAAACTCTGCTGCTACTGTATGTTTTGTGCTCCTGGACCAGGTAGGTCACAAAATTGGTCCCAAGGATTCGTTTCTGACTTTAACTGCAGGATAAAATCCAATGTCTGAAGAACACTGATTTCAGCTGGAGCAGCGGTTCCCTTTATTTTTGCTGAAATAAAACACACAAAGCTGCAGGCTCTCCGAGGTGTGCAGCAAGGGACTCACTCTGAAAATATATGGGAAAAAAACATATTGGTTAGATTTAGCATGTTTTTCATGCCAGAAAAATGGGTACAAGGTCAACTTGCAGAAAAATGCACTTCTTGCTGCAGGTGCTGGCCTGGAATAAAAACTCAAAGTGGGAAGCAGACGTGGGGGGCTGCTTGCAGAATTGCCCTCTGCTGCGTGAGGGTTTCTGCCCTCCACATACCACTGATTCCCAGGGACTCTCAAAGTGTCAACAGGGCTGACAGGAGTCAGTTCAGGTGAGCAGACCTCCCATACAGATGAGGGATGGATGAGGAAAGGGAGTACTAGTGTGTGTTTTGTCACCCTTTTGCTTCACCAAATTATTCAATCCTAAAACTCAGAATGGGAAGAAGACAATTTACAAATAAAAGCCTCAGTGTATGTTATTTACTTACTGTCCTCTGTGGGACTTGCTGTCTTCCTAGCAAGAAAAATCACTAAGATCTGAGATTATTTTTCGTCTTACTTTATGTTTCCAAATGACAGAAGGTGCAGAAATTTCTTGAGCTTTAAAAGCAATATTGTCACTTTGGTTGCTGTGCTATTTGAACAGGATCTGAAATGCCTGTAATATTAAATCCTTCAAATCTTACCTGAAAGCAGGGTGGCCAAAGTTTTGCAGTGCATAGTAATCATCTGGCCACCAGGGGAAAAAAAAAAAATACATATATATATACTATTTAAGATTTGAGACATATTTTGTAACTTTAACATCACAGAAAAAGTAGCACCTGTATATAAGGCAGCAGAGATAAAGGAGTTTTAAATCTGACAAAAACAGATAGCAAGCAGTCAAACTGGGAGTTTTAGGATCTGTATCTGAAATCTTGACCTAACAGTTTGGGTTAACTGAGAGGATACAAAAGTAATTCGGAAGACGCATGCAATCTGAGTTATAAACAATTGCCCTGCTCTGCTACATTAAAGTACACACAAAAAAAAAGCAAACTAGTAACTAATAATTTATACTGCAACAATCGTGCAATGTGTTTCAAGGTACATATCCAGAATTGCCTGTATTTTATTATGCCTCTCCATCAGTCTGGCACAAGTTAAAGATGCTCCTAAAAAGTGTACCTTTGCACTCCCGTTGTAAGTTATGCCCAGAAAAGCCCTGTATCTTTCAGGCATTTAGGATCCAGATCTGTAAATGGCTCTTCCTGACACCAGTGAAATACTGGAAGTTAATCACGAACTTTTATGTTTGCAAAGCTCAAGCCATAGGTTTCCCTGGTAGCCGCTGAGCCGGGGCAGGGAAACAGCCATATGTCAGTAATGTTAATGACACCAAGTGAAAGGGAAAATTAAATGGCTGCCAGCTACTGTTTGGATGACAGCAATTAGTAACTACACTTGGGATTAGTCAGGCTTGTAGGCTGACAGTGGCTTGCGTGGGAATACATCACCCGGTAAATGAAGTTATTAACCCTTTTCTGCTCTGCCTGTTTCTGATGAAATCGCCTTAAAGACCTTGCCTGTACTCGCGTTTGGCTGAGACTTTTGGAAAAGCTAATCAATACAAAGTAATTTCATGGAGTTTCTTCACTGGAACTCATTTTGTAACATTGTTGACTCTGTATGTGGTTAAATTTTGTCATCGCTCTACGACGTAACCAGTTTTCCCACAGAAGGTAACGTGTTCTTTTAACTTGATAACACATCAGTCTACGAGCTCTACCACAGTGTGTCCTGCTCAGGCATCTCCTTTTTCTTGTGAACCATATATTTTCCCATATAACCTGGTCATCTGTGCACTCTCCATGAGAGAATGCTTTACCTGAGACAAAAATTAACACTCTTTCAAGACATCATGTCATCCCGACGCTTTATTACGTGAAGTTCAAGATAGCCTTAAAATACATGCTTGCTCATACACACGTTCTTACTTTTGGATTCCCAAACTCTTCAAGCTCTTTCAAAACTCAAGATACATAGCAATACTAAAAGAATGATTATACCCATGACTCTGGTTCAGCTCTGACCAATTTAGACATCACTTTTACTTTCAATCATTCAAGGAGTGTGGTGACTCCACCCTAGGATAGTCTGGAGAACCCTGCTGAGAAAGCTGATGTGATGGCTAAGCAGTAATTGTAAAAAATGTGTGGCATTTGCAGTGGGATCTCTCTAAGGTACTCCTGTAACCCATGGAAGAACCTGATGCTGAGATTCACCTCACTTAACTTGGTCACCCACAGCTTGGAGTGCTTTGAGAGTACCATTCACCTTCTTCAAAAAAATATGTTATAAAAAACATCAGAAACCTTTTTTTAAAGAGTACTTGAAAGCATCCAGAGCTGAAAGTGAAGGTAGCACTCACCAGACATGTTTTAATTATCTGTTTGAGGAGAAGATGAATGCCTTTTGTCTGCATTAACTGCATAGGTAGCTCAGATATAGACACCTACATATGGTGAAATGAAGCCTACTCTAGATAATTTTCTGCTCCCAAGTGTCCTCTTTAAATGAGGTTCATGTCCTCCAGCTTTAGGTGTGTACTTAAGTGGTACATGTCTGACTGGTTTATACACTACACTCTCTAGCCCCACCTGCATCCAAACCAGATTACAGCACAGTGAAAGGGACCTGGGACAGCAGTGGCTGGCCTATGTGATGTCATTGTGCAGGCTCTGTCATGTAGCCATAGCCTCCTGATGTAAACCCACACCAGTAAAAAACCCTGGAAACAAGGCTTTCTGGTTAGAGAAAAGCCAGGATCAGCCTGTACTGCCTTTTCATGATTCTCACTCCTACATGTAACACTCAGCGTTTATCCCTCTCTCTCCTCTCTTAATACCTTCGCTCCTGAATGCTGTAGTTTCACCTCTTCTCCCGGAGAGGTTCAGAGCACCTGTATTTTGCTTTTCTAGCAGACTTCATCTTTTGGATCCACTTTAAACATCTGGGAGCCTTCCAGTTGTGATTTCTTTGTTCATCTTTTCTCTCATTGTGACTTTCATTGAATTTTCCTGTAAATCTTGCTCATGACTTGGCACTAGAAGAGCTCCTTGAATACACACAATTTAGTATTAGCTGTGCAAGTAAAAGACCCAAAGCACTTCTGCACCTTTTCTATCTACAAGCCTGGAGAAGAGAGGTTAGAGAGGTAAGCTACCTTGGTTGAATATGACTCACAAGAAATTCAGCTGCAAGAGAAGAATTTCTCTGCTTTTGAGATAGCCACATGATGTGACAGCTCCTTCTTTGCTTTCTAAAGTAAGGGGAAAATATTCATTTCCAGTCTTAAAATGTATAGACCATCTGATTCTCCCGCCCAGCGCATATAGAATAAAAGGAGGTGATCACTGCACTAAAATCAATTAGCATGTTTGTTTTGAGTAAGGAGGAAGAGAAGTGGTAAATATTTCCAAGGTAGCACATGTCAGAGAGCAGAATCAGCATCCAGAGCCTTTTACAGCTGCCATTAGAATTTCTTAAACATTCATCCACAGGCACCTTTTCCCAGCAGAGCTATTTATCTTCTATGGGGTAGCAAGAGGGTGTTGAGTAATGAGGATTCTCTTGACTTTGCGTGCAAAACCAAGCCTTGTTAGATGACTCCCAGGGACCCATAGTGACATGAATACGTCCAAAGAGGACATGCCATCTGGGAGGGGCTGGGTGAGCAATCTGAGAAGTAATGTAGTGTAAACTACTAGAAAGCTAAAATCTATATGCTCTGGCTGTGTTGATTTGGTGTGTGAGCTAAATTAGGAGGAATGACAAAGAATAAATAGCTTTCTGCAGCAAAGAACAGTTATTTGGGCTAATCCTGTATTTGTTTCTATCGTGATGCCAGGTATATCGAGGCTGACCACTCTCCCTCTAGGTTAGCAAGGGCTCTGCAAGTGCATATCCTTGTCTCTAGGAAGGAGCAGAAGGCAGAGCAGCCTCCACATAGTGTTATATCCCAGCCCAAAGACTCCCCTATGTTACACAACTTCTTCAGTCACCATTTGTCCCTTGCACTATCACAGAAGTGCCAGGGCCCATCACCCCACAGCACGGTGGGGAGAATTTCCTCTCCCATCCACCCTATCAGAAGCATCTTGGTCTCTAGTAAAAATAAAAATCAAAATGTCACAAGGCTTTCACATAGTTGGACCAGATGACCTTTAAAGATCCCTTTCAATCCAAACCATTCTATCATTCTAAGATACTGTCCCCTGGAAGGAAACTGGGCTCATATTTTGTATCGACCCACTTGATCTTGATCTCTTAATGAAAGATTTTGTGATTAAAACAATTTTCAATGGTTTCTCAAAGGTCTTTCTGCTTCCTCCAAGTCAGTGACAATATCTCCTCACTCTTCAAAAGCTTCAAAGCAATGCCAGGCCCTCTCAGGGACGTTCACTGGAACCATCTTAAGCCAACATCAAAATGCTTTGAAAGTCCTACCTGTTCGATAAACAGGAAATTTTGTAGATAGACCATACTTTATTACCTTGTTGTTGCTATGGTTGGTAAAAAAATGAACTTTGCTGACACTGCCAATAGCATTGACTCACACAATGGCAGCCAACGACTGTAACTTGGTATTAACAACAGCATTGATTTTCTGCTCCTGGGAGAGCCTTTGTAAACTTTCAAACCCCAGTTTTTCCAAACAAAAAGCACCCAACCAAATGTCAGAGATTGTAACAAAGTCATTTTAGTAGAAGCCAGATATGTAATGCATCATGTGAGAAGACTGACTCTGATCTCACATACGTGGCTGTGAAATTGCACTGGTCCTACACAAGCATGTGGCTGAAATATGTCTTTTCAAGGTGACTTCAAGGTGATGCTGTGCCCAAGCTGCCTGACCTACCCTGACAGGCTGACTTACAAGTCAATGTAGAGTCCCATCTATATTTGTGGGGCTTCAGCCCCTGTGTAAGGAGACCATAGTCATGCAACATGTGCTTGACTCCTAATCACAGAATCATAGAATGGCTTGGATTGGAAAGGACCTTAAAGATCAACTAGTTCCAATCCCCCTGCCATAAGCAGGGATGGCACTAGATCAGGCTGCTCCTGTGGATAAGGATGTCCGTGAGTTAAAGCAGAGCTTTGGATACTGCTGTTAGATAGTTTTGCAGCTATGACAGGGAAAGCTTAAAGCACACGGTGCTGTTGGAAGCTTTCTTGGCACCTGGGAGCCTTTTGCCTCCACCATCACCAGTCCCGGAAGCAATAAATATAATCAAATGTGTGTGCTAATGCAAAACCTTCATAATGAGCTCTTCTTCCCTCTCTTGGTTATTCCAATTAGATGAGCACATCTAACTGTCACATGCATCATCTGCTTGAGAAATTATTTTTTTCCTAATGCTGCGACAGTCACTGTTCAGGTTCTCTGCAGTTCAGCTCTGTATGAGTCACAGAGTATTTACCCAACGCATCAGGCTCGATTATGATTAATTTCTGAAAACAATTTCTGCAGCCATTCAGGTGCTACAGGCAGATGCCTGCATGCCCAAAAATAAACAACATATAAACTCTTTGCCTGTCTTGCTGAGTTTACAGCCTTCCTCTCGTAAAACTCCCACACTTTTTCATTCGTTAAATCCAGCTCACTCTATTGATCCTCAGGGAAAGAAGGGGGTTTGGGGTCAAACCCAGTGGAGGAGCAGCCCCCCATCTTGGGGGCTTTCACCCCTTGCCAAGAGGGAGGACCACTTGCCTGAGGGAAGGGATGCACAGATCTGGAGAATGGCTGGGCTTTGCATGGTTTTCTGCAGAAGGAGGGAGCAGATATGTACCTACCACATCAGCCCTGTCCCCACCTTCAGATGTCTCAGATTCAGCCTTGGTTGCCCCCTGCATGGTTTCAGAGCAAATTGTGTCTTAAGCAGATGCTCTTAGTCCTATACATTAAAGAGTATTATGGCATCTTTAGGAGTATAAGCTGCTTCCCTCACAGGGAATATGCCAGTACTCAAACAGGGAATACATTTTGCTGTACATCGTTTACTTCTCCAGCTCCCTCAGGATGACGTTGTTTTGACACAGTCTCAGTTTGATTTGCCCCACAAAAATACTAATTGCTCTGTCAGCACCTTTAAATTTGGTAACACACCACAGCCTTCAAAATCCACAAAGATAAATTTGCAATTTAAGGGGTGAGGTGATTTGTTGCACTATAAATAGCCCACTGCATTAACATCCTAGTGCTCAAGTGGCACTAAGCTAAGTAGAATACTTGTAAATGTAATTTTTATGCTTTATTAATTGTTCCCTCATGATTTGCTTTTCTCACTACCACTTACGTTGGTGTCTGATTTTCCTCCCCTCTTAACTTACTACTTTACCCAAAGATGCGTTTCCCCCAACATCTTTCCCCTTTCCTTACAAACTCACTTGGAAGAAAATATATTTAATTAAAAGCCTGTGAGGCACTCTGATTCATTGTAAATCCTGCTTTCCAAATAAAGATTCTGCTCATGTCCCATCCCCACTGATTATGAGGATGTAGAACAGCACTGAAAGGACGAGTGCCTGTGAGAGAACTGTGTGTGGTGGTAAAACAAGCACTCTAGGGACGTGTTATCCACTCATATCACAGCCAGTGACTCATCACGGACTCATCATAAAATTTATTCTTTTGCAGAACATTAACTCAAAACTTACACCTTAGCTAAAGGCTTAAGGTGGGATTTCAACAGACTCAAGAAATGAATGAAGCTTATATGGGTCTTCCTTACCAGACTGAACTATGGGTTCTGTTCTCGTAGGCAAGTCACTTAGTATTCCTTTATTTAAGTGTCTTTCTCTGTAAATTAGTATTTACTCAGCCTTTGAGATGTTTGGATGAAATGGACTTACAGTAGGACAGGAGGGTTTGCCTGCCAGTTGATTGTGGCCAAAAAGTGAAGTATCTGGCAAGTGGAATGCAAGTCTCCTTGATCCAAGCTTCTATAGGACCACAGATGCTCGTGCTGGAGCACTTGTCTGCTTGTCCTTGGCACTTGGATGCTCATTCCAGCTTAGACCTACCCAGGGACTGATACAGGATGACCATTGAGGAGCCTGGTCCTGGGCACAAACAATTAGAGGGAGGGTCAGCCAGGCCTCCAGGGCCATGAAGAGTATCTCAGGATGGGACCAAAAGAGCCAACACATTGCCATCTCAGACCAAGAAGATGACAGAGTCCTGCTTCTGTTTTATCTGCATTTCATCACCTGCTGAGGGATGGAAAGATTTGTTTAAAACCCTCGTGAAACTATGTATTAACTCACCCCTAGATATTACTGAGAAATAGTGAAGGTGAGGGCAAGGTGAAACTTTAGTACCTCTATCTTTAAAAAATACAAACACTAACATCATTAGAAACCCACAGACCTGCAAGAGATCAGAGCGAGTGAATTTGAAATTAACTTTGCAAAGTGAATGATGCGTTTGAATTAATCTCTAAAAATGTGCTTTACTGTGTATGTAAGGTAAAATGTCAGCCTAAGGTTAAAAGCTTTGTCGAAGCAATCTCTGTTTTGGACTTAAAGTGACCCTTGATATTTATCAGGGTAATGAAATTACAGGCCTTTTCAAAAGCTGATGAGAGGTTGTACTCAGCTCACCCATCGTAACACCAAGGTGGTTTTGCTGTAGCTGCACAACTCTCTTCTCTATCACTTTCCCACATGCAGAGACAAATCCTGCAGACTGAATATTCTTATTTCCCAGCATAACTGTGCTGGGAAATAAGTGTTCAATAAAGTGTTCAGTGTTCAATAAAGATAGACATATTTATTTTATATTCATATTTAATTACCATGTGTACATCTCATATCTAACATATACCTATATACATTACCGGTGACTGACGTGGCCAAACAGAGGTCACTCAGCTGACCCATAAATGTTCCAGTTGACCTGACAGGCAAAGATGCTGTAAGCAGCAGGGATAACAGAGGTGACTCAGCCCTCTCCTTGCTGTGTCATTACCAGCTGAACAGAGACAGACATCACTGGGCACTTGTGGACACAGGCAATGCTCTGCCCGGCTGAATGTGCAGGCTGCTGCCCTATTGGTAATCCATCAGTGCCTGAGGCCAATGGTAAGCAGGTCTTTAATCTGCTGAACACAAAACAAACACAGAAGAGGAAAACTCATGAAGCCAAACCACAAAGAAGTCCAATGTCAGAAATAGCAAATGAGTAAGCTATAATTTCTTTCCAAGTGCAACACTTCCCTGTCTAGTCAATGCAGGTGGCTTATACTGCCAAGCACTTTCCCTTTTCTCTGCCCAGGAAATCATAGGAAAACATTCATCATTTGGAAGGAAAGGAGAACCAACCACATGCCTGTGTCCCTGATAGTGAGGCAAAATTTAGATGTTTTGTGGGCACTTGTGCAAGAAGAATTGCGTGCTTCATCCTGCCCCAGTCGCAGTTGTCCTCTTTACACAGGCACCTACGTGAAGATCCAGTTTCCATAAAAGCTACATTCGGTGGGTACCCTTTCCAGTAAACACAGGAAAATGGGATTTCATGAATAAAGTATCAACTAAAAGCAAGTCATCTGGAGGAAGTGGAAGTACATGGGGTCAAAAATCCTCCAAATCATGAAGGTTTAAAAGTAGCACAGATGTCTTGAAGTTTGATTCCACTTTTTGTCACCCAACATGATTGGGGTTTTGTGCTGATGGAATGTAAGCCTGGCTCAGGCCAGCTGACCAGGGTCTTCTCCATCTCCATTCACCACATAGTTTTCAGACATCCCATTGCCAGCACAAAGGAAACTATAAGGTATATTATCATTTATCTTTTTATACGTCACTCTAAATCTAATGACTGATTTCATATTTTGCATTTGATTAAGTGCTACTCATATTACTCTTGCTCTAAAGCTTCTTTGCTCATTTCAGAGATTTAAAAAATTCTTGGCTGAGTGACAGGCAAGGAAGAGCAATATTAAAACAAAGTCAGTGCCAAACATCCTGAAGCGGTGTCAGGAATTCCCAAAGCTGGCAACTACAGAGCTGATGCAAAGCTGGCAGCTGAGTCTATGGAAAAGGGGCTCTCACTAGCAAGGGTCAACCAAAGCTGCTGTGATATCCAGTAAGGCTGTGTGGGGAGAGATCACGGTGTCTCCACACAATTGTAGCATTGAGTTTATAACACATGCTTAGTCAGTGAGTTAAGAATAAGTGTGATTTGTACAACTGCAGTTTTGATTGAAAAAAATGGTGGGATGATTGTTATGTATTGAATTATTGAAGGATTTTCCCGTTATACTGATCTGCTAAAAATAGCCTAAAGCTTTCTGATTTTTAGGGTGGAGCAGTCAGAGTATCAAACATTTCAGAGCCATCTGTTGTGCATTTGGATTCCCATGGCTTATTTCAGACATCTGCACTAAAATAGGATGAATGACGCCAGACGGACACCTATTTCTTTCCACTGGCTAGGATAGTCCTAGGTAGCTTGTGGAAATGCAAGGGTCAGTGCTGTAGATACACCTTTGTTCAGGGGCATCACAAACTAGTTCTGCTTTCAGAGGATAATTAAAAATCACTGATATGGCTAAGAATATTTCCACTGTTCCAATGAAGATTAAATGTGACCCTACAAAGCTCCTACAAGGTATTGAAATTATTTGCCCCCATATCAAGACTGTTGTTTTCACTGTTTTCACCGTGATTGCATCCAAACACGAAGATATTACTCCAAGCCAGGGTCCACAAGTCACAACAGAGTAACGCTGGTGAAGCGGAACTGCCCGGTTTGGAATTCCTTATCTTCCAAAACTGTAAAAACCTGCCGCTTTCTCCACAATGAAACTGAATTTGAAATGCTTTACAAGTTTTAACAGTGCTTTGATATTTGGCCAGGAAAACGGGTTCGTTTTTTTTGAGCAGAAATGCAAACCTGTCATGTGCAATTTATATGAAACTAACATGCCTTATTGAAATGATACTATTATGCAGGATAACCAAAAGCAGAGCCCTCACTAATCTTAGAAACACAGGTCTGGAAGCAATCTCCAGGGCAGTGGACACCTCATCCACATTCTAGGCACTGAAACTCCCAGCCTCGTGCAGAAATTCTGGGAGCTGCTTTTATGAAGATCATTATCCTTCTTAACCTCTATGCAAAATTCATAGTGCCGAGAGCCAGGATTCACTTTACATCAGTCACGGTAATAGTCTGACACTCCTGAAGTCCTTATTATTCCATACAGCTAAGAAATATATATATAATCAGTTTTCCTTTTGATTTAGACCAGACAGGACAAATTCTGGCTTACAGAACTAGTTCTGCCTGCTTAATTCATAAAATCATCTCCTGAAAATATACTTTTGTCACCCAAAGAAGATCTGCTTTTAGTCATGTCATTAGGAGAATCACCTCTCAGATCTGCTGTAATGCAGAACTGCCCTGGATTACTTCAGAGAGAAGAAAATAGAATAAACTGCTCTCCTAGTCTTCACTGTAACCTTGGAGCCTAATAACAACATTTCTTCATCAAAGTAGAGGCAAACCTGCAGATTTACAAAGTAAATGAGTTGTAATTCTGGGGCAAGGAATAAATACATAAAACAGAAGCAAAGCTGATGGAGAGGAGAGAGCGGTGTCCCACCTGTGTTTGTTTGATAAATGACAGTTTTTTAAGGAGGAAAATACAGAAACATTGACCTGAGGTCCCTTCACAGCCAGGTGATTACAAGGACAGAGCTTTATATTAGGGTGGAGCCTCACCACCATTTTCAGGGAAGATTTCATATTATATGTTACTTCAGGTTATTATTAAAATTATAAGAGAAAGGGCTTCAGTGCGACTCTGTTAACTGGGATTTGCTTCCTAGCTAATTCTTGTCAACAGTGATGCCTAAGGACAGTCATCGTTTCCTGCTCAAATTTTATGGCCAGGGGAGCATTAATGAACAAAAAGATTTAAACTACACAAAACCTGTTTACATGCTTATGTTTCAGTCACAGGGAATCCGAAGCTTCCAAGTTCTATTTTGGAAAGCTGAATAAAGAACAACATAGAGATGGACAAGTTGCCTCATTAGGAAGAGTTCCGTGAATCATGCCTTTTATACCTGATCTTTTTTGATTTTAAGAATTGCATAAGATTTCATACGAATAATATTCCCCCTGGATAAAACTGAAAGGAAGGAAATCTCAGTGTTTTCACACAGTAAGATACCATATGCTTCTATTTAAGAAAATCACGATAATGGAACTCAAAACACTTTGATCAGATGTTTAATGTGACTTTAAGAGTTTTGCGTTAGTATTCCAGATCAGCCTCACAAAAAGTCGTCAGCTCCAAAATTACTTCTCAGGTCTTTCTCATGGCGAACAAGAAAGAAAGAAACAGTATTTCATTCTCTGAGAACAATAAAAACAGACTTCCCCACAAATTTCATGAGTTTGTTACAAGCACAGAAGAAAACCCTGACATGTACTCAGACCGTACACAGTTATAAACAGCAGATTTGTGTCAGACCGAATGAAATGGCTCTTACTCTGAATCATCTAATTACAGAGCATTTAAGAGTCTTTTTCTATATATGTAAATGGGACTTTATTATCCCAGCATAGTAAGATTGCAAAGTGAATACCCCATAAAAGGAAGATTGAGTAGAAATTTAAAATGGCAGAAAAGATGACTCTCCTACCCTCAAAAAAAAGCTTAGGAACCACAAATACAATTTCATGCATATTAAAATAAGGGTCTATGCCTGACTGCAGAGGTACCACATGACCTTGCAGGGTTTTCTTCAACCATGGTGGGACGTAGCCTGGAAATGGAACAAAACCTGGTACTTCTCTAGGCTAGGTCAGGACACTAAACTCAGGATTAACTCAGAAAGCCGAAACTGGACTCAGTCAGAGGCAGGAAGGTGAGGCAGGCCCCCATGAAGGAGCTGAATGAGGAGTGAAGCAGCTTCAGAGAACAATGGGCTGAGACAGCTGCAACAAGCAGACAAGGTAAGGTCACACTGGCAGGACTGACACTGTTTTGTGGCAAAAGCAGGGAAGAAGAACCATATTAAGAAGACATCATCCGTAGGCAAAGACCCAGCAGGAACTTGTTTTGCGTGAGGGACTCCCCTCGAGCATCACCAGATAAGGTGTTGCCCTTGGGCTGCCATATAGAATCATAGAGTAGTAGAATGGTTTGGGTTGGAAGGGAACTCTCTCTCACGGGCAGGGATACCTTTCCCTAGACCAGGTTGCTCAAAGCCCCATGAAAACTAGGTTTGAACATTGTCAGGGCTGGGGCATCCATGGTATCTCTGTGCACTCTGGCAGGGAGGAATAGTGTTTCTATAGGAAAAGCACAGATTTTCTTTTCTTTAAATATTCCATGGTCAGTTCTTTATAGTCATCTCTGGTGGTCACAGAGGTCACAGAGAGCTTTCCTTTGTGAATCACGGGCTGGGTTGGGTAGATGAGATTGGTCAATGGCTGTTCTTACCTGGGCAGGGATGGGGAGGGATCCAGGAGAGAGCACCAGAAACTGAGAGCGTAGGGGATCTGCTGCATTTCGAAATGTTGGTTTCTACAGATTTTCCTGTTAATATGGAAGTATTTGACTGCAGGTCTGCATTATGGTAGAACTGTTTGCTGTTCTCTAGGTTTTATAAGGAAATGAGAAACACAACAGTGACAAAATCCATTACTTGTAACCCAAAATAAAGAGAGCAAAAAAAAGAAAAAAAGAAAAAAAAAAAAAAGAAAAAAGAAAAAAGAAAAAAAAACAAAGAAAAAGAAAAAAAGAAAAAAAAAAGAAAAAGAAAAGAAAAAAGAAAAAAGAAAAAAAAAAAGAAAAAGAAAAAAGAAAAAGAAAAAAAAAAGAAAAAGAAAAAGAAAAGAAAAAAAAGAAAAGAAAAAAAAGAAAAAAGAAAAAAAAAGAAAAAAGAAAAAGAAAAAAGAAAAAGAAAAAAGAAAAAAAAAAAAAAAAAAAAAAAAAAAAAAGGCAAAAAGCTAACAAGACTGCAAAATACCAAAAAGTATTCCAGAGCAAGTCATGGCACACATCCCTTGTAACTTTGTATGTGTTCATGTGTTTCCCTATATATATAAAAATATTCAAAACTGTAGTGTAACATGCAAGCTGGCAATGTCCCTTTTAATTTGGGTAGAAACCATTCATTTGTCTCTATTATTATTGAAAAAAAATTCTTTTTTTCAGTAAACAATATGAATTCTGGCTTTATCGTTCTTCATTATCTGAAATTCAAAAATACTTCACAAAACATATTCAAATTACTGAAATCCCACATTCTCAAAACATTAATATTTGGATTTCATATATTTTTGCTGTAGTTGTCCAGAAAATTAGAGGTTAAAATCACACATTTGTGCCCTACTCTGGGACAAATAAACTTTGTAAAGGAAAAAAAGCAGTTAATATAATTTATTCCCTCTACCCATTTAAGGAAAAGCTAAATTAAATTCATTTTCTAGATGAGGTACAGTGAAAAGCAAATACCACATGGTTTTTCCTAGGGTTTGTTAACCTATATTAAGCAATAATTGAAATCAGATGACTTTTAGATTATTCAGGCCATGTTATTTTAAAAGCATGTGGATATGAGTACATTTTAATTCTCCAAAGATATAAGCAATCCTGCCCTTTCACCTATGCATGATGTGGATGATGAGGATGGAATAGGTACTCTTTAGATTCCAATGGAAATGAGATATCCAGCTCCTTCAAATTTCACCTCCAGTACCATTTTCCACCACAAATACAGGCATCTTTGACTTGAGCACAAGTCCTATGAGGAGAGACTGAGGGAGCTGGGGTTGTTTATCCTGGAGATGAGGAGGCTCAGGGGAGACCTCATCACTCTCTATAAGTACCCGAAAGGAGGTTGTAGCCAGGTGGGGGTCGGTCTCTTCTCCCTGGAACCAGCAGTAGGACAAGAGGGCACGGTCTTCAGCTGTGCCAGAGAAGGTTTAGGTTGGATATAAGGAAGAAATATTTTACAGAGAGAGTAATAAGACATTGGAATGGGCTGCCTAGGGAGGTGGTGGATTCACCGTCCCTGGAGGTTTTTAAGATGAGACTGGATGTGGCACTGAGTGCCATGGTCTGGGAACCATGGCAGTGTTGGATTAAGGGTTGGACTTGATGGTCTCTGAGATCTTTTCCAACCCAGTTGATTCTATGATTCTATGATCTTCAGCCATAGGGGCTGAGGTCTCTTGGCTTGTTCAGCCTGGTGAAGAGGGGACTGAAGAGAGATTTCACTGTGGTCTACGACTTCCTCACGAGGGAAGCAGAGGGTCAGGCGCTGATGTCTCCTCTGTGGTGACCAGTGACAGGACGTGAGGGAATGGCCTGAAGAGAGGGAATGGCCTGAAGAGAGGGAATGGCCTGAAGTTGTGTCAGAGGAGGTTTAGGTTGGGTATTAGGAAAGGTTCTTCACTCAGAGGATGGTTGGGCACTGGAACAGGCTCCCCAGAGAAGTGGTCACAGCACCAGGCCTGGCACTTGGACAATACTCTCAGGCAGATGGTGTGACTCTTGAGGATGGTCCTGTGCAGGGCTAAGAGTTGGACTAAATAATCCTTATAGGTCCCTTCCAACTCAGGATATTCCATGATTCTGTGCTGCTAATGTGATACTCATAAGCCTGCAGAAGCCAAAAAACTCTCTCCAGCTGCTACAGCATCTAATACTCATATATCAAAATATAACAGATCAGACCAGACTAGGTTTATTCCAATTATTTCTGTCTTTCCTGTTTAATTTGCACATTTGGCACTCTCTCAGTAAGCCCACTTTGCAGCTACTTCGTAGATACTTTGTGCAGGAAAAATTATCCAAGCTGTGTGTATTAGAGAACCGAGGTGCCTGCATTGGAAATGCCTGTACCTTTGCCAAGACAAATAACCTGATCAGATGTAATCATGAGGAAATTTTTAAGAATGTCATATTTACTGTGAAATATACATTTGGGTTCCATGAAGCACTGAATGCCTTCCTATAGAAGCCTCAGGGAACAAATAGAAAATGTTGAGGTTATTTCAGTCTGTAAATGACTGCAGCCTCATGAAGACAAACTCACTCTTTTCCTTTGTGCTGCCTGCAGAATTGCTTCCAAATCTGCCTAGAATCTAATAAATCATTCACATCACCTTTTTCTTTTAATAGGTGAATATTCATGATGATAGTTTGCAATTATAATTTGTAGGATGCTAAATTTCTGGCAAAATTTGCACAGAAATAACCAGTTTCTTTTTAATTTTAATGATCATACATCTTCAAGGCACTTGTTGAAGCTGCCTATAGGAATTCAGAGGAGTATTGCCAATTAGTGGAACCCAAAGTATGCAGAGAGTATTGCTAATAAAGACACAGGTGAAAGCTTTCATGAGAGAGTGAGGAAAGGTTAGAGAGGAAGTCCCTATTGAATTCCTCATTTCTTTTTATCTCTTCTTTAAGGTGTCCACAAAAACTGATGCAAGTGAAGTTTGGAAGGCAGAGCTGAACTGTCATCTCTGGCCTTTCCATGTGTCACTCCGGCACTCTCAGCTGTGCAAGCTCTGCCCTGTTTGGCAAAATGAAGCCCAAGCTGTTTTCTCCTCTGGGAATAAAGCACAAAGGTGAACACCAGGACTGCAATAGCTGCACACCAGGCATGAAATTTCTCCTTGGTATCACAGCTAATTTGTGTAGAGGGAGCATCTGTTCAAAATGCAATTCTGCCCATCTCTGTTCATCAGAGTATTGACAATGTGATTTGGGTGGCTCTGCCCTGTGCAGGTGAGGTCTTCAGTGGCTCTGCAGGTGACCTACAGCTTCCTTGAGGCTCTGCTGCAATACTGTTAAAGTTTGTGGAGATCCACAACACTGACTGTGACCTTCTGGTGCAACTGTCCTGAAGAACCTCACCTATTCCCATCTCATTCCTATATACAGACTTATTTAAGTGTAATTAATTGCACTTATTATATTGGAAACTTTCTCGTTAAAAGATCAAAACAATGCTATGGTAAAACAAGCACAAGTGCTTTTATTTCAGGCTGATTTTTAAATATCAAAACTTCTTTTACAGAGCTGAAGCATCAGAGGGATTTTCATGTCAGTGACTTTCCGAAGGCTAGATACTGAGATTTTATTAGTATTTTGACATCATAAAACATCCCAATGGCATTAAAACACCCATGAAACTTAAACACAGGTAGTGAGAGAGTTTTCTTCCATTTATCAAGTATTGTACTTTCAGGTATGCCGGGGCTCTTGCAGGATCCAGATGGCTTGTACTCAAAAATCAGGTTCAAACACAAACCTGCTGTTTTCTTTCCCCTTCTTTCCCTCCCCCTCCTTTCTCCCTCTATTTCCTTCCAAATCACTAATACCCTAAATAGGATATAAACTCCAGGACTATAAGTGAGGGTTCACTTCAGGGTTTGCCAGGGAATTAAGCTATTTTGTCTCCTGGCAATAGAGTGACAATCCAGCCAATTTTTACAAAAATTTGTTCCACTGCTGTGGACTGACTGTCTCTGTCCCTTTGAACCAGCTCTGCTGCTCTCACAGCCTGTCCAACCCAGACAACAGCCAGAGGAGAGCAAAAGGGAAAGGGAGAGGGAGAGGGAGGGGAAGGAGAGAATCATGTAATTAACTTCCAGCAACATGGAGAGGTACTGTTGGCCTGGGAAGTTCGAAAGCTGAAGAAAGACAACACGCCACCACAAAGGCAGCTTTCAGGAGCCCATGACCATCTGTGCTCCAGATTCACATTAAAAGACTTAGTATTTTCAAGAGAAATTCCTGGATGTGCCCTGGAAATGGAAAACAAATTAGTGTCCTTCAGCGAGCAGGTAGGACTGGGTTAGGTCAGGATTGCTTGTGACTGGTAAAGGAGACCGAGGCAGCTGTGCATGAAAGATTTTCAGGGCAGAAATTAGCAGGGTACAGACAAAGTACTAAAAAGAGGCTTTGCAACTCCTTATCTCCCATTTCTTTTTTCTTGACTATTTAATACTTTTCTGAAATCCTACACTGACAGCACATGGAACTATTCCGCTGTTAACTATTTGTTTACTGGACAAATGTATTGACTTAACACGTCCCAAGTCAAACTATGGGCTGCTCGGAGGAAAAAAAGATCCTGCAGGTCTCTTTAGATCTATTGAAGAAAATAGAAACGTGCAACTACATTCTAGCAAGGATATTTCTGATGAGGTTCATTTCCCCATGTACAATTAACAGAATTATAATAAAAAGGAGTGGCTTTCTGCAGCTCCATAAATCACAGCTCTTCAAGTTAATTCTGATTCAGCAGGAAGATTCTTTCCTTAATCAAGATGATCACCATTTCACTCAGTGCATGGGAGCTGTAGTGCTGAGTGTCCCCGATTTTTCATGGCTATAAAATATGTATGTGTAATGGTTTGTACCTTTTCACAGAATATTTATAGAGTGAGACTGTCAGCTCAGCCATAGACAGATATTTTCTGAGGCTATGAAATGGTCGAACCAAAAAGCAGGCACCTAAGCCTCCCAATCCAACTTGCAATTGAAAAAAATTAGACATATAATTAACCTAAATAAGTCTGGAAAGCACGTCTTGCAGCAAGAGGGAAAAGATACCCCTTCTCCTCAATTTATTCAAAGGTTAAAAGATGCTTTGTTCACAGGTGCCTTGTTCACAGCCCGTACAAGAAAGGTATTTTGGATTCTAGGTGGTTCCTTCCCCCACAAAAAGACATAATGAGAATCAGATCCAGCTGGAAGCTGATGCTAAATAATTTCACATTAAAAATAAGATAAAGCATAGAATGGTGACAGGAAAGGTGAGTCATGGAAAAACATGTGTAGGGTTGTGTGGGTTGTATATTACCACAGATCTTTAAATCCTGGCCAGATATTCTTCTGAAAGGACTGCTACAGCTGCAACAGAATTTCCCACTCCATGAAGAAATTACTATGTGGAATTTGGAGGTCTGTGCTATACAAGAAGTGAGTTAGGTAGAGGTGACTGCCTACGTCCACTTGAAAAATCAAGAAATTCTTTCTCTCTGACCCTCTCCCTGAACGCTGTGGAAAGAGGAAGTCGATAAAACCTCCACTGAAGCTATAACAGAAAAAGATCAAACAACAGCCAAAGCAAACAGCAGCTGGCTCAACACATATGAATTTCAGGTAATGGTCATAAACAACAGGCTGGAACTGTGGATGCTAATAAAGTGAGATCAAACGTCAAATCTTGCCTTTTAACAACGTAGTTTGGTTCAAAACAACAAATAAAATGAAAGCATGGGTCACGAAAAAAAACCCCAAACATTTCACTCTATGAGTAATGCAGACGACTGCTCCCCACCCCAGCAGTCCCTCTGTTCCCAGCAAGTACAGGAGTGGTGCCTCCAAACAAATGGACAATGAAAAGGCACCTGGGAGACTGAAATTGCTGCTGATCCTGCTGATCAAACTCCCTGTTTCATGGTATTCCTCAGTCTGTTGATTTGCACCCACCTGCCATCTCTTCTCCGAGAAACACATCGTAAAGTGCTTGAAGCAAAACTATCTTTCTATTCCTTTTTTTTGGGGTGGTGGGTCATGTGAAGAGTTTCTGGTCTTGGCTTTGACACTTTGAATCTACAGAAGCAGTTGCAGCAGTAATAGACAATAATTCATCCTTAATCACTACTGCGTGCAGAGCCCCTGGAAATAAACAGAACTCACATTGGTATCCAAGCACTGATGTTTAGGGAAGAGATTCAGCATTTACACAGATATTAAGGATATTAATTCATAGCAGGTCAAAACCCAGAGAAGGTTGCTCTTGGTGAGGTCATTGCTGGAGCTGGTTTCTTTCCCATCTGCTTGTGTGAGATTTCAGATGCAGCTGTACAGACACACCGGGGGCATGATGTTGAGCCACATGGATGTGGATACTGATCCAGACTCTCAGCTCCTATGAGAAGCATTAGCCCTCCCATATCTGTAAGTAATAATCAGATTTCATGCTTATCACAAGAAAAATCCCATAATTGTCCTAATAGACTATGAACAATTTATCCCATTATTTATTTCTTTGTTTGTCAGTGCAATAATCTGAACACAGATGACCAGGAAATATTTTTTCCATCACGTGACCTTTGGAGTCTATTGTCCTCTCACTTTCTGCACATGGAGCAAGTTCATTTGTAAAAAGGTAGAGGAAAAAAAAATTAGAATAGCCAAGAAATTTGTATTAAATATGTTTACTTGAGCTAGGGAAATGCACCTCTGAGTCCAAACCATCTTGAAACTGGCTATTTCCAAGGCAGAGAAATCTCTGGCTGATCTAAAGATTATTTAGCTGATTAAAGAAAGTGTAAAAGAACCCATAGGAGAAACTAAGTCACACCATGGAGCTGCAGTGCCTCGAGTATGTAGGAGGTAGGTTGAGGTCTGGGTTAGGATCCAAGCCTGAATCCTCTGTCTACCATTTTTGTCTTGTCTCTGCTACACAATGTCAGAGACGATTGAAACTCAGAGACAAAGACAGATGGAGGCTCCCCACACTCTAACAAGGATTGTGGTTCCCAAATTGTGATGGGGAAATGATGGAATAGTCACACAGCATCTGCACAGTAACCATTCAGAACTGAAAATTATCTGAAACTGGCAATGGCTACTGAGTGACCAAGTTAAAAGGCAAAATTGAAGAGGCAAATTCAAATTCAAAAAATAAATTAATACAAATGTACTAATTACATAGTTTCAGGATATTGCATCAATATTAATCAAACTTCATTGTATTTTGAGACTGTAAATAATGTGCTCTTTATCTCAAAAATTGAAAACCTGCCAGGCTCACAATGATGAGAGAGAAGGAAAGAGGTTCTAAAACACGCTAGAATATGACAGTGCTTGGGCTGTCATTTAAACTGGTGTTGTATGTTTGAGTGGAACTAAACTGTGTTATAAACCATGGTATGAAACCATGAAAACCTGGATAGGAGCCCAAGCTGGGATATGTCACACCATGAGAACAGTGGTGTACAGTTGATGCTCCAGAGGTTTATGTATTTTAAAAGGACAGCTCAGACTTTTCCTCCCTAGAGTAAGGAAAACAAAAATATATTTTTTTAAAAAGATTTGTGGTTATAGTTTTTTCTTGTTGAAAATAGATCTTAAAATCTTTTTTTTTTGGTGATCAAATCCAAATGTTGTTACCAATATTGGTCTAATCGACAACTTTTTTTAGAGAAAAGCCTCAGTTTTGGAAAAGGGGTGAATTGAATATTAAATAGTTTAAATTTTCGACCAGGACAAGGCACAAATACTTCATGCAAGGTCAAGCAGCAACACAGAGACAAAGTGAGGAGACAGAACTCCTGTCTGCCTGCTCTGTGTGCAGCCCCACCACAATACCACACTTCTTTCCATTTCCTATTTACAGAAGCAGAACAAAACAAATTTGGACAGAGCTGTTCAAATCAAAAGGTAATGATTACCTGCAATGAGCAAATAGAAAAAAAGAGACATTTCTAAGGAGATCTGTCTGTCTCTCATATATGCTGCTGGGCTATTGGTGAAATGGGTTTTTTTAGGTTTTTTTTTCTTTCTGATAAATTTGACTCATCTTTTTCTTATTGGCAGAGTACAAAAGAGGTAATTTTTGTTAATTTGCTGAGAATTTAGTTCTCTTTGCAATTTTTTGTGACTAACCAATGTAATGAAGTGGCCTAGAAATAATTTCTGGGAAAATACATCAAGCTTTTGTCACTTCTCCATTGCAATATTCACCTCTCCCTCAGCTCTTCATGCACATAATGGTGCTATTACACGCTGAGAGGTTAAAAAATAGCTGCATAGAAGAAATGAACTTGACTGGTAGATTCTATGAAGGTCACAGAGCGAGAGTGACTTCACACAATTTCAAGCGGCACTCAGGGAAAATATCCTATCCTACTGAATTTTGACAGGGTCCACATCCAAATCCCTTCTTCTGAATCCTATGAAAACTGGGAGAAGGCTGGATGTAGATATAATCTCTACAAGTGACCTTTTCTGCCTCCCTGCCTTGGCTTCAGACATTAACAGCTCCACATTTAGAAAATATGCAGAGATGAGTTCGGAGCACATTGGAAATCTGCACCTGAAACCTACTTTTTAATGCTGGAGTCTGACTTGCTGCTACCAAGGAACAGAGTGAAGGCAATTCCACCAGCCTGAAAGAGCAAGGTATAAAAGGCTAGAGCCTCTCTACGGTCAATTAGAAGAGCTTCTGTGGTCAAACCTCCATTAAAAAGGGAAAGACAGAGGAAAAAGCCAGGACTCAGTGTGCAGCATCCTGCATCAGACCTGAGAGATGGACCGGCCTGACTCTCAGCTGCTGCTGCTGCAGGCAGCAAACAGCTCTAAGATTAAAGGCACAGTACTGAAAAGCAAAAAAAAAAGGGAGAGGAAAAAGAAACAGCAACCCAAGAAAAACCACAAAGCAAAACAAACAAAAAATACCCACACACAAAACCCCCAAAACCAAAACCCATTCAATACATTAAATCCTCGAGTTCAGCACTGCATATATATCAACTGTATTTATTTGTTGTTTTCTTGAATTTATAACTTCAATATTCACTGCCAATGGCAGTGTACTTGGGCTTTTTTCTATTTTTTTTTCTATTTACTTCTCACAACTGTCTATGGTGACTAATACACACTACAGGGATATGTGAATTATTAAAAGCTGTCTTTTCAAGAAGACAGAGGTGCTGTGAAACACCCAAAAGGTTTGATGTTACAACTGACATTGTTTCAACCATGCATTCAGTTTGAGTATTTATCAAGATTTTTTCATATATGTCATCAGAACTAATTTTTTTCCCAAAATAATTAGCAATTGATAGGCTTTCTAACCATGTGGCTGTTTGCCATAGCTGGCAATATTTCTGGTATTATATATGTAAAATATTTCTATTTGCCATTGGTGACAATATTTCTCAGAAAGGAGTTTGCAAAAAGGCTAAAAGGGACTTGCAACACTTGTACAACGACCTCAAATTCAGGCTCTTGAACTTCTATGACTCCCTGGATTTCAGCCAGTCTGAAAAAGGCCCTAAATACCCAAATACTGATTAAAAAATTCTATAGCTTGGGATACCAGCATATATGTTCCTGATCTAAATTCATAGAACCATTCATGATTGAAATTAAGAATATATTTATGTATTTACACACTGGGAATCCTGAGGGCTGATAATTTTAATTCCTCTTGCTCATATGGATGTTCACATTGTCTTAAAGGGAAGAACATGTAAGAAGCAGATCTCAAGACTATGATCTTAACGTTGATGATTTTAGATTTTCTTTCCAAAGTAGATTGATGACAGAGTATTTTAATTGGCATATTTTTTACTTTAAGGGGAAAACAAAGGGGTTTTGTAATTTCTTGTTCTTGTCAGTCCTGTTCAGAGAGATTATTTTTTCCCCTGAACACAGAATTTTCTGATCACCAATGACATGCCTCATCAGCTGCAGAGATGAAAAAGAATTTCCTACACAGACAATTCAGAATCACCTGTTAGAGTCAGGCCAGGTATCCTTTCACTGTTCTTTACAGTGATGGCTAAAGCTGGGGGTATTTAGGATACAAAGCCTCATTTGCTGCCTGTTATCAATGCTTTGCATTTGCTTTGCCTTGTTATCAATGTTTGAAAAAGTTGTGTTCGACTTCAGTGAGAGGAGATGTAAATACAGATTCTTCATCTGAAATGTCCCTTCCAAAATCCTTTTTGTCACCCAGTGACCTCTGTCATCACCAGCATCTTCTTTTCCTGCCTCCTGCTCCTTCTAGATACTAAGCTCCACTGAAAGTTGCCCTGCCAGCAACCACATACTGTAGCTACAGATTTGTGCTGATTTAATTTGAGAACAAATTCATTTTAAAAAAGATTGATCAGATGAAAAAATAAATTTTATGAGGAAGCAGGATGCAGTTTGCAGTATAGCACTCAACTGCTACAATGCAGGAAAGTGGTCATATGTTGATGAGTGTAATATTTTGTCCTTTATTTTAATTCTGATTGGCTCAAGATGGTTAGAAACCTTTTACAAATGACTTGAAAGAATGAGTCTGATACTAGGAACGTAAATCCTGCTCACTTCACTAGTAAGAGTGATCCTACTGGTTAACTCCATCAGTTTAGACTGAAAATCTGTTGAAGAATATTGGACAGATTCTAACAAAAGTCAGCCAGGTGGGATAAAATCAGATTTACGGCAGTATAAATCAGGAGGATATGACCCACGTGGCATGAATTAAAAAATGCATAAAACCACAATATCTACCATATGCTTTCAAATCCCTAGGAGGATGACTCCTTTCCTCTCATAAAAATGAGAAAATAACATGTTTCAGTCCCATACAGAGAAACCTGCACTATCAAAATTGTCATAATGGAAATTCATAGCAACACAAACCGTTTTCAAGCTTGAAGCAAAGTTTTCGGCTTGGACATGATCTGATCCCCACTGCAGGCAGCACACTGACATTTACTAAGGGATTAGCACATCCTTCAGCATCACATCCCGTACACCCCAGCAGCACAACCTCTGGCCCCCCACAGACAGCTGTTATTTGATATGGATGTGACTTGCACAACCGCTGCAGCTGTGCTGGCCCTTGGTGAGCTGACATGTTTGTTAATGGCTGTCAGAGGAGAAAGCTACGCTGTAACTTGGACACAAGGGGAGAGGGAATCTCAGCACATGCTACAACCCTGATAATAAGTCTAGAATTTCTTAGTTCAATCCCTTTTTGAGCTGGTTGTGAACTGAATCCAGCAGCTTATAGCTGGGGCTCTCTTTCTCATACTCCCCTGTATCCAAGACATTGGACAGGCGTTTTAGCTTCTGCCCAGAACTTGCTCCTGAGCTGACCCCACTGAGAGGTGAGTGGTGACTGCATGGCTTTCATTGTAACCACAAGTTCCCAAATTGCAAAAAAAACCAACAACCCAAACTCTATAGGCCCAGAGTGCTCCACAGGGAAGCACAGCCGTGTATCTGTCTGCAGGTACAGACCAGGCTGGAAATTGGAAGATAAGCTGTGATTAGAATCACAGAATCAAAGAATAGGCTGAGTTGGAAGGGACACACAAGGATTATCGAAACCAACTCTTAGCCCTGCACAGGACCATCCCCAAGAGTTCACACCATGTGCCTGAGAAGATCATCCAAATGCTTCTTGAGCTCTGTCAGCCTTGGTGCTGTGACCACTGCCCTGGGTACTCTGTTCCAGTGCCCAACCTCCATCTGGGTGAAGAACCTTTTTCTAATATCCAACCTAAACCCCCCCGATACAGCTTCAGGCCATTCCCTCACGTCCTGTCACTAGGATTAGGACAGTCCTCGGGCAGGATGTCAACCAGCTGATTGAGACAGAAGGAGGGGATGAGACTGGTATTTGGTGAACAGATACCAAAGTTGCTTCCACCTCAGGGCTAGAGTAGCCCAGAGGTTGCCATCAGCAATCAAGATGGATAAATCAGTGCTCTGGGAACAAAGAATTTCTCTTGCAGCCTGAAGTCATTCGTATGTCCCTTTACCTGTGCTGGAACACAACCAAAGGGCAGGACCGAGATGTATTAAAGAGCTGAAAGTCTTTTTATCGATGAAAGTTGAATTCACAGTCCAATTTCTCATTTGATAAATCTATAGCTGTCAGCTACAGGCACTTCAGGGCAGATTTGTTGTGCAAGAGCACAATTTGCTGTACTCACAACTCTGATCTTGGAAGATATAAACACAAAGAATCGATTTCTCACTCCTTTGTTTGAAATGTGGCTGCCTGCAAATGCTGGTTGTGAACTCATTTTCCATGAGATCCATATTCTCATCCTTTCCCTCTACTATGTAAAAGAAAAGTATCCAAAATGCAGCAAAGAGAAAACTGGTCATATAGTAAAGGTGTGATGTACAATGCATGGTGATGGCACATGGGCAGTTATTCTTACATTGTAGTATAACCTAAAATCTGAGGTTTGTAGTAAACCGGAAAGGACAAACAGACAGACAGCCTACATCTGGATGGGACAGTCTTCCTACTCATTCACTCCCTACAACACCACATCTTTAGTTGGTCTAAATCTGCACAGCCCAATTGACTCTTACAGTGTAGCAGGTAATTATTCATCCCTACCACAGAGGAGCAAGTTCATCTGTAGCCTGAAGAACTGGATTTATCCTTCTGACCTCTGCAGAAATTGCTAAAGCAACAGGCTTAATGAAGAAAGGGAAAATTTAGGCGCAAAGCATTGAATTAAGTGTGTGGAAAAGACCTGCAGCATCATGTAGTCCTCCCACCAAGACAGGGATAGGTACCAAAAGCAATTAATTAACATTCATGTCACAATTCATTCTGGGGCAGAGAGCAAACAACAGAGCGCAGAATAAGGGGCTGAACAGCTCATAGCCACCAGCAAAGGGTTTAGATCTGGTGGGTCTTGAACAATCCTTTAGATGCCCTGGAACACACACCTTCAGGCCTGGGATTCTGGAGACTGTGCTACAATCACAAGAGAGGGGCTCCTGAAAAGGCAGATATGGGAGCCCAGTCTTCATTTTCTCGTTGGGATCAGGGCTCCCACTGGTGACTAAAGCTACCGAAGGCAGTTTCACTGGTGGAACAAATTCAGGAATCATCCCCCCAGTGAGCAGCTTTAAATTAACCTGATTATTTCATCCCAGGTCTTTGACAAATGAGCCTGATTTATTTAGCTCATTTGAAACAAGTTCATTTTAATGAAGTTATTTAAATAACTCCATGATGCCATTAGCCAGATTACATGGTGTCCGAGGGGCATAATGCATGATCTCATTTCCAACTTAAACCCCTTCCATTTCTTTCATCCTCTAACTTAAGTAGCAGGAGAACAGAACATATATTCTTCCATTTCTCTCTAGATGGCAAAAAGTCGTTTGACAGCTACCAGGTATTATCAGCTCATTTAGACACTCTTTATCTAGCCTAGGAAATCAGATTAGAACTTGAAACATATTTCTGCTAAATGACATGGAAATACAGCCCTGTTTGAGGTACAGAAACATATCACTGTCACTTTTAGAAATGGACAGTGTTATCCTGGCCACTGCCCTGTAAATTGCCAAATTTTGTGCTTTAATTGCTTCTGGAGATTTTTCTCACCAGATTTTGCACATCTGTAATAGGAAAAAACAAATGAGTTGTGGCTTGGGTTTCAAGTCCTACCCTGCAATAGATTTTCCAAGAAACCAATTTCTCTTGCTCATATTCGACCTCCCCACATCAGTGCATTGGCACATGGGCACAGAATTCCCCTCCATAGAACACCTGGCATGTCTGAGCCTTGCTCTGAACAGATGAGAGAGCCCAAGACAAGGGACATGGGCACTTTAAATCACCACTAAAACTGTGTCCTAGCACTGGGTATAATCTTGCACCAAGACCCATCGATTCTCTGTGACTTCAGGTGGAATTGCAATCAGCAAGATAAATGTTTCTGAAGAACTTGGCCGTGCAGGACTGGACTGGCGTTATTGATGTTATTTATGAAGTGTTGCATTTGTAACCTACTATCTGAGTTCCAGATACACTTAAGTATCAGATGGATCCCCCTGGTCCTTCTGAGGCAAATGTAAACACTTCTCAAGATGTTGGAGGATAACCTTGTCTCCCTAAGTTGGCCTCTGTCTCTTCCTGAGTGTGAGGCATCCACAGGAAATGTTAGGCACCTATATGTTAGGACCCATCCATCTGGACATCATCTCAGAACAGATCCCTGATGGACTATTTCCTTATTAAAAGGGAAGAACCAGTGTTCACTTTTTTTTTGCATGATGGCTTCTGGCACAGTCCCTTCCCTGGGATTTGGCAGGCCTCTGTCCAGGCTCCTCCTCAGTGTGGAGCATGTGTCCATGGGCATATTCTCCTCAGGGCTGAAGCCACATAAAGAGATATCTAAGGTAGTCTCCCTGCAAACACTTCTGCTCACATTCTGCAGTTCTCTTTTCTGGCTTTGTAACAGCTTTATGGGTTTGTGCTGGAAACTGGGTCACCGAAAAGATCCAGGACGAAGCAGAAAACCAGCAAAAATTACCTATTTTTCTTAACCCAGATCACTTCAGTCACGTAGCATTCTGTCAGGATGGTAAAGGCAGGGGGATCTGCTCCCTCTCCTCTTACACTGAACCTGACACAAATCCAGGGTAGAAGGCTTGATGCTCAGCTGGGCAGGACAAAACAGAGGTCTCACATCCAGTTCCCTGGAATATGAAGGACTTTTACATTGCATCCTCACAGGAGAAATCTGACAGTAGTGACAGAAATTCTTGTCTGGCTCTAAGTATGCTGGCTGCAGGAATAGGGTCTTTTTCTTGGTGCTTCTGGTCTTTGGCTCCAGCACTTTCAGCCACTCTTCAAGAATGTAGGTGGAGGGCTCCAGGGACCTCTCAAGCAAAGCAAGAAGAGTTTAGGCACCTCTTGAACAGCAATTCCAGAAAGCAGATGAGATCTATCACTGACTTTTCAACAGCTTTTTAGACCTTTACATTTAGAGATTAAATAGGCTGATCCCACCCTTCATTAGTTCCCCCAAATATTCTTTTTTTTTTCCATATAAAAGGTTTGAGTTGGATGTTGGGCTTTTTGTTCCATAGAAAGAAACCACTGAGAGAAACCTTTAGTCACACCGTATATTGCAAGAAAAACAATCAACAATGGATCACATTAACAAACATGAGAGATAAAAAGAAATATTTAAAACTAGGGCAGGAGTGACCATCAGAGATTGGTTAGGTTTTGTCTCTGGTGTATGTATTGACAGAAACTTCATGCTGCTGTGAAAGGGAGACTGCAAGACCAGTATGGGCCCAAAAGGCACGTTTTGTAAACATAAGAAAACCTTACACTGTGGGGAATAATGCCACAAATAGCTTTTCTTTCGATGGAAAGATTTGAGTTTAGAGATGCATTCTGCCTGCCAGCTCTGTGATAATCCAAAGACAAAAATAAAACTGGACGACCTGCTTAGACAGTCGAAGTTGGAAGCAGAACAACAAAGAGGAGAAGAATTTCATGTCCTAGTAAAACAAATTTAGGAACAAACCAGAATGAAAATATAAAGTAGATGCTGCTTGCTCACATCCTCTCGGAGTTGAAAAAGCCGATTCACAGCTCCTGGACATATCACAGCACCATCTGCCAGCAGAGAGTAGAATTACATGATAAATGGTACATTTTGCCTGAAGAAACATTTTGTCCCCTTTAAATGCACAGGAGGACTGTCATTGCTTTCATGGAGCCGGCATTTGACAAACACTGCCAAAAAGCTGAACCTACATAAAAGCTGAATCAACATGCAGCTCCAAAACAGGACATGTTTTTTCACTGTGAAATATATCACTGTCCTCCCAAACCTCAAGACTATGATCATACAGCTCCAATTACTGGGATTTTATGGATGACATAGGCCAAGGAAGCAGCTCTTGGCCCTCATGTTGTCCCTCCCTCCCCTACAAAGCTGCTTCCCCCCTGCCCACCCATGGCCCCTGCACACAACTGGTGCATGATGTGATGCAGAAAGCACCTGTCCACTTTTGCCTGTCCCTTCTGCAGAAAGAACTAAATTTTGCAACCCTCTCCTCATGCCTCCCTCTGTGTAGCAGGATGCTCTGCCTGGAATGGGGAAAACAACTCGAACGATGCCCCCTTTGCAAAGCTACCAGAGGTAAATGAAGAAGGGGGCATCAAGCAGCTTTTGGTGTTGAACAGTGCTGAAAGCAGCCTGACTTATCAATCTCAAAGTTAAACATCCTGATAGTGAGATAAAGATATGGTAGACCTGGTAAAATACTTTATACTATAAAAGCCCAGTCCCAAATTCTAACACACCCCTTCTTGGGATGTACATGTGGGAGTCCTCCCTCAAGTGGAGATGCCCTTCGAGGTGATTCCTTGAGGTTGAGCGAAAGAGATTTGCCCATGGTCATTGGTATGGGTGAGTAACATCAATCTCTACTAATAATTGAGTTTGCTAGCCTGAATACAATTGCTTTAATACAATTGCTTCAATGTAATTGCTTCAATATTGCTTCATAGTGCACTATATTATAATAGTTGTTACAGCTCCTATAATGTGTAGGAAATAATTCTAATTAAGATCTTTCTGTCTAATCATTATCATAATAAATCACATATATTTATATAAACACATCTGGTTTGCCATCCTTAATCCTGCAGGACAAAGTTGTACAAACGTTCAATTCCACCCATATAATCCTTTACACACTGATTGTTGACAGTCTAAGATTGGATCCAGCCATATCTAGGCTCCTCTCTGGGAAGGAGTTCAGAAAGCAAGGGGGTCCTTTCTGCACCTTGTGACTCAAGAAGAGGGCTTCTCTAATAAACTTTGTCTGAAGCTCCCACTCTGCCCATGACCCCCTTCCATCAGCACCTCTGATTTCAGTAGCATACAGTAAATCACTTCCCAGCTGGGATCCATCTGCTCCTCCCATCTGCTCTGTCCATTTCTCTCCCTTCTCTTCTGCCAGTGATCCTGTGAAGCCTTGTTCCTTCTCCTCTTCTGCTGTCCATACACCATCTTACAGAAACCCCTTCCTCCTTCCTGTTTGCCCGGATACCCCCTCCAGCCACCAATTTCTTTATGGATACTGTGAATTGCACAGCTGCCTTCCTGCTAAACTCAATAGCAGGAAGAATGCCTCATCCCAGTGTCACTGACAGCTCAGACTCATGTAGACCTTGATGGCAACTTGTCCTCTGCTCACTGTCTCTGGGACTCTGGTCCTTTTTCTTCTTCATTTTGAGCCATATCAGCACAACCATTCCTAGTCTTGGGTTGGGTTCAGTGGGATGGCTACTGCCATGGGCCCAGATTGTGGGGAAAGCTGGGCTCCTCTAGATGGCAACCCAGGTGGTAGGTGTGCTTGTCATGCAGCCCAGGCTGACTGCAGTTGGAATTTAGGTGTCTCGGTAGATGTTTCAGGAAAAAAAGACAGGAAAATGCCCTCGTTCCCAGCTCCGCAAACTGTGTGTTGAGGCTCCTGAATACAATGCCATTCCCTAATATTTTTCAGGACTCTGGTAGAGGGTAAGTGACACAGCAGGCACTCAAAATATATCAATAGAGACTTTCAAGGTGGGTCAGTCCACTAAAGACTCCCACAGGCGCAAGTGAGGAAACTATGAGATCGTCACCACAGACAAGGTCCCAAAATGAGTCACTGCTCTCTACAGGATTATTCTTAGCCCAGGCCACAAGGTAATAATTCTTCTCAGAGGAGATTCATTCTGCAGTGAAGAATCCACACAAGCTCCCACCGACGCTCTGTTACTCCTTCTCTGGCATCTCTTTCATGGCAGCACTTCAGAGCCTGAGCAATCCTCCATAGCCATCCCCTACCTACTTATGTGAGCACATAAATGAGCAAGTGTTATATAAATACTAGATTGTTTATATATAGAAATGTTTTTTTTTTTCTGTCAATGAGTAATTTGCTACACCCATATGTAATTAGATACACACATATCTATACAGATAGAAATCTATGTAAATAAGAAAAATCTCATAAACAAACAGGAATCAGCCTGTCTGTAGGACCCTGCAGTGAGGAAAGGAGGTGTCTTTCCCTCCAGGTTTGTTTCCTTCAAATTGTGTCAACTACTGCTTCCACTTAGAAATACCCTCCCCTAGAGAGCAGCATCTCCATGTCTGCAACAGAAAGGTACAGTTTCTTGGGAAAGGATGGAAAAAAACATGTACAGAGGCTTAGTCATCTGATAATCCACAAGAGATAGTCCAGTTCTTCTCTGTGGACTTGATTTTCACTTGGAGCAAAATTTTTATGACTGACATTTAAGATGCATTTTTGAAATGTGAATCCTGAACTGATGCTAAGCACCCAAATATCTGGCAATGAGACTGGGAATGGATGGGGTTACAGCAGTGGACATTTGGTGGGTCAAATCAGTGGTTCAGCTCCACCAGCCCAAAGGGGCAGAGGGAATATCTCGTGCTAAGTGGGCACAACAGATAAATACATGCAGCCAAATGAGGAGAAGTTTTGGAGCTCTGGATTGCAATGACCTAAGGAAAAAGGCACCATTTGTGGCAGCATCTTTCCACGAAACCACAGTCAAGAATAGTAAACCAGTCCAGAGTCTGAAATGGGACCAACACCAGGCTGCATTAAGCAAGGCACATCGTATATATTAAAGCAGAGGAGAAGGACCATTCCCCTGTGAGCACCAAAGATCCTTCTGATGTCAGGGCAGAGACATCCTTATTGAGATCCAGTCCACTGAAATTAGTACTTCCTTTTTCATTTAATTATTTCATGAACTTACAGGAGCCGAAATTCTTAAGACCCCCATCCTTCCTGCATTATAGGCCACTTGCATCTGCTCTGGCCAGTTCTGAAACTGCTATAAATGCTGCTATGTGCCTAAATAGCAGCTGGTCAGGGCAGCATGTGGAGCACCTGCTCAGGAAGATTTTAAAAAGTGAGGCAGTTGCAAAAGTAGGGTACAGGTAAAGAGGCTAAAAGAGAGAGACAGCTGAGGACATGTGGCTGCAGTTGTTTTTTTGGAAGGAGATTCTCCATGCCAAAGGGGTGCAGCACTGACATCATGTTATGATGAGGAGCTGAGGAGATCCCTGTATCTGTTCATCCCTGCAATTGCCTCACCAGCCCTTCCTGCCCTCAGCTGCACATCATCTGGAGTGTCAGTCTCCCCAAACTGGAGACAGAAGGCAGTAAGCAACATGTTCATACACCAGCCCATGAGTTAGATAATATAATCAAGAGTTATTGCTTTCTCTTCCAGCTACAACAAAGTCTGCTCCAGGGCCTCCTATATTGATCACTACAACTCCTCTCAGTCACCTACTTCATATTTACACCATACACACTTTTATGGGTCATTTCAAAAACAATCTGCTAAGGCCAGACACACTTCATGTCATCTTGTACATCATTCACCCTGAACACCTCTCAGTATTTAGTACACATAATTTTTTCTAATTTCTACTTTTTGCATTTCTTCTCTTGAATTTTGCAGAATAGAACTTTATTTCTTCTATTACAAAAAAGGCTCTGTACCAAGATTTCTGTCACCACCCACCTAATCAGATTTTGGATTATAAAGTTCACGCTTTGGCATCAGGATTTACAGTGAGTCACCAGCATGTTGATCCTCTTTCTCACTTCTTCATCTTACCAAGCAGTCTCACTTCTCCCCAAATGCCTGATGAGAAGTGAGTGCACTGTACCCACAAAGCAATGCTAATTGAGCTTTAACTCCATCGCAGCAGAGGGAGAGATGTTCCATCTCTGGGATGCAACTGGTGGGTCTGGAGCATGTGGCAGTAGGGACATCTGGTGGCTACCAGGAACATGAGGCCTCTGGAATAAAACTCAGTATGAGTTGATAAAAAGCTAACTTAATTTAAAAAAAAAAGAGATTGTTATGTCCATAGCAAACTCTGTGTTTGAGTCTTTCATCAACTTAAATAGGTATAGGTGCATGTAATTGTTCCATTAACATGAGACAACTCAGGATGCATGAACCTCATTTGCTCTACAAAACAAGAGTGTTACACAGTGAGATTTCATCCTGCTCCTGAAACACCAGAGAACTCCAGTCATCATTTTATTTACATCTACCTTGAATTTGATATCAAGTAAATAAAAAAACTTGAGATTCCTTAGGTTTGATGTACAGAAATAGCAAGTATACAGAGACCACAGCTAATTTAAATGTGCATTGAACAAAACAGATGCTATAAGTCTTGCTTTCAGATCCTTATCCCAGCTACCTTCTTGTCCCAGCTACACATTTTATCTCTTTTCTTTCACTACCACAGTTTTATGTGCAGTGTCTCCTCCCTAAGCTGCCCTGCCTTCCCAAGACAATCTGAGTCCCATCTACAAGCCTTTGTTTCACAGGTGCAAATCCTCACCTTTTCTTCATGACTGTTTAACGTAGAGTAAGAGACAGCAAAACTGAGCTTTGTAATCATTAAGGCTGGAAGGGACCTCTAAGATCGTCGAGTCCAAGTGTTAACCCAGCATTGGCAAGTCCACCACTAAACCATGTCCCTAAATGCCAGATCTACATGCATTTTGAACACTTCCAGGGATGGTGATTCCACTACTTCCCCGGGCAGCCTGTTCCAATGCTTGACCACCACCACCACCCTTTCAGTGAAGAAATTTTTCCTAATATCCAATTTACACCTGCCCTGGCACAACTTGAGGTCGTTTCCTCCTATCCTATCACTTGCTACCAGGGAGAAGAGATCGACCCTCACATGGCTACAACCTCCTTTCAGGGAGTTGTAGAGAGTGACAAGGTCACCCTGAGCCTCCTTTTCTCCAGGATAAATATCCACAGTGAATTTATCCTGGACGTAAACAGCTCTTGCAGCTGCTCCTCATGAGACTTGTGTTCCATCCCCTTCACTAGCTCCATTGCCCTTCTCTGGACACACTTCAGCCCCTCAATGTCTTTCTTGTAGTTAGGGGTCCAAAACTGAACCCAGGATTCAAGGTGTGGCCACAGCAGCGCCAAGTAGAGGGACACAGTCACTGCCCTGGTCCTGCTGGCCACCCTATTCCTGACACAAGCCAGGATGTCACTGCCTTCTTGGCCACCTGGGCACACTGCTGACTCCCATTCAGCCAGCTGTCAAACAACACCCCTGGTTCCTTTTCTGCTTCACCCCCTTCCACAGAAACACAGAGCCATGCTGGAAGGACCCTGTTTGCCCCAGTATCTCAGCTGTAGCATACTCAGGGCAACCAGAGGGACCTGAAACCTTATGGGCAAGATGCAGTTGCCTAATCATGGTCATCTAACCCCATCTGAGATGTCC
Source organism: Pipra filicauda (assembly GCF_003945595.2). Lineage (NCBI taxonomy): Eukaryota > Metazoa > Chordata > Aves > Passeriformes > Pipridae > Pipra > Pipra filicauda. Next base: position 83,108 of record NW_024103651.1, read on the forward strand.
TAGGCTAGATGGGGCATTAGTCCTGCCTTGTCTCCCTCCAGATGCTGCCTCAGAAGCACACAGGACTCACTGGTCATGTGCAGGCATCTGTGAGGCTTTTAGGGTTTAAGGTATTAAAAGGCGCCAGATGTTTAGGACAATTGAATTCTGCCTGGCAAATAGATTCTGCTGACCTCTCCCAATGTGTCAGGCTTCCAACAGCCTGTGAGGAAGGTTTGCAGAAAAAGCTGTTCTCAGGGGACAAGGGCAAAGCTCTTTCAAAGCTCTCAAGGTTTGAGGAGGATGCAGCTGGAGGGAAGTGGTCAAAAAGAAGTGGTAGAAGTGCTACAAGGATTTTAGACAAAAAATTGTGGGCAGGGGATGCCAGGTGCCATCTTGCCCTTATCTACCCTGTTTGTCTGTGAGGGGGCTCAGCAGGTAGACTCTATTTTGCCAAGGATTGCGGCACCTACAGGCACCCAGAAAAGAGGGCAGGAAGCGCCGCAAACATACTTGTTTATTCTCGGCTTTATGGCTCATTTTTGATTATAAGCCTTGTTTTTTTGCGAGGTCGTTGGGCACGAGGGAAATGAAGAGTGATCCATTGATCAGGCATCACAACAGGCAGGTGATGGAGACATCGTCCCTGGAGGTGTTTAATGAAAGAATGGGCACGGGACTTAGAGCCACGGTGGTGTTCGGCCAGAGCTTGAACTCGGTATTTTCAGAGCTTAAGCGATAGTCTGAGGAAGGACGTGTGGGTGTTATCAGGGGTGTCTGTCCCAGGAGGCCCCTCAGCGAGGCGGCGGCTCCGTGCGCTTTGTGGCGCCGCTGGCGCTCGGGGCCGCGCTCCGTGCGCTTTGTGGCGCCGGGCGGGCGGGCGGAAGCGCCGGGCGGGCGGGCGCGGGCCCTTCCGGCGGGCTCGCAGCGCCTCGCCCCGCCGCCACCGCCTCCGCCTCCCCCGCTCGCCGCCCGCCGCCCGCCCGGCGCCTCCATCCTGGTACTTGGGAGTCTCCATCCTGGTTTCTCAAGTGCCCGGACCCAAAACAGGAAGTAAGTGCGCAGGGGCCCGGCGGGATCGCAGGGCCGGGAGCTGCGGGCGGCGGCGGAGCGCGGCGGGGACGGGGCGGGGAGGGAGCGGCCGGGTGCGGCCCTGCGGCTCGCCGCGCTCCAACCGGGCTGGCGGGCGGACAAGGCCGGGCCGGGCGGGCAGCAGGGCCCGCGGCGGGGTCACCCCGCGCCGCCGCCCGCCGGGGACACGGGAAAATGGCGGCGGCCCCGGGGCCAAATGGCGGCGCTGCGGCCGCGGGGCTGAGGCGGGCGATGAGGCGGGCCCGGAGCCGCCGCCCCGGGGGCAGTGCCGGGGCCGGGCCGCTGCCTCCCGCCGGCTTCTCCCCTGGGAGAGCACTGGGCCAGCCCTGGGCCGCGGCTCCCCGCCTTCCCGGGGTGCTGCCCGGGCGTCGGGAGCGCTGCGCAGGAGGAAATTGGGAAGGGGGCGGACGGACCCTGGAAATCACCAAACCTGGGCTCCCTTGGGAGGGCAGGGCGGCCAGCGCGTTTATTATATTTATTATATTTTAATTAATATTTTTTATGATTGTTATTTCTGTTTTAAACTGTCTCCTCCTCCCCCAGTCGGATGTCTTGTAATAAAAGGCCACCTGCACGATCACGTTTGAATCTCCCATTTTCCCCTCGCTTGGGGTATCCTGAGCTTGTGGCTTTTATCTGTTTTGTTTCATAATCTCTGGGGGGTTTTTTGTTTGTTTTTTTTTTTTTTATGCCGAGATTTGTGGTTGCTTGGGGGTTTTATTTATAAGTGGTGTCTGAAATGTGCGAGTCTGCCAAGATCAGGGGTTTCATGTTAGAGCGGTACCAGGATTTTTCTGCACTAGAATTAAGCTCTCTGTTTTGCCAGAATAAAGGATTCTGGTCGGAAAAGCCTTCTTTTCTCCTTTTTTTTTTTTTTTCTTTTTGGGGTCTCTGTGTTCTTGGTTGTGCCCTTGAGCGCGGGTAAGCGTATTGCATTTGCACCAGCTACTTCTTTAGCTGAGAGATAGTGTTTGTGTGTGTTCATTCACAAGGAGTTACCATTGTTCGGCCTCACCTGGCTATTGTTAGTTGAAGTAATCTAGAAAATGCTTTTTGTTTGCCAGCGCTGCTCTGGCCGCAGATGTAACTTGGCCTCTTGACAGCATAGTTAAAATTCCTTTGCAAAACCAGGAGATGTGGTTTTTGCAGTGAGGTGGACACGTCTCATTCAGATTCTCATTTCTGTCATTGCACGTGGTTATAATAATCCACAACTTCATGATGTTTTATGACTTATGGAAAAGATATGGCATCAACTAAAACTCCTTAAGTAGAATGCCTAAAAATACTGATTTTTGTCTTAACCACTCAAAATTATAAAAGGTAGGTACGTAAGAGACAAAGACCTCTGTACTGGGTTTTACATGTTCTAATAATTCCTTTATTTGTGAGCATTAATTCCGTGCTCATCTGCCCATGAGAAAGCAAGAGAGAAGTCTCTTCGCTTATCAGTCTTACAGTTAGGATAATAACTGTTCATATTTTTCTTGTGTGCTAAACTTCTGCCCATTGTTTATAAAGGCGAAGAAGCTACTGTAATGCTTGGAATGAAACTGGCTTTACATGAAAGAAAAGTAATTTTAGAATATACCATACTTATCAAGATCTTTTAACCATAGTCATAACCTTGTCTCCGAGAGCCATTTTCTATTCCCAAAAAAGAAAACTTCTAACTCTCTGGTTTTGGTGATTTTGTTTTTTCCTTTTTAAAGAGCTGGGACATAGCTTTTATTTTGTTTTGTTTGTTGTTTTTTTTTCCCTTGTGTGACATTTAAAGCATGCTCGGTGCTTTTTATGAAAATATCAATGGATAGGCCAGAAGTGATGGGAGTTCTGCCAAATTTGGATCAATGCAAATGAGAACACTTTGTCCCATTGTGTCTCCCATATATTCCATCTCCGTGATGGCCCACTTCTCTAAATACCACTGATGAGTCAAATGTAACTGTTCCTAAAGGACTGTAACCTCATGCTGATTCAGATTAATAAATCTTTGTATGCCTCAAACTCAGGCCCTTGGGTCCTTGTGATTGGTGTCTGTCCGGTTTGGTTCCTTCTCATATCCATTTTTGCAGCTGTTAGAGGTAACTTCTGCATGGTGGAATTTTAAATTAGAGTGGAACCCATTTGGGGTGACAAAAAGGAGGGTTTTTTTGCTGTTGAATAATAGCATAAGAGAACAGGCACTAGTTGAAAAGTAAAACCTCCTGATGACATATTAGAAGTATTGACTTAGTATGGAATACACTTAAAATTCAGGCTTCCTAAAATACGAGGTCCTGTAATGACTTTGTTTCCTGTGTGTTACTCTTGAACAAATGCCTTGAAATCCCAGTGCATTCCATGTGATTGTTCCCGTTAAATGCCACAATAGCTGGAAACCTCTCTTAATAATCTTCAGTTTTTGCTTTTTACAGGACTTAATGAATATACTTATTGCCCAGTGCACAGAACACAGCCCTTAAAGCAATTTCATATAGAAATTTTAAAAGATTTACAACAGTCCACTGAAGATTATACTTAACATTCAGTTAATAACTAGGGACCATAACAGAATTCTGTCTTAAAGGGTAAAAATACTATTTCTTAGAAGTGCTTAATTTTTACAGCCCACAGAATAATTGAGCCCATCTGCCTGATTTAGAATTACAAGAATTTTTGGATTGAAATATTCACTTTTTTTTTGTAGTTCAGTATAAAATCAGCTTTGTGTGGGCTTTTTTCCTGCCTAAATCTGCTGCAGGCTTCCCAAATAAATCAAACCTGCTCTATTATGTGGCTTTAGTGGAAAACTTATATTGGAATTCTGTATTAAATGGTTCTTGTCGGCAAAGTATTTTCCCTTCTCTTGGGTTGCATGTTGAAACCTATTTGAAATTGTAATACAGCTCTGAAAATGTTGGGTTTGGTAAATACACGCAGAATCCAACAAGGCAAAAAAACATTTACTGAATTTACACGAATTTCTAAGGTGCTTTCTTAGAAATCTAAGATTATGCCATCCGCAGTGTTGGTGTAGATGTATCCAACAGTGTTGCCTTCCCCAAAAGCAAACTCTCCTTCAGAACATAAAATATTAGTGATAGATTGGCATCTCTTTAAAGAGTGTGTCTGAATCAAGGATTGGAGAAAAGCCTGGGGTTGTTCATTAAAAATTAAATATTTGAGTAAGCTTTTTGTTTAAAATAGAAAGTAGTGCATTTTCAAAAACACATTTAGTGAAGTTAGGAAAAGAAGGTGGTATTTTTGAGGTGATGAGACTACCTAGGTCATAATTGTCACTAATTAAGAAGCCGTAAGAGCATTGGCTCCAGCAGCAGCACTGGGCTTTGGCCACTGAGCTCATCATAAACTCCAAGTGGTCCCATTGTGTGTCATATTTGTTGCATGTTCAGCAACTGTGGTACACTTAATCATTGAAGTGTAAACCAGTGGTTTTTCTGTGGTCTGGAGATTGCTTCCTGTTCAGTCAGTAGAACCACCACAGTTATTCCTGGATTTGGTCACTGATTCATGTACTCACGGATTGACACCCCTGTCCTGGGGTTTGATGTGTCTTTAACGAACAAGTTTGCTTGGTTGTGTTCTTCCTTCAGTTTTCTTGTATTTGTGTAGTCTAATGAATAAAAAACAATGTCCAAAATATGCACTTGACTTTGACTTAACTCCTGATGCTCTTTCCATTCAGTTTTCAGTTGTGGTCCAAGGCCATATCCATTAAAGTTGACGGGAATTTTTCCTGTCAACTCAAGGGTTTGACTCTTCCTGAGTTTTTATCAGGGCTTGGTTATGGTTATTGCCTTTACTCAGAAAACTCTGAATATGCTAAACCTCAAGTATCTTACACAGAACATTATTATTTTTTTTCTGGAGAGCCTGTTTTTATACTTGCTTTTCAACTAACTGTTGGGATAAACCATTCTTGGGACATTGGCAAAAGGTTACAAAACCCTGCTCAGTCCAGGAATTACATTGAGAAATTGTTTCTTGGGAAGTCCCAGTTCCTTGAACAGTGTGTAGTGCCCAGTGTTTGGTTCTCTGCTGTACCTGGGAGCTCGAGCTGACAGCTTGATCCGAGGAGCTGCCTGTTGCTGTTGGATGTGCTGCCTCAGCTTTGGCTGTTTATTCCGTTACAGCTCTGTTTGGAAGTGTCAGGGTGGCAGCTACTGATCATGGCATGTCTTCCTCCCCGCCTCTGGAAATGCCACGTTTGGATCTCTGGATGGACCTCTTTTATGCTGTGTCGTTTTTCTCTCCTAACATGGCAAACCAGCAAGGCAGAGAATGCAAAGCGACAGCCCTGACTGCCCCGTGCTTGTGATTTGGGAGCCAAATCCTGTAAACATACTAATTGATTTTCAGCAAGTCCTGAGTAACTGCTGAAAGAATGACGCAGCTTTGCTGTCTCTGTGTTCAGTCTTCCAATAAAAAAGAAGGAATAGTCTGCTGTATCTCCTGTTGTGACTGGTGCTATAGTATCCACTGCTTTTAGAAGAGCTTTAGGTGAAGTACATGATTGTTGTGATGTGTTTTGTAAAAAGAAATAACATGTCTTTCAAGCCTTTAGAACAGTGAGAAGAAAAATAGGGGCTTTCAGTGTGTTATCACTACCAGTTCACAAAAAACTAAAGAATTCTCCATGACGTTTCTCATAACTCTGGAAATTTTTATTACAGCAGTCCATGTAGTGAAAGTTATACACAAAGTGTATATGAACATGAAAAAGGGAATCTGTATGTTTTGGCCCAATTTCTTCACTCCCCAAAGGCAGAATGAGTAACTCAAAACTAGTTTGATAAAGTTACAGTCTGCTAATTTAGCTGTAATGCTTTGGATGTCGCGAAACCTAGCCATGATGATGAGGTATGTGTTTAAAAAAAAAAAAGAACAACCCCCAAATTATTAGTAAATTGCAAATGCTTCTGAATGGGGAGTTTAGGTGCTATTTTTAACTGGAAAAGTAACTTTAAAGCTGTCTGCTGTTACCCTGTGCAATATATAAGTATGCAGAAAGTAAAGGTAGGTGAATATCTTCAGTTGTGGATTTCTCATGTGAAGGAGTAGACTCTGTGAAAGTTTATGCTGGTTTTTTGGGATACAGGAAGCAGAGTTATGGTCCAAGCAGAGTCCAGCTGCAGAAAAGTAATCTGTGTGTTGCTCTTTCAGGTTTGAGTATGAGCACAGTTGAAGAAGAGTCTGACACAGTGACAGTAGAAACCGTGAACTCTGTGACTTTGACTCAGGACACTGAAGGGAACCTTATACTTCATTGCCCTCAAAATGGTATAGAATTGTATTGCATAGTATTTTTTAATTCTTTTTTTGATTGATCTGACCATCATACTTCCCTGCCCCCAGATTCTACCAGCTACTGGGGTTACTATGCTACAATTGAGGTTTATGATGCTACAGTTTGTTCTGTTTCGGTTTAAAGAAGGATAAAGTGTGGAATTAGGTCTAAATCCTAAAATTGTCTATAGGTGCCCAACAGGGATATAGCTGCTCTGATTTATTTCAGTGGAAACACATCCTTAGAACCAAGCATGTACCCAAATTTGTGTAGTAAGGGACTGATTTTAGTGTGACAAACTGTGGATAGAATTTACAAAGAAAATCTCACAGGAAATGTGTGTTGAGGACAGCATGTGAACTGGTGTTGCCTGTAACTTAGACCAAGTTCCTGGGTAGCAATAAAGCTCTGAACCACCCTGTCACATTTGTTTCTACTTTTTGTTTTGGCCCACTTTGTTAGAACTCTGTCCGGAGCTCCGCTTAGTTAACAGGAAGTAACCTGCATATGTTTTTGTTGTTAGAAGCTGATGAAGTAGACTCTGAAGACAGCACTGAACCTCCACACAAGAGGCTTTGCTTATCAGAGGATGATCAAAGCCTTGATGATTCCACTCCATGCATTTCTGTTGTTGCAGTTCCAAGTAAGTTCTTTTGTGTACACTTCTAGCAAAGATATCTGTTGGTAAAGGTTAAAAGTAGACTCTTTGAATCACATTAGAATATGGGTTTTTTCTTTTCAAATTTTATTAATACACTTGGGTATATCTTTATCTCTCATACCCTTGGATGGTTTTGCAGTTTTTGGTATCTGTACAGTACTGGCAAAATAGACCTGCCTTGCAGACAGAGAACTGCAGGCACAGGTGGATTGAATAAATTGGAGGATAAGTGGATGAACAGCAAATTAGATGCTCTCCATCTGCAAAGAGAGGTTAACTTTTTTTAATGATCAAACAGTATTGTTAGCATTTCAGTGTTATGTAATATTGAGGTGTATGGTCCTTTTAAGGTAGAGACTGTTGTAAAAAAGGTAGGGTGAATACTGAATTAATCTTAAGGAAGTTGACTGAATATTAGATAGGTGAACTTAATCTCTCAAAGGGAGGCAAAACCAGATCTAGTTAAAATACCAATTTGCAATACCTTGAGTGGCTGTTTATTTGGTGGAACTTAATAGAAATTCCTTAGAAGTAAAGGCATTATCATGTTGAAGTTGAAGGAGAACTGGGAAAAACACATATGGGCAAAAGATTTGAATTTTATCCTTTAGTAATTGGAAAATACCAGGGGTAGGGCTGGAAAGGAAGTATTAATACAGTTCCAAATGTTTGCATCATATCAGACACCTTTTGTTTATATGTTTCACATTAGATCTTAGTTGTAGTCAAACGTAAAACCGAAGGTTTCAAAACCCATATTTAAATTTTATGAAGAGGAGCAGTTGATAATAATTTTAATGATTTTACTGTGTCAACAAATAAATACCGAATAAAGTTTTTTCAAAATTTTCAGTTCAAAGATAGCAAAGTGTAAAATTGTAGCATGCATAAAAAATGTTTCCAGAGTAAAGTGTGCAGCTAACTTACCCATTCTGAAGTTTCAGAAAATGATCAGAGCTTTGAGGTGACCATGACTGCTACCACTGAGGTAGCTGAAGATGAGATTAATGAAGGAACTGTTACCCAGATTCAGGTACAGTAAAAGTTTGAAATTTTACCTCTTTGATACATGTTTTTATTCAAATCGAAATGAAAAGATAAACAAATACCAGAAAGACTTATAAAATTAACAAGACTATTTTAATATGAAATTAGTGTATTTAAGCGTTGATCTTGTTTATAAAATGCTGTTCTGTTTTATGTATGAGAGAGGTTTTTTGTAGTGTAACTTACTGCCCAAAGAGCAACACAGCAAACAGTAATAGAGGTAGCCTTCCACTGATAATCACTTGCTCTGTGGTGATCTGCATAGAAGACAAGTTTATCTGTTATTTCTGTCATTTGTTGATTATAAGTTAAGCTTTATAACAGCCCTAAGTAGGCTTTGTCTAACAATTACATGCAGTTCTCATTGTGGGTGTACCGTGTTTCAGAGTTCTAGATTGGAGGTGCTGGACGTAGTCCTTCCTCCACCAAAGCCAGTGAGACTCTTCTTATTTACTGGACATGAAACAGGAAGAAGAATGTTACTTAATTAATTCTCAGAACATCTATATATTAAGATGCTGAATCTTACTCAGGTGTTCCAAGAAAGGTGAATGTACTTTCAATGCCATATTTAAAAAGGGGCACTTTTGAACAGTCAGCAAGGTGACTTGGTGTGCTGATTCCATTTTCCCTTAAGTTATGCCTCCATGTTAATTGCAAGGTGATAAAGAATTGGAGGTCTTTACTGGGTAATTTCATATTGGTCTTTTAAGATTCTTCAGAATGAACAGCTGGATGAAATCTCCCCAATGGGCAATGAAGAAGTGTCAGCTGTTAGTCAAGCCTGGTTCACAACCAAAGAGGATAAGGATTCTCTAACCAATAAAGGTAGGAGATATCAAATGCTCTCCCATACTAAAAAAAGCTAAACTATTCCAAATGTCTCAGAATATTTTGCACGTTGCATAAGTAATCTCAGTCTGGCTTTTTGGAAATGGGCTGTGCCTGCAGTGGTGACAGTGACTGCAGTGCTATGGTAAAGAAGGGCTGTAGGTACTGTGTGTTGGCCCAGATGGGGCAGACAGTTGTGTTTCCCTGGTCAGGAGATGGGAAGCTGCAGCAGAGAGGGGTACACCAGGAAAAAACACAATCTGACCTCAGGTTGGTGCATCTTCCTCCAGGCAGGGCTTCTTAGTCTGGCTGCCATGATTCATATTAAACAGTTTCGGGAATGGAGGTGCTTCAGAAGAAGACAGCTCATGCAGACCAGGATCTACTGAAATAATCGCTGCTACTCCTAAAACTTCCACACCATTGGCATTCCTCCCTTTCAGAATGAAGCTGTGCAATCTTATAGTAGTTGCTGAACTTGAGAGTTTGTATTTTTATTTTCTCCCCCAGGGCAAGTGTCTTTCTGAACCTGGAGAAACAACTTAAAGTTCAATGAAGATGTGTTGTCTCTCTAGTTTCCTTAGTCTCTCTACTATTTTTCTAGCTTTGACTTTTCCTATTTCTAGAGGAAAAAGTTTTTTTTCAGTCAGTTCAAAGCAATTTCCTTTTTTGTTAGAAACCTTTAGGAAAAAATGCGATGCTTTTGTCTCACAGGAGCAAATGATCTCTTACCCAGTGAGTTTTAGTCCAGTGAGCTGAGTATACTGCTGAGTCAGCTAAAATGTGGCCTGAGTGTTGGATATGAAAAATTCAGAGAAAGGGAGCTGAGCAGCTCTGTCAGTGACCACTTGCTGATCCCATGTGTGCACCACCAGTTGCTTCTAACAGACAAGTAATTTCTTCCCATTTTCTCTGTCCTTCTAATTTATTAGATTTAAAGGGCTTCAAAGCTATTCAGTGTATTCAGAAACCTAGTGCATTTGTAGCTGTCTCCCAGACATATCAACTGACTATATATCATAGTGATAACAAGGGGCATTTACAGTTGCAAATGAATGAGGGCACTGAGATTCCAATTAAGAGATTCATAATTTGAGGAAGACATTTCTAGTAAAATATGCCAGGAAAAATATTTGAAAATCAGTACTACTTGAACCTTTCTTGTGATCTTCGTGATCACAGAGATCAGCCCTGGAGGAATGCCAGTATGTGCCTTCTTTTTCAGTAGCTCAGAGTTTGGCGTATGTTGCCCGAGCTCATAATTTTATAGCAGTCTCCACCTGATAATGCTTTATTTCCAGACCTGTGGGCAGGTTATGATAATGCTGAGAGTGAATATGCAAACAAGTGAAGTGCAAAATATATATCCTTTCCTAAAGTAGTTGGGTATTAAAGGTTATTCTGTATAAAGAGTAGCCGTGTCCCATGAAGTCAGAGGCTTGGGTAGAGGTATGAACCACAGTGACAGTAATAGATTGTTGTCCTGTCTCTGTAGTTTTGGAAGAAGAGATTGAAGCCACTGGGCACACAGAAAGAGTTCTCTTTCACCAGTTCCAATGGAATTGGTAATAATGCCTGTACTTTTCATTATAATTGGATTTGAGTAAACACTCTCTTTGGTGTGTTCTGCCTCCCAGCTCTGGTAATTAGCAGGCTGAGAAGGAAGTACCCTGATTTTTCTGAGCAGAGGCGGGCAGGTAGCCAGCACACACCAGTATGTAAACTGGGTCACACCGACGTAATCTGAATTAAAAGTATGGTATGACCATAAAAAAGGATAATCTATGTATTTTAGAGTAGGAATGTTTTATTGATAGGCTTAAGGTTTGGAGTTTTCTCTCTGAATAAAGTCGGTTGGATTTGCCTTTAAAGCTCAGCTGACACTGTAGTTACTAAGGGCTTAGACAGAGAGGAACATTATGTTTGTTTCTATTTGTTTGCCACTTTTATTCAGGGAAATCAAACTCTGACCACGAGTTTTTATCTTGACTGTGTCCCCTGAGCATTATTCTCAGTGCAAAAGAAAGGAGAGAAATGGGGACCAGCTTGTCAAAATAGACTAAGCAGAGAGCATTCTGTTCTGTGATTTACCTGTATGAAAAGCATTCACAGTAGGTGGCACTACTCACATGTTGGGGAGTGTTGAGGCTTATAAGAGAAGCCTACGTAGTTGCCAATTCCTCAAGTAATATTATGAGTCACATTTTAAGTTCTAGCTTCTGGAATCATTTTGAGAGCCTGGAAATTTCGGCTGTCAGTTTAAAGACAAATTTTCTAGTTGCGGCTGAAGAGAAACTCTGAAAATGTGACTTGACAGCACATAGAGGAATTTATGTTCTGTTTTTAAAATATGGATGTTTTTGAAGAGAGGTCTGACTCACATTATTTAAACATTAGTTGATGGTTGCTGTCAGTTATGAAATAACATCTGTTTAAAATTCTGGTTAGCTTTTTAGTAGCTAAAATTAGTCTTTTCTTTTTTAATTGCAGTGTGAGGGTCGTGTGTCAGATACTTCTGTTCTTGCTGTTTTCCTGGCTTTCACTTCAGTCATTACTTTGCCATTTCTATTTTCAGGCCATAAGTGGAAGCAAGGGATGTGGTCAAAGGAAGAAATTGACATTTTGATGAGTAACATTGAGCGTTATTTAAAGGTATGTTTAGAGTATCTTACCTGCTCCTTGGTGTGGTGATGCAGTTCTGCTAGAAGCCAGCTTTCTTTAGTACTTCCCAGAATGTTCATAAGTGATTCTGACTGATTCATTGTAGAAATGGTCATTACCCATTTGAAGTACATAAGAAAATTATATCCAGGCACAGGATTTAACTCTGCTTTTAATTTTTATACTGAATATTGCCCATTTTGAGCATCCTGATGTAATATTTTACATGCCTAAATGTCTCTAAATATACATTGGTTATTCATGAAACCTCTGGTGAAGATGGAGGGAAAAAAATTGCACTAGCAATAAAGATAATTTTCCTTACAGAGCATGGAATACAACTTTCAGACTTCCTTGATGCCATATCCCTGTTTGTTTACTACACTAACAGGATGGCTGTGTCTGCTTTCTTCCCCTTAATGTGTTGGTGTCAGAGTTCAGTGTAAATTGGCTTGCAGTTAACACAGTGATGGTGATAATTGCCCATAAGTAATATTTGTGGTAGGCTTGCAGCTGAGGATATTTGAGCTGAGCCCTTACAACTGAGAATGCATAGCCTGGATAGTACAGTTTCACCATCCTTCACTTGTGGTTTCAAAAAAAAGCCCTGAATTTAGTGTTCATCCCACAGCATTTGTTGTAGAAAGTGTGTCTGCCCACGCATATATTAGAATTTCTGCCACAAAATCATTCATAGGTAATACTGTCTTTTAAACCTAGTGAAGCTTTTTGAAGCTAGCTAAATAACTTTTCTGAGTTACTAATGAATCATGATTCAGTCTTTTCCCACTTACCTGCTTTCTTGTACTACTTTGAATAGTTTAAATATAATGATTCTTAGTTTAAGCTGAAGTTAAACTAAGAAGTTATAGTTTAAAGCTTTCCTTTCATACTTCATTCCAATGTTTTGTTTCCATCAAAACAAGAAGAGTAGTTTAACTGAAAGAAATTGCTTTCAGATAAATAATATCTAAAATTATGTAATAAATTGATACAACACTGTTTGACAACCTTCTCTTGTATGACCCCAGGCTAATTCCAGCACATGTTTTCCATGATGTTCTCTTTGATGGTTCAATTTTTGATCTTAAAATATGCATTAGACAGATTTTTTTCTTAAATGTGGATGGAAGTTAGAGTTTCTATGTCTGCCTGGACTCCAGTATAAAAAAACCCAAAACAATAAACCCTAGTGATCAAGGTTTTGTATTTGAGGGAGCTAATCCATAAATACTCAGTTTTACTTTTGAACTGTAGTATTTGTAATACACAAAAAGTTTCATAATGGCTTCAGTTCTTAAGTGTTCTGCTTCTTGATTTCCAGGAGACTTTTATCTAAGGTGTTTTGTTTGTGGTTTGTTTTTTTTTTGTTGTTTTTTTTAAATGCTTCGTTCTAGGCCCGTGGAATAAAAGATGCCACTGAAATTATATTTGAAATGTCAAAAGATGAAAGAAAAGATTTCTACAGGACAATAGCTTGGGGTCTGAATCGGCCTCTCTTTGCTGTCTATAGAAGAGTTCTTCGCATGTATGATGACAGAAACCATGTTGGAAAGTATGAAAACCTCTAATGCTGCATGGTTTTATTGGTATGAGTAGGGTCATGTATTTATGTTTGACATGTTCTGTGTGAGGCAGAAGTTGTAGCCAAGCAGATCTTCCTAATCATGTCACCTCTGCTGAATTCCAGTAAAACAACCTTGACAATAGTTGTGTTAAATTGATGCTATTCACAACTTTAAAAAAACAGATGAACAAAAAAACCCACCCAAAACGAAGGTTTGTAGCAGATTCTGATATGATTAGAAGACTTGGACACAAGCATGGGTCTGCTGAGATGTAACTTTTTCCTAGAGCTTTGACCTAGAGGTAATTGATCTCCACACTGTGCCCTTCTGTAAAACAGTGGTCTGGTGCCATCCAGAAAGGATGTTGGATTTTAGTTTTTGAAGGTAGCTGAAAATTAAAAATACCTTCTCAGTGCTGATTTAATTTTTTTTTTTTGATGGGAAGTCAGCTTTATGGTGATTGTGAATTGGGACAGGAAGGAAGGAATAGTTGTTTATTTGAGAGACTACTATGCAAAATTTTAATTCTGTTCTTAGTAAGATGACCAAGAACGAGGAATTTTCCTGACAAATGAGGGGAGTTTTAGACCAGATAACGTTAGAAATGCGCTGATGTGGAAAATGGCATTTGTTCCTCACGTTCTTTCAAAGCATTCAGTGAGATATGCTTCTTACAGCAGAAATTCCTTAATCTCTTGTAACTGAATGTGTACTGTGTGGTTAGTAAAATAAAAGTATGCTGTATGCTTTCTGTTTAAAATAATGTATTTTTATTTACCTGTTGCCTAGGTATACTCCTGAGGAAATTGAAAAGCTTAAAGAGTAAGTCTCATGAACAAGGTCACTCTTCCATGTTTATATTTAGTAGCGTGAGCAGTTTTTACAGGTTTCCTTATGTGAAATCACTGAAAAGTTACAAGTAAATTTGACTTTACTTGTTACAAGTAAAATGGCCACTATCCAAAAATAGTGGTCATTATCTGAAGAGAAATGAAACTATATCTGGATTTTTTTAGAAATTTTTTCTAATGTGTATTCAGGACAACAATATGCAACAAAGTATAAAGCAAAGCTTCTGTTTCAAAGGAATGTTTCAGATTTTTACAAAACAGTCAATATTTGTGGTTATGTTTGTGAGAAACAGAAATTCCATTTCTTTAGGAAATCTGAGTGAAGGTTATTTCTAAAGAAAGTGGCAGGTCAAGAATAGGACCTCCCCTATGAAGTATTGCAGAATTACATAAATTATCACTACAGCTCAAAGAGTCTCATTTTGAACATAAACCTGATCAATTAAGGAGACGGGGCTGCAGACTTTGTCCCCTCCTGCAGATTTCCAGGGTTGAGCGGTTTGAAGAAACTGTTGGACTGAAGGAGGGAAGGGAGTTCATTTCATTGCACTGATGGATATGTTGGGGTCAATTTAGCTGGTTTGTGTTGTTCCTAAAGTGCCTGTGGTTCCAGATGTGTTAGGACTAGTCAGGGCTCAACATTTTAAGCAACCTGCTGTCATGTGAGGGAGGAAAATAATTGTTAAAATTATGAACATGATTATGCAGTGTTTTGCTTCATTTAAATTGTAGGATGCCTGGGTTTTCATCAGGCATTATTTCGATTTCTCAAGTACTCTTTATACCACCTGAAAATCTTTGAGGAGCTTGTATAGAATGGAAGTTGGCTGTTTATCTAAACCTTCATATTCTGTTTAACAATCATTAAACCTTACAATGTTCCTGCAAGACAGATGTTTTAAGCATTTAATAAAGGAATATCCTGTGTTTTAGCTGGCCCAAAAGGCTTCTAGAAACACACAGAAAAAATAGCAGTGATGATAGAAAATAGTGAAGTATCAAAGTGTCTTTAAGCCTGTGAACTGCACATTCACCCTGTTTTTATTAGAGAGGATTTGATATTTTGGTAATCTTCTAACTGGATATAGTGCTAATGAGCATGTTTCTCTTTAGACTGAGGGTAAAGCACGGTAACGATTGGGCCACAATAGGAGCTGCCCTGGGGAGAAGTGCTTCCTCTGTGAAAGATCGTTGCAGATTGATGAAAGATACCTGCAACACAGGTGAGGTAAATGCTGGTGTCAGAAATGGATGTTCTGGTTAAAATTCTGTCACTTTTGTCATCACTGTTTTCAGAGGGGTGTAACTCAACTGAGGAACTCTCTGTGTGAAATCTGGGGTCAAATTAGAATGTATTTGGTGTAAGTTTCTCCAGTTTCACTTCTTAAGAATCAGAATACTCAGTTTACGTTTGCAATCCGTTGTCCATTATATGTTCCACTGGAGCATATTTTATTGAGGTGGATTAAAAAGCCTCCCCTTGTGTTTAATGTGTATAAACATACACTGTGTCAGTTAAGAGACAGGTGCACTTCAGAAGTAAAGCATTGTTTATTTTGTAATGTATATATTCAAATGGCAGGAAAATTTATTCATCTGGAAGAGGAAGAGAAGAGAAAGAAATTTGACAGCAGAACAATGAAATTGTGCATTTGTTAATCAAGAATGGAAACAATATAAATTTTTATTAGTTAAGAACAGTTAGATTTTCTTCACAAGTCAATAGTTGCATCTGGAATAAGGTGTTAGGTACAGAAGATAAATGTCTGTTGGTGTGTTGCAGATCAGAGCAATATCTGCTGTTAGTTAAGTTGGAGGGCTTTTCTCTCTTTCAGGAAAGTGGACAGAGAAAGAAGAAAAAAGGCTGGCAGAAGTAGTGCATGAGCTGACGAGCACAGAGCCAGGTGACATTGTCACACAAGGTGTATCCTGGGCTGCTGTGGCAGAGCGGGTCGGGACACGCTCCGAGAAGCAATGCCGCTCTAAATGGCTTAACTATCTCAACTGGAAACAAAGTGGGGGCACTGAGTGGACCAAGGAAGATGAAATAAATCTGATCATGAGGTTTGTTATTTTGGTTACTTTTAAAGGCTTGTAATACGTGTTGCTGGCAGGATTCCATTGGGGTCCATTTTGCTGGTTTCTTAGACACTGAAAACTCTAGAACCCTCCAAAAATCACTGCTGTGTTTACAGTTCCTAGAGATTTATTATTGAACATACTTTTTGTTTTTTGTTTTTTTAGTGAATGTTAGTGTTCGTGAAAGGTGTCAGATTGAAAACCCTGGAGACTGAAGTCTTCTTTATTCCACAGAAAAGGTACAGCACAGGCAGCAACCATGCAAGCTTCCCACACGTGGCCCCACCGATGCGCTTTAACCCTTAACTGGAGGGTAGCTCAGTCTCCCTGCCCGTTCAGTCCTTGGCCTCTCTGCTGAGATGACCAACAAGGGTCAAGTGTGGTGGTGGTTTCTGTGATGTGGACGTCTTGTCTACAAAGAGCTAAACTGAGACTGCAAATTAATTTCATGTAGGCCACCAAACACTGATTGGATGTCAGCATCTCTGACTACATTTGAACTGGCAACCTGGTAGTGACTTGGGAAATCTTTCGCTCTCTCCAGTCCTCCTCCCATTTTGAATGCCTTTTACTCAGGCTTTTTAGCCAGTGGATACTTATGGTTGGGTGGGAATAAAAAGCCAAGACATCCAGGGAATCTAAGGATTACTTACAAAGCAATATTCACTAATTTACTGAAGCCGTTTGACATGAACTCAAAATGAGGACCCTGATTCCACATTTCAGAATGTACTAGTTATAAATCTTAATATTTCTGTTTTGTTCTGTCCAGATATCCTTCACTCATCCTGCAGGGTTGGTTTTGGTAGTTTTTTCCATTTTTACTTTTTTTTTCTTTAGCTAGCCAAGAGTGTCCAGTGCTATTGCTTCATTTGTGAAGAGAACTTTTCTTAACTTCCACAAAAATATTTCCCCCTCTCACTGTTCACCTCTTTCATATACTCCATGTACAGATGAGATGGAGGCAATTCAGAAATATTTCTTGTATTCAAACAGATTCTGGTAGAGAAGACTGTCCCTTACCTGGAGAGCCTGATGGGATTGATTTATGAGGAACTGTTTAATGCCGTAGTTAACTTCATCTACTTTGGCTAAGAAGCATCTGAGAGAAGGCAAAAATCTATGTTAAGGATGGATGGTTGTTATTTAGGAGAAAACAGAAGTAAATAACATGAAATTAATTAAGTGAAAGTTCAGAGTGAATCTCAGGAAGTATTTCCTGCCTTGTTGATTTGTTTGGGGAATGGTTTTTTTAAAAAGAAAAGATGCAAGTACCACCACTTGGAATGCTTCACGATAATCTGATCTAAGTCCTAATGTATAAGCAAATAAGGAGAATAATCCTGCATGGCAAGGAGATGGACTGGATCATCTAACAGGTCTAGTCCATCTTCTGTGGTTTATGATTCTGCTTGACCTCTGGCAGCGTGGAGCCTTGGAAGCCTGTGTCAATTCATGAGCTCTGGTGGCCTGATCACTAGCATGTCATTCTGCGCTGTTACGTGTGACACGGCCGGAGATGTGCAACACCCCTGCCGGTCTGGAGGGCAGTTTCTAACAGGTCAGTGTTTTCTGTATCCTGCCAGGATAGCGGAACTTGAAGTTTCTGATGAAAATGACATCAATTGGGATTTACTTGCTGAAGGATGGAGTAGTGTCCGCTCACCACAGTGGCTTCGGAGTAAATGGTGGACCATTAAAAGACAGATTGCAAACCACAAAGACGTTTCGTTCCCTGGTAATGTACTACTTGCATACTTCTCTTCTGAGAGCTCCTTTCACAAATGTCAAAGGAATAAGGCTGCATTTTGTTGTCTGCTTACAGCATTGCTGGCCAAAGAGCACATTGCTCCTTTGCTGGAAGTTACTGACCCCCTTGGATCTGCTGGCTGAATTGCTCCTACAAGCAATCCTTAAGTGTTTCAGTCGAAACAAGCCGAGCTGATGTATACAACTAAACAGATTTTACCATCTCCCCTCGCTTTGGCTAAAGTGAGAGCGTGTGTATAAGCAGCTCAGCTGGCAGATCTCAGATGATGCTGATCTTTGGTATGGAGGGCAGTGACCTCTTCAGGTGGAAGAGGATATGTATCTGCAGCCTAACTGTGGCCTCAGGTTAGATGTGTTACCTTTACCATGTTAAAATATAATCTGTGTCAGGTGCTGAGCCTCAGCTGTAGACAGAAGGTAGATCTACTATCTGCAGTGAGGAGGAGGGGAGAAATCAGGAGTATAAAGCTCCCCAAATACATCTCATAGCATTTTCTCATTCTTGGTTAGAGAAAGTAGTGTCTGAGCCAGAGGATATTTCAATCTCTGTGACCTTCAGTCCTTCTTTTCTCTGACTTGGGGAGAGTAAAAAAAAATCAGAGAGATTAGTCATGGTCTAATTAGTGAAAGGTGTAATTTAATGGACACTTCTGTGGTTGTCAGTGTGGTTCTATATTAGTCATGCCTGGAGGCTGCAGTTGGGAGGGGAACACTGTTCTGCTTACCACACATTAATAGGCAGTTGTCGCATCAAATAATTCATAATGTAAGTGCATCACTGAATCAACAGGCTCTTCTCTCTTTCCCCTGATAAAATGGCTTGATACCAAAAGTGGGAGATGTTTAAGCAGTTTGCTTTACTGAGTGCTAGAAAAGCTGAGGCCTCAGGTTTTGTAACCTGCTGTTATGTCAGCTGCTCTCTCCCTGGAGCAGTGGGCCTCTTCATGCACAGGTGAAGAATTGTGATATAGTCACTTTGAGATTAATTCCCTCTTGCTCCCTATTTCTAGTGGCACTACTGTCAAGCTCTTGAACAAATCCCCTTTCGTGTTTTGTAAGATTGGAGCGTTTATTTCTGGAAGCAACATTACACAACTAGTGATACTGGCACTTGATTGTAGTTTGCACTTGTACATGTTTTTAGAGAGTTGCAAAATTTTATAAGCTTTGCTTCCCCCGCCACCAAGCATTCTGAAATGCCTAGGTTCTATGAAAAATCAAGGTCACTGCAGTAGTTGACTATACATGTGGTTTGTGTGTGTGCTAAATTTCTAGTTTTTGTACATCTACGAATTAAGTTCCCAATTCAGAAGGATTTTGGTGGGGTTTTTTCATCTTGGGTAAATCTCACATGCAGCATTTCAAATGTGCTTCTTCAACATGCTTTAGCATGAGTATTTTTTCTCTCAGTGCTGATAAAGGGTCTTAAACAACTCCACGAGAACCAAAAAAACAATCCAGGGCACCAGCTCTCAGAGAACAAATCTGGAAGTGGATTACCAAACACTAACTCTGGCTCGGGGGTTCAGCACGTGCAGATTCGTGTGGCTCGCTTGGAGGAAAACACGGGCAGTGCCCCAAGCCCCATGGCAGCTTTGCAGATTCCAGTCCAGATTACCCATGTCTGTAAGTATCTGGAACAAACAACCGCTGTCCTCTAACAAAACCTGAAGCTTTCTTACATTTAGATGCTGAAGGAGGAGTGGGCATGTCTTAAAGAAATGTAGTGATTCTGCTGTGGTCTTGTCATAACTTCAGGTGAAGCACCTCTGGATTCCATTTACCTGTTTCTAACTTTGTTAGGCAAACGTAGATATTGCTGCGAAAGTAATTCCAAGAAGCTACAGTTGGGGCACCTGGACATAGGTATTGTAGGTGTCTGTCTGTGTGTGTGCACACAGGAGTTTGCCACGTAGCCTGTTCTTTGAAAAGCCTTCAGTACACAAGCCTCTTAATGAAGATGCAGAACATATGTTTATTCCTTAAGTTTCTTTGATGGCTCTTGTGCAGAACAATGAATATCATGTACAGGGACTCCTTTTGTAAATTATATACGCTGCTGTCCCTCAGTTCTGATGAAGGACACTGAAGAGAAGGTGTATAATGTTTTTTCTAGTCCTTCTCTTTATTATGCGGTTATTTCTAGGCACAAACACTCTGTAAAGTGTTAGCTGCCAAGTCACCCTGACATTCAGCCAATGTTCTGCTCTAACCACTATATTTTTTTTTCTTAAGCTGATGCTTCTCTTAAGGATGAACTTTGCTCATTATCAAACTTTTAGTATCAAGTCTACTTTGATTATAGTTTTTATTGCTTGGTTTTTTAACTGATTTTATTAACTCCAGTCACCCCATATGCAGACTGTGGTCTCCACCATATCCTATTTTGCACCATTCATGTTTGTGAATTTTATTAGGAAAATTTAGTGCTTTGGTCTTGCTGATTACTAAATTAGTTGATCAGACTATGACTAAGTAGGCATTTGGTAAACAGTTTTCTGTTTATAATTTCATTAGGTTAGCCTGTCTTTATCTACTTATCAAGTGCTATCTTCATCCGATGTGTGTTTTTTTTTTAATTAGAATGACATGCAACACCCAGCCAAGAACTTTTTATCTGTCATATGTCAGTGGTCTCAGACTTTGAACAAAGCTTGGTCAAAGCTATTGGGTTTTGATGAGCAGGCAAGATGGGCTGGTATTCTGTAACCTTTAGTCCTTTTTGAATTGAATCCCGGAACAGTTATTTTGTGACTTCACTTGTCCCTGTCTGCCTAACAAGCCTTTTTCCCCATTTTAGTCTGCTTTTCCAAAGAATTTCTGGTTGTGTAATCAAAGTGAATTTTGTATTGTGTCTTTCCATATCTCATGAGAGCTGAACCTATTGGCCACTTTCAGCTGCATTTGATAGAAGGCTCAAGGTTTCAAAGGGGCAGTTGCTGCAGGTTTTATGAACACAGCTGGCTGGGTGACTGAAGGGCCACAGCTCTGCTACTGGGTAGCAGGAAACCTGCAGCAGGAAATCTTGAACATGACACTGTAACAATAAAAGCTTCAAAACTGGAGCTTTTATCTTAAGAGATCAAAATTACTCTCATTTGCAGCCAGAGAGTCTTAGATGATAAAGTTTCCAGTGCTTGGATCACTGTTGTAATCTTGTAGGTCTTTTCCCCTTTTGATATTTAGGAAGTTACTGGATAATCCCAGGCAAAGTATTAATTTGCCTTCAGCTTCCTGGAACTTGTGATTTTTTTAAGACTAAGTAGAAATCGTAATTATGGCTATAAACGTTTTGGTACAGGTTGTTTGGACCTGGTGATCTTGAAATACCTCATGCATCAATTGTTTTCAATGCCTCTCTTCATTACTTTTAGAATTAGTGGAGATAATTTCATAAATAATTACACAAAATATTTACAGCTTTTATACACTGCCATCACAACACACAGGATAGGCAAATACCTTGGGAAGCATCTGATGTTTCATCAGTGGTAGACACACTGTGGAGGGTAGAAGAGATTAAAAATACCAAAAAAAAAAGAGGTCTGTTGGAAACACAACAATATTAAACCTGACACCAGTTTAAAACAAGCAATACATGATCCAAAGAGTATCATTACACTAAAGGGTATCGTTACGTTAGAACCTCTTACAAATCTGATTACAAAAAGTAATTAGATCACGTCAGAAACTTTATTTGTCTGCTTTTATCTCTGTGCACTAAACCCATACTTACTTTCATTTGCTCTTTTGGATTGTAGAATGCTCTCCTTAAATAGTATTGTGTCTTGTGTACCAATTAGAGAACCTTGTCATTAGGATTGCGGCCAGTTTTCTTTTTCCTCTTAGTGGAATTAACAGTACCCTGCCATGTAGTAATTATAGTATGTTATGCTCTCTGCAGGACTGAACATTCTGGTTTACATACTTTCTTTTTCTTTTTATTTCCTTTTGCAGCCTCAACTGATTCCCCTGCTGCTACTGTTGACTCTGAGACAATAACACTAAACAGTGGAACACTACAGACCTTTGAGATTCTTCCAGTAAGTAACACAGTTTGTTACTGTGTTTTTTTCTTTTAAGCCCAGCTACTTCTTAGACTACAGAACTGTGCATTTCAATAACAAAAGTTTTCAAGTGGAAAGAGGAAGTTAAGAGCTCTGAAACTTTTTTCTGAAAGTGTAATCCACTAGGGCTGTGGAGAAAACTGTGAATTACAGTTAAATGCTTTAAATCTGTCTTAATGCCTTAGTGCTATGAAGGTTCCCTTTGTGCTTGGTTTTTTTCTCATTGTAGTCTGACATAAAGGAGCCAGAGAAAGCTCTCAGCAAGTAAAGATTGTCTCATTTCCATTGTCCTGTAGTTTATAGCACAGTTTCTCTTTCATCTCAGTGTAAAAGTAAGTTGAATTTGTTCCCTTCTTACTTGCTGTTGTACAGCATAATACAGACCTGCTGGGCTCTTGCCCTTAATACTTGTCTTGGTAGCCAAAGGCTAGAGATGGAGGGTTCTGCTTCTTGAGTGCAGTACAGCAGTTAGTGCAGAAGGGATTGGATTGGATTTGTGTGTTTGTTTTCCAGAGAGTTGCATTTAGGCTGGTTCATGTGAATCAACTTGCTCCCACTTTGGCCTGGGCAGCAAGTTTGGGCATTAAACTTGTGTTGTCTTTGTAGTCTTTCCATCTCCAGCCGACTGGAACACCAGGAACCTACTTACTGCAGACAAGCTCAAGCCAAGGCCTTCCTTTAACATTGACAACCAGTCCCACCATGACCCTGACGGCCGCGGCCGCTCCGGCCTCCCCGGAGCAGATCATAGTCCACGCCTTATCGGTGCGTGCTCTGAGCAGTGAACGCTGGAGTTTGGGCTCTGGGGGAGGGGAGCATTTACAATGCATGGTAAATTTGCAAAGCAGTTCTTAGGTCATAACAGTGTCACTTTGCTTAAAATCTTGAAGACTGAGAGAATTTGGGTTTTTTGTGTTGTTTTTGAATAGCAACTTGGAAGTTGCAGCTTCATTCTCCTGTGGCTGAACAGGATGTCTCCATACAGTGGCTTGGTCCCCAGCAAAACCAAATCCAATGGTTTCTTGATGTTTTCATTTACTCTCACAAAGAGATATTTGTTCAAAAAAGTTGTATAGTAGTGACAAGTATTGCTTTTTGTTAGAGAGAGGGAAAGGGAACCAAACTGGAGATTAAATCACAAAAGTGATACAAAATTTGGGGGAAAAAACCTCTGACCTTTTGAATCTACAGCTGTCCTCACCTGAATGGTTGTCTCTTTCATATTATGTATTTGTTTTATTTGTGACTTAGAAAACAGGTGACACCAAATTCAGTCTACAAAGTCATCATATAGGACCAGGAAAGGTCAACAGATGGTCTGGGCTGACATACTGTATATATAAAACTCTAAATTACATTTAGCAATTTGAATCTTTTTGCTTGTATTTGCTGAAAGATTTGAAGATAGTTACAGGAAAGTGTCTGATGTTTTTTGGGGTTTTGTTTGTCTCTTTTTGCAAATGCTGCTCACAGCCAGAGCACTTGTTAAACACAAGTGACAACGTCACGGTGCAGTGCCACACGCCAAGCGTCATAATCCGCACCGTTGCTGCCGAAGACATCCCCTCCTCTGTCACCCAGACAGAACTGACTGTTGACTCAGACATTCAGTCAGCTGACCTGACTGATCCTCCCGATACCCTAGAAACAAGTACTTTCCCAGACGATATCCATCAGTCCAAGCTGAGTGATGAAGAGCAGTCAGCCTACAATGAAGATGATGCTTCCAAATTCAGCAGCAGGAACAGTAGTGAACTGATGGATGGAGTTATGGTAAGAACTGAGGAGGAGATTGCAGATGCCAGCCTGAAACAGGATGAGGATTCTCACTCTGATTTACCCAGCACTTACGTTACTGAGGTAAGGGAGTGCATGATACTTGATGTTTTCCCCATTTCTGCGTGGAAAATGATTTAATTACATCTTTGACCTTTATGTTAAGCTATTTGTATGAAATATGTCAGTAATTTCATGTATATTAGTACTTCAAGGGAGCCTACAAGAAAGATGGAGAGAGACTATTTACAAGAGCATGTAGTGACAGGGCAAGGAGGAGTGGCTTCAAACTGAAAAACAGTAGGTTTAGATGAGGTATTAGGAGGAAGTTTTTTGCTGTGATGTGGTACTGGAACAGGTTGCCCAGAGAAGCTGTGGCTGCCCCATCCCTCGAAGTGTTCCAACACTAGGTTGGATGGAGCTCTGAGCAACCTGGTCTAGTGGAATGTGTCCCTGCCAATTGTAGGGGGTTGGAACTTGTTGGTCTTTAAAATCCTTTCCAACACAAACCATTCTATAATTCTGTATCGCAGTTCTACAAGTATTTGTTCAGATCCACTATCCTTGAACTTCATTAATGTGTTATGGGTGTGAAGGTGTCAGCTTTTAATTCAGTACTGAGGCTTCTATTTTATTTCATCTGGAGCATTGAACATCTCTCTAGCTGTGGAGTTGCTTCACTACTCAGGGTATGTTTGCATGGTGACAGTGGAAAGGTTGGAATATTAGTGGCACCAAACAGTTGCCTTCATGTAACCAATGTTTGATGCTGTTGCTTTAAACTAGGCAGTTAATTATCCAACATGCCTGTGTCACAGGTAGGTGCACTGCTGAGCAAGGAAGGTGAGGTAGAGTATTTAGTTTTTGCTTCATGAATCTAATAACATATTTCAAGGTGTACCACCATTTCCATTTTTGAGGACTTCTATTAAACATGCTTCTCCAGTAAGTATCTGTTAAATTGGAATTTGAAGCATTTAAGCTACTTCTCTCTCTGGCCTCAGATTTATTCCGCTCCAACACCTGAGATGCAGAAGTGAGTTTATCCAAATGATTACAGGTATTTGGATTGTTTATATTAAATTCCTCCATCTTTCTCTTGCTGAAACTATGAAAATGACTAAGTCACAGAAATTAGAGGTGCTAAAGAGAGGATACCACTCTTTAGTGGGTAAAAAATACTTTTTTCCTTACAAGCTTGATTAGGTTAGAATGTGGGAAGAGAGAAGTTAGAGTGAAATACCCCATCATGTTGTCTAAAACACTGTGCTCTACAATAGCTGTAACTCTGCTTTCCATCATTGATATGCTTTAGCTTTGTCTTTGCTAAAGTTTATAATAGACACTGCATATCCATTGTGCTCTTACAAAGGGGAAGATCTTTGTATGTCTCAAGTCTGCTACTACAGAAGCGTTTGAATCCTGAATACATCCAAAGCTGGGGTTTATTTTGCCATTTCTTCTTTCTTCTCATGTTTGACATAGTTGTGATAAGATTTTCAACAGTTGAGGCAGACTATCAGCTTTCTACTTGCAGTTTAAAATTTTAGCTTTTTGAGGTAGAATTAATAAATTTTTGATATAAACCTAGTTCCTAATTAAACTGTAGAAAATGCTTATGGCTAGCGGGATATAAAATTAAACTTTTTTTCTATACAGAATTACAAACTGAGTTTGTAATTGTAATTTGCCTTACACTTCTAGTCAGATTCAAGTTTGATGTGTATTTAAATTCTAGGAAATAGTGAACCGTCTGTGAGTGATTCTGAGTGAAAAGTTACTCTAGAAAAACATGCCTAAATTTTGCTCTCTTCAAGTCAGTGTTATTTTTATGCACTTGCCAGTGTTGTATTGTCACTGTGGGTGGGTAGTGGGAAGCAGGCAGTCATGCTGCAGGGTTTTATTATTTCTGGCTGGGAAAGGTGCCCATTTGCCACAATGGCTTCTTCAGTTTTTCACGCCTCCTCTTCCCACTTTCAAGCCTTTCAAGACAGTGCTGCTTGTGTGCAGGTTGAGCTGTGCACTTTGCAGAAGCTGCCCTTGCAGCTCAGGCACACGGTGCCTTGTGTGAATGGGTACATGTTTGGACCTAGTCCAGCTCACTAAACTGCTGCACAGGTAGGAAGCTCCTTTTCAGCAGTACCAGGGAAGGGGTTTTCAGGCAGTTGCCTTTGCAAAAATATTATGGAATTACATAGGGAAACAAGTTTTCCGAAAGAAACACGGTGGAGGAACATCAGGGTTTTCTTAGACACAGAGGGCTGTAGCCTCTCCTAAACAATTCCTTCTCCCTCAGAAAACAGTAATAAATCCAGATACCTTCCGTTCTGCCAGAAACATTTGCCAGCATTCCACACCAGGGATTTGTAAAGCTTGAACAAACCGTACACGTTACACACCGAAGCTGGAATCCAAATGTCTCTGCTGATTCTGGAAGAACTGTGTCTGGGATGTCTTTTCACTGTGTTTGCAGAACCAGGCATCCGGAGTGTGCTGTGACACTGAGTAAGCCAGAGCTGTTAGTGCCATTCAAGTACTGCAAGAGCCAGGGAAGAGGCAGCAGGAGCAGTTAGGACAGGACTGGAAGAGAGGGAGGATGTTGACAACTTGTGCCTGGAAGGAGTCAGTGCATTATGAATTTTTGGTATCAAAAGGTTCAGGAAAACAAGTTTGGAGCCAAGCTACAGTAAGCAAGTGGCAAGCAAGGCACAGCAAGTAGTGGGTCTTCTGAGCTCTTTTCAGTGTCAGTTAAAACTCAACAACAGAAGTTGTGAGATTAAGTATTAAGTTCAGGTAAAGCTTCTGTGTTTGTGGAGCAGGTAAGTACTGTAAAGGTAATGCTTCAGCCTCTCAGAACATCTCGGCAGCAAGTAGTGGGAAAGCTTAATTATTCCTCTTCACAGAAAAAATTTATGACTTGAAAGAGAACATTTTATCACCACCTTGCAGTCTCTCCTTCCCTTTCCCCCTGCCTTTATATTGCTCACAGGGTAGAATTTTTCTCATCTTGTTTTTGGGTGCCTGCACTAAGATGAAACACACCCTGTAAATGCTGAAGTAAACTTATCTCAGGTGCTGACATTTCAATTTAATGAGATAAAATTCATCCAGAATTTATTGCTTACTGTAGGGTATGGCTGAGCACAGCAGGTTTTTGTTTATGGTACCAGGAGCACACTCTCATGTCCTGTTCTTCTGTGTTGTGCAGGATCTGGGTTCCCCAACAATAGAAGAACAAGTTGATCAGCCTACAATAGACGATGAGACTGTGCTGATTGTTCCTTCTTCCCATGGTTTTATCCAGGCAGCGGATGATATTGATAGTGAATCAGTCTTGCCCCTGACAACTCTGACAGGTATGACAGTCCCTGTCATTAAAGCAGTATATAGCACTTCTGAGTCTCTGCAGACAACACTTGCTTTCTCTTAAATAATTTTCCATGTCATTGCCATGAAATTTTAAGGTGAGTCGGTCCCATGTGACCTTGTGGGAAAAGCATTAAAACAGCAAGTGCTTCATTGCTTGCTGAGCTGTTCCCATCACCCTTGAGCCTTGAACTGGTACACATAGGATGGTAACTCTTTCTGTAGTGTGCATTTCTTCATGCCTGGTGCTGGAACGAAATTTGTTTGTCTTTTTTGAGAGAAGACCAGAGGCATCAGCAATGCACTTGACGCCTCTCATCGTGAGGGGCTGAGCTGTTTGTGTGTTGGCACAGCACTTACCTGGAAGGATGTGCTAGATTGTGCCACACTTCCCAATGCCAAGAGTCATCTCAGACTTGGAAGCAGCACAGATTTATTCTCACACTGCAGCATGTAACAAGTACTGCCTTCCAGAGGACAGATCTCCTTGCAGAGCCATCAGAGGGACAGCACTAGGCCTGATAGTGTAATGCCTCATGAATCCAAAAGTGAGTCGTGCTGATTGCATTCATATTAGTCATCGCTTACCTTCTCAAAACTCACCTGGACGTGATCCTGGGAAACGTGCTCCAGCTCAACCAACTTCAGCAAAGAGTTGTACTAGATAATCTCCAGAGGTCCCTTCCAGTCCCAGTCATTCTGTGATTCTGTGAAACTAGAAATTGCAAACTGCCTAGTTTGAGCAATATCACTTAAAATTGGTTAAAATTCCAGACTGTGTTTCCTGTCTCTTAAGTGCGTATTTTATATCTTGTTATAATGGCACAGTATTAGTAGTTCTAATGTACTTTGTCTCTTGACAGATCCTATCCTACAGCATCATGGAGATGGGTCACACATTATTGGCTCATCACTGGGCAGTCCTGACTCAGAAGACTCAAAGGATGTTGAGGATTTAGTGAGCTGTCACTGAGAAGCAGTAACCGTGTCCATTTTCTATCGACCACGTTTGCATTGTGAAATTAGTTACAACTCTGTGCCACATCTCCAAAGAAAGCAGTCACAGTCTGTCTCTTTAAACAGAAACTTCCAGTTTGAAATTACTATGGTGCACTTTCTCTGTTCAGGCTGTTTTACCTCATCTGTGAAGGGTGACTGAGCAGCCAGCCGAGGCCTGAGGTGCCACATCTCAGCCAGGGTGTTCAGTGTTCTGAGGAGCCTCTGTTGCAGTGCTCACTGCCAGGACCCATCCAGACAGTTCTGATCTGACTTGCTACTGGTGTGCTGAACTGCACATCTGGAAAACTGCACAGAAGTCAAGGATTGTGGACTGTAGCCTCTTAGTGCCACAGCAAGAATTAGTTTGCACAGGTTTCATGAAGAATGGGTGAGGATTTCTGCACTTACTGACTCTTGTAATACATGGAGTTACTGTTACATTTCAGGAAGGAATGAGTTCCATCAAAGACTTCAGGGAGCATGGGCAGCATCATGAAGAAATGGTGTGTATTCCCATCTCATCTGACTCGTTCGTACGTCTGTGGCATCGGAGGAAGACACAGAAGCTTATGGGACTTGCCTGGTCTGCTTGTTCCTGAGGAGTCTGTTGCTGGCAACGGACAGAGCTCGGAAAGATCAGTTGTGGAAAGTCTTTATTTTCTTTTCTCTCATTGCTACAGCAAGCTGAATAAAAAGGGAAGGGCTATGAGAAAGGGAAGCTACTGGGACCCCCACAAGCTTGTAACTTCTTTGAGATTGTTGTGAGTAGGTTGGAACATTTGTCTCTCTCACTGTTTACCTGACACTACCAGCCACCTCTCCAGAGGTGATTTCTGCAACAAGTTAGTAGATGGGGAATGATGTGGAGGTGGCAGTCTTGGAGGAATAGCTCTTGTGAGAGTTTGGACATAGGGCCCCGAGGCAAAGGAGGACAATTAATTCCTACATCCAAGGGTTTGAAACAGACACTAGGCTGAGCAGCAGCCTGTTAGCTAGGAATCAAGAGAAAAAGCTATAGAAATTAAAGACTCTTTGTATAAATTATTTTATTTATTTCTGTAATTAGCTCTTCATAATCAAGAGTTGGTCTTTTTCAGTCTGTGGTTTTGTTAATGTGAAAATAAGTTGTAGTTTTAAATGGTTGCCTAGGGAACAGAAATAATTGTATATTCAGTTTCAGCAAAATAAAGAGTATTTGTCTTACTTGACTGTAAGATGCCATTTATTTATACTGCCACAGATCCTTTCAATGCTGCAGTTTATTTGTACAGTAATAAAAAAGTGCATTTTTTTTCCAAAATGAAAAAGCTTGTGCCATTCTGAAACATCAGTACAACTGGAATGTTCATTAAGCGCAACAGTAGCTCTTCAAAAAAAAGCGGAATGTCACGTCTTATGGCAATAATTTTCCCTAACAAGAGGGACATTACATATACATTTACATGAAAATCATGTACTGATTTATCCTTGCACAACCCACTTTGTTCCTCTCAGGCTGCTTGTTCTCACTTAAATGTCTCAAGTAGAGCTGAGAGCTGAGCTGAAAACATTCTGACACAGTAGCATCATTGCTGGGTTTTCCCAATGTCCATCATTTATCCACTTCATGGAAGTACAGGTTGGCACATATACATAACATGACAATAGAAAACAATATATAGTAAATTAGATTTCTAAATTTAGGTTCCAGGTCTCCTTGTCGATACCAGTAGATCTAGAAGAGAAAAGAGTTTGTATTACTTCAAAAAGCCAGGTACTTCTGCGGAGACTTTCCATGGTAACTGAACTGGCAACTTGTAGATCTGTTTTTTCCTGTAAAACAACCCAGCTTCTTCTGGCTAGAGAGAATGAGCGTGTGTTTGTCTGTGAAACTAGTTATGAAGACATGGGTTGTCTGGTCAGCTTTGTTGAAGAGGGAGGGTGGGTGGGGTGTTAGCCAGGGATGTTGTAAAAAAGAATAAAGCTGGCTACACCCTGGTTGATGAGGACAAATATCAGGTTTGCACTAACACAGTCTGTTCTGGGCAGAGTTGTGGCTACCAGCTGTAGAATAAGAAACTGGGGCTGACCAGGCACTGCAGAGCAACTTCCCAGCTCACCCAGCATTGGGGCTCAGGGCCAGATCACTCCAGGTCACAGCTGGAGGAAGGAGAATGCCCCAAATATAAAATGCTACGGCAGAAAGGAGGAGCTATGAATGTCCCTTCCTATGGAAGGGGGGCTGGACTAGGTGGTGTTTGAAGGTCCCTTCCAACCCAAACCATTGTGTGATTCTATGAACCCTGACCTGCCAGGTCCCTTTGCCAATGCTTGGGACCAACTCTCTTGGAATTCTGCAGCTGTTGAGTAGAGAAACATCTCCTACTTGCTGTAGCTTCCTGCCCCTGTAACCCCTGTGCCTGAAAGGTCACTGACTTCTGCAAGTGCCTGGCTGGCCCCCACCATTTCAAGCGAGTTCTGCAGCACAGTCCATCTCTGCATTCCCATCTCACTGCTCTGCTCCCTGGTTTCCTACTCTATCTCCACTGGCAGCTGCAAGTGGCACAGTCACAGAGGTGACAAGTCTTGTACCACAGCTGGGCTGCAAGAGTTGGCTCAGTCCACACGCTTGCACCGCAGTAAATAACGAAACTGGTTACCACTCTCATTGTCAGCTTGTCTTATGGAGGCAGGAAAGCTTTTCTAGGAGAATGTAAAAAAGAAGGCAGCACCACGTAAAGAATGTTTTATTCAGAACTGTAGACTCAAAGGCTTGCACGGCAAATGTGGCGGTACTTACAAGAATGCCAGCAGAAATGCAACATAAGGAGATGCAGAAAGCAAAAAATACATTCACAGGTTTTGGAGGTAGTTGCGGGAAGACAAAAGCACTGATTAGAGTGACCTGTGGAGGAAAACAAAGATGAAGAGTTTGCTCTCGCCTGCTCTCAGAGCTGTGATGAGAAGAGGCTCACTTTGACAGCTGGGGCACCACAATGCTCACATCCCCCCCTGCACACCCCTCCCTCCTCTTTAACTCCCACCCCACGAGGAGCTGGAGGGAAATGCAAAATTCTGGAGGAGAATCTGTTTGGTACAACTGCACACTGAGACGGGTGGAAAACATTGATGAAAACTTTGCTACTCAGGCTTGTTGCCATCCTCCAAGTACTCATAAAGCCAGCAGGTACAGGGTTACACACTGCCCATGTAGGAGCATTCCTTCAGCCAAGCATTTCCCCAGCTGGCACCTTGGCTGTCCCTATGGCCTCTCTGCACCTCAGCTCAAATGATGCTGCCGCCCACCTGGGACCACAGAACTGATGTTCTCCAGTCACAATAGCATTGGGTTTGTCTGTAAAGCTTGGGGAAAGCATAGCTCAAGACAAAGGGACAAATTCTGGAAAGACTCATATAAGACGTAATTAAAGGGAAGTTATAAATAGAAGGAAATAGAAGCAAACATGCTCTCCTGGGACATAAGCACTTTGTTGTCTCACCTAGCCTCGCATTCAGCCAGGATGGACAATTTACCAAAGAACTTTTTATTGC
Organism: Pipra filicauda; assembly: GCF_003945595.2. Lineage (NCBI taxonomy): Eukaryota > Metazoa > Chordata > Aves > Passeriformes > Pipridae > Pipra > Pipra filicauda. The sequence goes on from NW_024103651.1 coordinate 114,676, forward strand.
ACAGCCAACTCATAAAAATGCAAACTCTGGCCTGAAGATGGCCCGAAGAAGGGTATTCTCCTGTTGTCAAAGAGCTTCAAAAGACAGGTGTGTCCCAAAGTGACTACCTGGGCCCCAATTACAGCCTGTTCAGTCACGGGAAGTTTCACCACCTGTTTTGGGGAGGAACTCTGGTCCCTTGTCACCTAAGGAAGGCACTCAACATGGGGTGGGATGTGGGATACTTACTACAAGCAGCAAGGTTGTTAAGCCACCAACAACTAGATTGATGATTCTGTCCTGAAGAAAAGAGAAGACGGTTACATGCACATATCCCTTGCCAAAAAAAACCCCAAAACACCACGACCAAAAAAAAAAACAAAAAAAACACCTGAAACATGCCATTAACCAACAACACTGAGAGCATCACCCAGGACCCATGTTATCCCTAGCACAACACTGAGGCTCCCTGGTCAGCTCTATCTGCCACACAGGAAAGTTTCCCGCCCTCCAGTTCCACGGACCCCAAGGAGGTTGTACTGGCCAAGGCCTTGTGCAGCAGGTTGGCTTGTTTGCAAATGGTTTCCTCGCTATGTCCAAATCTATTACAGTTGTGCAAATCATTTAAAGGGTTTTTTTTTTCAAAGTGGGAGTGCACAGATGGAGGCTGTCAGAAAAAGCTTGTTTTAGCCTCGCTGCCTGAGAATTAATAGCTCGATAGTGTCTTAGGTGGGAATTTGTGGGCTGCTGGCAAGGGGGTGAAGTGTTGCCTGCACCCCAAACATTACACCCTAACACCAGCAGACCTGAGCACACTGCACAGTGGCTCTGCTTGGATGGACAGATAACCCCCCCACACATTTCTTTCTGCAGGATCTCATCAGGATAAAACAATTGGCTGAGAAGACACAACCTTTTTGCACCTAGGAAGAGGTGTCATCATCACAGTCCCACCCCAATGGCATCAGGGCAGGGACTAGCTGTTACACTGGGCTGCATGAGCACCCAGGGCAGGACCCCATACTGATGCACTTACTGGAGTGAAAAAACAACTTGAAGGAAAAGGGAGAACATTCCCATCCCTGCTGGGACACCTGTCTCCTCCCTGTCTTCATGGTGCTGCTCTGAGTATAAATATCTATTGCCACACACGGACTGGGTTGTGCACAGTCAGCTGTAACACCCCAGATGGCTGACTCCCCAAATCAAAGGCTAGAAGAACAGCTACAGCAGTAAAGATGTGCAGAGAGAAAGCTCCCCGAACTTCAGTTAATTACACTGAGAGTCATTGAATAGGTATGATGAAAGGAAAGTGAGAAAAGAGTTCGAGCAGTGAAACCATCTTGCCCAAGACATCCCAGCCAGCAAGCAGGGCAACATGGGTTTTCCTCCACTTGGTGTTGCACCCTTCTTCCCTCCTAGAATTTGGATTTGGAGAGGGAAAAGCCCCAGATCATGAAGAAGTAACACTGGCAGCAGCAGGGCATGAGGAGAAAAGCAGAACAAAGAGTAGGAGGCAGAGAGCAAATCATGCTCTGGTGGGAGACCACCTGCCCTCACCTAAGACTTTGTGGAGCTCAGGCTCAGGTGGTTCAGACACAGGGGGATGCTGTGCCCTGGTTATGTTCACCCCCCAAGAGAAAGGGCCACAGCAAGCAGACTCTTTGAAACCTCTTCTATTAGTCTCCCATGGGAGCACCTCCATAGGAAGGGAAGTGAATAGGAAATTGTCACCAACATCTCCTGCCAGTCAGGCACAAACCCTTTCTCAACAGCGCTTCCACGCACGGGATCATCAATACAACCAGCAGCCTCTGGGAGCCATCTATGAGGTACCCACCACTGACCCCAAAAAAGGAGCCAAGAGAAATAACTCCAGGCAAATAACAGAAGCAACAGCACGAAATGCAAGCACAAAATGCTCCATGAAAGCAAATCATGACATCTGAGTTGGACTCTTTCACCTAAGCTAAAATAAATTCATTAAAGCTAACTTTAATTTAGATGGTATATGGAAAGGTCCTTACCCCCAGAAGCCACTCTGATACCAGGAGAAGACGGTGTTTTTGCTCTGCCCTTGCCCCGCAGACTCAGCTGAGCCCACCAAGGCGATTTTATGGAGGGGGATCAGAGTTTGTGTGCAGCCTCAGCTCCTCCATTCAGGGTGGCAAGAGGTGAGCAGCTGGATTCCTTGTGCCATGAGGAGATGGGTTTCCAACAGCAGAGAAGGGAGGCAAGGCTGAGGAGCCAGCTGCAGAGCAGCAGTGGGTCACCATCCTGTAGAGCTCACCCAGTGAGCGCAGTCACAGCCAGCTCTCCACAGAGAGGCTCAGAGGGATGGACACACGGTTAATACACCATCCAGAAACTCAGCCATGGCTATTTTTCTCCTAATCAACTACAGACTTGGAGGGACGATTTTAAGATGGCGAGAATTCACCCATTTTGCCAGGACTGAGACTGGTCTGACGGGAGAAAACAAGGGGGTCATACTTGGCAGTGACCACAGAGCATTTTCCTCTGTTTCATGGTGTGGGAAAGAGCATCCCCCAGTAGAGGGACCTCTCCTCTGACACTATTGAGGGATGGATATCCCAGCAACAGCTGAATCAGGTGCAGATGTCAGCAGTGGAGCAGCTTTGCCACGTGGCATCTGGTCCCTGTGGGTCAGGGCATCCCCTTCCTGGTGCTTAAACCCGCAGTCACTCAAATTTTCCAAATGCACTGCCGGCAGAAGAAGGTATTTCAGGATCCAGGGATTAGAGACACTGATCCTGAAATCCTGGGCTTGGCAAAGCAGTGAGAAGCTGTGTTCCCCAGGGCCTGCTGACACTTCAGCCCCAGGCAGCTTAGCACAGCAAAAAGGTTAAAAATACTCAAGCAGAGGCCAAGACGGCTAAAGGGATTGGGGATGACGGAGCCTTTCACCTCCACACCATGTCCGAGTGCACAGCCCAGCCCGGGCAGACACTCATGGATCCTGGGCACGCAGAAACAGGCTGTGACGAGCCATGTCTCCTACATGCCATGTCACCCAGCTGGCACAGCCAGCTCTCACAACCAGCACAGCTGATTCAGGGAGGATTTTTCTCCAGCATCACCATGAATTACAATAGCTGCTAGAGAAAAAGACAAAAAAAAAATGCAGCATGCACAGCAAAACAGCTGCTGGAGGTCACGCTGCACATGGGCACCAACTTCTGCTACACCCCAGCAGTGTATCGATGGGGGTTCCCATTCAGCAGCCATAGTGAGCTGTTGGCCAGACAGGAGATGAATTCCATGTTTCAGTGTTGCACAAGCTGCATTTTGAAATGGAGGGTTGATACCCTCTCCTCCTACTCTGTGGAGGGTGTTGCAGGTGCTGGAGGCACCAGGCTTGTCCCAAGGAGCTGCTGCAGTGCAGAGGTCCCTCTACCTCTTTCCCTCTGGGAAAGGGAGACAAGGTCGGGAAGTGTCAAGTCCTTGCAAAGCAGGAGGGCACAATCCAGGATCCTTTGGGATCTGAGTAAAGGTTACTTGGAGCAACAGGGAAACCGAGGCAGGACCGAGGGTGTAGCGTCACCACTGCACCTGCTGCACGGGCTTTGACAGAGCAACAGCTTTGCTCTTTGCCCTGTTCCAGCTCAGCACTTTGCAAGATAGCAGCTTGTGGGCTGAGCCCATGGGGATCCTGGCAGAGGCTTGGCCAGGACAGGGGAACACACTGGTCCCCCAGAGGGTGGATACCTGGTGCCATCTTTGCAGGAATGACGGAAAGGCCATTTTTATGTCTTACATCAGCAAGTCCAGATGGTCAGCAGCTATCACAGCCTGTTGCAGCCATAGGGGATCCCTGAACCTAGTGCCAGCCCAAACCTCACGGCATCGCAGGCAATACAAGCTGTATACAGAAGAGCTGTGCTCAGGGCCACGCTGGCCAACCCACCCCCTGCAAGACATGGGGACATGCTGGTGTGTCCTCGAAGGCTCCTCATTCCCATTTTGGGCTGCTCAGCCTCTCTAGTGCTTTTTGCTTTCAACCCACAGCAGTTAACCCTTTTGCACTTACATTTAAATGCTTCTGTCATGGAGGAACCCAACTTTCAACTTCTTTCCCAAGAAGTCCTTCACATGTGACACTCAGTCTCCTCTTTGCCACTGCACTGCTGTGCCTTTGCTTTGTGTCATCTCGTACCCACTCGCTGCCAGTGCTGCATCCCTGATAACCACAGCTAAATCCACAGCATTCCCTCTTCCCACCAGCGACTTCTCTGGGACCATCTTGCCCCCAGTCTCCTCTCAGCAGTCAGCACGAGAGAGCGAGCTTGGCAGGAGCAGCTGGAGCATGGCAGGGGAAGGAGGCTGGTGCTGCAGCCAAACTCTCCCATCCCCACAGGGTGGCTTTAGCCTCAAAGTCACTAGCTTGGAGACCAGGAAAGCATAAGAAGGCAAGAAGAGGGCATCTCCATCTCTACATCCATTTCCAACTGCTGGCAAGGGTGCAAGACCCCTAATTTGGGGTGCAGGGCTTCCTGGGGTACAAGCACTGCCCTGCCTCTCCCTGTGGCCTCATGCCCAGCCCCATGTCCTTTGCCAGGACAGCCATCGCTTGCAGAGACCCAAAAGCAGAGCTGGGGCACGGGCAGACACACTTCTCCCAGCAGACCTGCTCCCATTCTAAGGCAAAGTTTAGCTTTTCCATTTCTGACGCGGAACGCTTCCAGCTCTGGACCTCACCAGCGTCTGTCTCTAGGCAACCCCAGTGAATCACGGAGGAAACGACCCCGGGCCAGGACAGTGATCCCTTGTCTGTTGGACACGGGCTCAGCAGTGAGAGACCATTGGCTGCCGCTGGGCCCACACAACAGGTTCCAAAAACAGCCACAGGAGATGGGCTGGGGGTGATGTGTAGGATACGGGATCCCCATTTGAGCACAGGAACTGGAATTAGCATCCCATATTTATTATTTACTGCTCTCCTTTGCAAGCAGAGGCACAGCTGGAGAAAGACAGGGATCAGGGACTTAAGGCGTGACCTGGGCTCAAATGTTGGGGGATTGCCTGCTCCGATGGCACATCCTGGTCCCCAGAAGTGCCCATCCCTGGAAGCTTCTCAAAATCCCAGACCAAGGACAGCCAACAGGTCCCCAGCACAGGGCACTGCTCCAACAGAGGTACTCCTAACCTCCAGCACTCCCCATTCAGGGCTGGAATCCACTGCTGGGGACAACCTGTCCCCCTCACTTCATCTTCTCGGGGTCCTGCCTGTCCTCTTATCCCACATCAACCTATTTTCGTCCGAAAATTTGGCTCGTATCACTTTATTTATATTTTTATTAAACATTATCATTTTAGCAGCAGTTCCAAGTACTTAGGCAAGAAGGGGGTGGGGGAATGATGCGTTTGATACAGTTGTCAATAACCCTGCACAGTTTCAGCCTGCGCCCCCCAAACACAGACACACACACACACACATACACACACACACACACACACACACACACACACACACACACACGTTGCTGGGTAACCTCTCCTTACAGGGAACAAACCCTAAGTCACAAACCCATGTCACCCCACTGGACACAGGTGCACACCACCAAGTATGATTCCCGAGGGATCCCGATGCCAGGCAGTGCCTGAGGAGCCCCCTCCCCAGCGCAGCCCCCCCCACAGCACTGACCCGCAGCAGCGCCGAGAGCCGCCCGGCCGAGCGGCTTACGGGGGATTGACACCTGAAGAGTCGGTGCTGCCACACGTCAGCCACCGCCAAGGAGAGACACCGCAGTCTCCTCCATCCCGGGAGAAAAATAAATTACCACGAGGGCACCAAACGCGGCCCCCCAGCCCCATCTCCAGCAAAGACCCCCAAAATCGGGCGAGAGGCAGCCCGGGGTGCTGCAGCCCCAAAGCCCCGGCTTGGGGGGCTGCAGGGACACTTGCACCCGGCTGGGACGCAGTGACCCCCTGACTGCACCCACACCCTTTCCCAGCCCCGCTCCAGGGGTCCCCCCGACCCTGGGACTCTCTGCACCTCGAGCCCCAATTCCCCAGGAAGTTGGGGGGATGTTGGTTTTGGGGGGCTTATTTGAAAGTTTATTGTTTTGGGGGGAGACGGTTGTTTTGGGAGTTTTTTATTTGGGGAAGGGGTCTTGCTGGAGGGGGAATTGGAAATAGTTCTGGGGATGTGGTTTGGGTTTTTTTGAATTTGAGGGCTGTTTGTCTAGGCTGGTTTTGATGGATTATTTTTGGTTCGGGGCACTGATCAGGAGGGGGTTGTTTTGGTTTTATTTCAGGATGGGTCTTTTTATTATTATTATAATTCTGCCAATTTGCAGCATTTCCTTCTTTTGGAATTTAGGGGGTGCTCCTTTTACATTTTGCCATCGAGGTGCAGCTTTCTGATTTTCGATGGTGGTTTGGGGGGGGGGGGGCTGGGAGACCAAATTTGTTATTTTACAGGGGTGTTTTTTAATTTGTTTGCAGGATTTGGGCAGGTTCCTCACTCGGGCCGGCTGCGGTTCTCCGGGAACCGTGGCGGGGTGCGAGAGGAGGGGGCTGCCGCCGTCAGGGAGGAAGTTCCTCATTACCGGGGGGCATTTACACCGGGTGGGGGGTGGCGGACACACTACGGGACTTCCCGCTGCGTTTTCGTCGCTGCGTTTTGTTCCGCGAAGGGGAGGGGAGAGGAGGCGGTGGCGGCGTGTCCCCGCCGGGGCTGTGAGCGCTGTGCCTTACCCTTGCCGAGGTCTCCCCGAAGAGCGGGCGGTGGTCGGCGCCGCCGGTGCCGTACCCGCGGGCGGGGAATCCCTCCATGGCGCGGGGGGCGCAGCGCCGGCGGCCGCGGGGGGGCGCGCGCTCGTCCCGCTCATCCCGCGCCTTCCTCCTCCTCCTCCTCCTCCTCCTCCTCCCGCCCCCACCCCGCGGCCCCTCCGCGCCCGCTCCGCGCCCCGCGCGCGCCCGGACGGGGACACGCCCATCCCACGGACACGCCCCCGCGGGAGGGACCCGGGATTGGAGGAGGGGGAGGGAACAGGGGATGGAGGGAGTTGGGGAAGGGGCCCCGGCTCCGCGGGAATTCCGCGGATGCGGAGGGGGCGGGGTCAGCGCTCTGCTGCAGACTGTGTCCGCTTGTTGTTCGACAAAAGTTGCGGTATCTGAGCAAATCTCGTTGTTGGTCATGATATGGTGCCCTGGAGAACTGAGCTTCATTTCATTTCATTTCATTTCATTATTTCATTTCAATTAATTTTATTTCATTCGATTTAATTTAATTTCATTTTGATTTTATTTCATTTTATTTTATTTTGTTTTATTTAATTTCATTTTGATTTTATTTCTTTTTATTTTTGTTTTATTTTGTTTATTTTATTTTATTTTTCTTAGGTTTTTATTTTATTTTATTTTATTTTCCTTTATTATATTTTGCCATCATAGAGTCATACAATGTTCTGAATTGGACAGGGACCCATTAGGATCATCAAGTCCAACTCCTGGCTGTGCACAGGACACCCCAAGAGTCACACCATGTGCCTGAGAGTGTTGTCCAACCACTTCTTGAACTCTGTCAGGCTTGGTGCTTTGACCACATTCCTGGGGAGCCTGTCCAGTGCTCAGCAACCCTCTGTGTGAAAAACCTTTTCCTGATATCTAACCTAACCTTATTTTATTGTATTTTATTTTTCTTATTTTATATTTAATTTTATTTTTTACTTTATTCTATTTTACTTTATTTTATTGCAGATGAGGTGTATTTATTCATTTATTTATTTATTTTAATTATTTTATTTTTAAACATCTGATGCTCGCAGAGCTCAAAAATGAACTTACATGTGCTCTTCCTGGTCACCAACATGTGTTATCCACCTCAACTAGACAAAAGGGAGGGATTATTCCTGGGGCTGGGATTTTGCTCTATACATTCACTAGCCAGTTTTCCCTTGGAGTCACCAAGTGAAATCCCATGCACTGCTGCTGCTGCTGCTTAGGGTAAAGCTTGATACTGCCACTGCAGAGCTGAAGATGGGTTTGCATGTGAAAAAGCCTGGGGGCATTCATTTTTTTTTAGTAAATTTTAATTTTTATTTGTTTTCCTTTTTTACTTTTTTTATTTTTAAATTTGATGTCCTTTCATATTTATTTATTTTAGTTTTTTTATTTAATTTGGGGTTTATTGATTTATTTTTCATTTATTTTAACTAATTTTTTTAACTACATTACCTGCTCTCACAAAATATCCCCCAGGCCGTCATGGCCTCAGCATTTCTCCAAGTGCACTTTAGGATGAAAATAAACCAAATAAGATGCATTAAATGTCATGGCTCCCAGGACATTTTAATTTTTTTTGTTCAAACAAACTCTGTGGTTTTCCCCTGACCATACACCATACTGCCTGCCACACACCTCTCCAGGAATTCCAGGGGGCTTCTTGCCTTGAAAGTCAAATTCCACTAAACACCAGTAGAATTCAGCAGAAATAAGATGGGCATATCCTCTTGTTGCATAAAAAATTTTAGAGGCCAGATCTGTAGGGGAAAAGACCAGGAAGAAGAAAAGTAGCCGCAAATATGAATTGTCAGTGCAATTGTTCCCTTGGTGGGTCCAGTTCCTGCCATCCCCAGCCATCCAAGATCTCCCTGTAGGCCACTGGTCACGGCTCGTGGGAGCTCCCCTGCTCTTGAGCAAGAGGGCAGTGAAAGCAGTCGCTTCTCTTGCGAAACATTTCGGTCATTTTAGGTGAAAAGTGCTGCCGGGGCCGCTTGACCTCAGGCCATGCTGTGTACTAAGGGCCCCTCTCCGCCTCCTGAGCTGAACAGCTCAAAGACCAAAGTGCCGCAGCGCCAAAGACAGGAAGCACTAAACTCAAGTAAGGCAGGAAAATTATCAAGGTTTCGATGAGCTCAACTATGTCCTGAGCTGAAGGACTGGGTGGGAACTCACAAAGGCCTCCTGTAACCCTCCAGCAGCTGTTCCCACACTCACAGTTGGGTGAAGAAGGTCTCAGGATCTCCAGGACTCGGTGGAGAGGCTCTTCATGTCATCTTGAGCCACTTGGAAAAAAAATCCCATGGTGGGTGAAGGATGTGGCTTCCTGACACACAAGTGCTCTTGACCTGCAGAACAGTTGGGTTTACGCTCGTTTTTCAGCACTTGTGTATTAACATTCCCAAGTAGATCTGGCTGTTCCCAGATTAAATACCGAGGGTTTTGTGGGGTCTAGTTGGGGCCTGGGAAACACAGGAATCTGATTGAGCCACTAATATAACAGACCCATCAGATTCACTTCTTTCTACAACATAAAGTAAGTGTATTAATCCTCAGTGAAAAGCACATACACTTCTCAGGGCTGAAATAAAAAACAACCCGCTTTTTAATGGAGGAAAAAATATAAAAGGAAATCTTGGGTGGTTTAAAATTACAAAGCTTTGTTCTGCTCAGGTTGGACACAATCTTTCTTGTTCCTGCTTGGTGTGTTTTACATTTATTGCAGCTGGCTGCTTCTGTTAGAGCAGTTCCAAGGTATATGTGCTGAGCTTTAGCTCCCCTTTCTCAAAAACATTCTTGGCATTGCTTCCAAGCAATAGATCTGGTCCATAAATTGCAGAGAGCTTTGGAGTCTCTTCAGAACATCAGCACCATGGACTTGTAGAAGAATATATGCTCTCTCCTGTCTAATATTTTATTTATATTAAAGGCCAAGATGTGTTATCTCCTGTACTCTGGATGAAGGTTTAATTCAGCACATATATGAAAATTACAATGTATCCCAAGGCCAACTATATACCACTGTCATTGATGCTGCTGCTTCCATAACTCACAGGCTGGTTTGTTGGAGTCCCAGGGCAGAGGTCAGTAGCTCATGTAGGCAGGCCTTCAGCTCCTCACCAATCCTCTTTGCTGATGCTCTGTATGTCCTTTCAAGTGATCTAATGTGCTGAGGCTTCTAATGCATCAATTTATCCCATAACTCTTCGGTAGCATGGGCTTTCTGCTGCAATTTATCTTGGTTGCAGCTCCAACAGCAGAAGCCACTGCTCTCCTGTCTCCTTCCCTGCAGCGATTTCAGCTTCCCGACACAGCCGTTAGTAATTACAGCCTAGTAATTGGGTTTTGCACTATTAAATCAGCCTTCAGCTCCCAGCACAATGCCCCTTGGGCTATTCTATTTGGTATGTTTTAATTTGAAAGGATACCATTTTCCTTGGAGCTTTCTAATGAAGCTTCCACAACCAAAAATTCCTGGAGGACCCAGGAACTGTTTTCATCTTTGTTTTCAAGTCCAAAGTGAACCTGAGTAACAGACTTGATTTGTTAAAATGGACTTCATTCTCATCTCTGTCAGCCCTCAACCTGAGGAAATACTCTGGAAGATAAATAAATGGACAAGACATTTACGACACTGAGATCCCTCTCCATCATCCCAGAAGAGCTGGGTTTGTCTCCCTCCATGGAAAGGGTCACCCAACCCTGGCAGATGAAAGGTAAAACCAGCTCAAGGGCTGCTAGCACTGCTCCTCCACCCCCGAGCAAGGGGTATGACTTTTTCCAGTTAATGCTGCCATGCTGAGACTGTACATTTCTTGCACTTGCATGTGGCAGGGGCACATGTTCTGCTGAGAGGATGGGTTTCTGCAGAGGGTTTGTGAAAAGAGAAGAGAAACCAAAAGCTTTAAGTTTTGGAGTTCCTGCGGTCGGTTTTACTCAGTAGCTGCCTGTAAGGACTGAGAGATTTCTAAATTGGTACCCAGTGGTGTTACAGACATATTCAAACTGAAACAATGACAGCAGTTAAAATTCAGCAAAAATATTTCCAGCATTCCCCAGGTGTAATCTCACGATGTAGCCAAAGGTCCCTGCTTGCATCTCTCAGCTTATGATAACTTTCCTTGAGTCTCTGCCTTACAGCTTTCAGAGATTTCCCCTAAACAAGGATTCATGCACTAATTTAGTGTTAATGGAGAACTCCAGTGGCAGAGGGATCCACAGGGCAGGTGTCACAGGGGGAACACGGCACTGCTGTAGTGACACCCACTGGCACCGCGGCGGTGGGGCTGATGTGAGCAGCTCGTATCCACCAGCTCCCTTGATGTTACGGTCATTGCTTGGGACACGGGAAGGAACATCAGCCCAACAGGAGGGGAAAAACAACTACAGCCCTTTATCATTTGCAGCCAAGGAGAGAGAGGTCTGGGGGAGGCAGTCAGCAGAGGGAGGCACGAGCTCACAGATTCGGTGCGAGCCTCAGCCTGCGGCGTCCCTCCGAGCTCCGGAATGCAGGCAGGGGGCTTCAAATGGTTCTGCAAAACTATTGCATTTCACTTTTTCCACATTTGCACTTAGCTTTTAGAGATCAGACAACAGACTGAACAAATTAAGAAGCTCAAACATTCTGATCCAGGGATGTGTTGTCTGAATTATTCATTATAATCTTCATTCTCCCGTGAGTTTTCCAGCAGTTTGAGTTTCATGAGGATTGTGGATTCTCCCTCTTTTACGTTATCTTATTTAATGTATTGCAGAAGCTGTCCTATCTGCTCCTTCATGCTCCAAAATCTCAACTGAAAGATTCACAGTGTTTGATAGAAGAGTCAGAGAAAAATGTCCTCAAGGTTTTTTATTTTTGAGAATATTTTCAAAAATATAACAGTTTCATTAATATACATGTGTGTTTGCATATATAATGAAAATTTTCTTGCTGTGCCTTTGATAAACGTAGAAGCAGTTTACCAACACCCAGCTCTCCTCTGAGGCCGGTGGCAGACGTTAAGTGGGGCAGCAGCTGTGGGGCTGCTTCAAAACACCCCTTTGAGGAGCAGAGGGAGGAGCTCGGACTGACACCGATCGTTACACACCATCTGAGCGGCGAAACAGCCCTTCATCTGCTATGTCTGCAAATCAGGCAACATCACTTGTCAGCCCAGCGAGGGTGGCAGGAACATCACAGGGAAATCTGGATTGTTACTGATCTTCAAGAGGGAAAAAATGTTACTTGGAATCGCAAAAGTACTTATAGCAGCAGTACCACCTCCTGATTTTGCAGGTTTTCCATCTTGTTATTTAAGCTTTCCACAGCAGGACGAACAGCAAAGAACAATCTCCCCCTCCTTGTCCTTCCTCATTATGTGCATATGGTCCCCTTAGCACAGCCTCAGCCTTGAAATTCAGGATTTTATGATGCTCTCTGCAGAGATGAAAGACCTTCCTCACTCACAGCAAGCACACTTTGCTGTGCCAGGAGGGGTCATCCCACCAGCAGCGAGGTTCTGTGTGACTCCTCCATCTGCCCAAAACATCTCAAGGCTACCTGGCAGCAAAGTGCATACAGGAGAAGGAGATTTTCTTTCTCAAATTCGGCGTTCCCAAGGCACACGCTCCATTAAACAAGGGCTAGCCAGAGAGTGACTAAAACACCTGCCTGGAATCCAGACTGCTGCCTCCTGTGCTGAAATGTTTCCAGCTGGCACTGTCCCAGCCACAGGCTTTTTCTTCTCCATGGGCTGTGCAATTCAAAACCTGCAGCAGCTACAGCCTCTGAATTGAAAAGCAAGTAATGTAAATCCTATTTGCATAGGAAGCTGTTATCTTACTAAAAGCTCATGGATTTCATGGCGTCTGAATAGATGCACCATCCCACATGAGAGGTGTGAATCTCTTGTTTAGGGTCTCACACAGCACAAGTCACTGCTTATCATTAGGTAACTCTGGGCTGAGGTTGATGACAGCGTTTGGAAACTGTGTTACTCCTCAGGCAGTAAAATAATGTTCCAGAAACAAACCCTCTGCCTTCTCTGTATCTGTCTTGTACCTCTGTATCCATCTTGTCTGTGTCGGACAAGATGTGTCTGATCAGTGAAGCACAGTGGAAAATACTTATTAACCTCTATTGACAGAGTTCCAGGGTAACCACTTCATTAGCTTATCCCTGACTAGAGTCTGTTTATTCAGTCTAGTATCATTCCCTTTGAAGTACTGGCTCATGTTGACCCTCCATCCATCCTCTGGTGCCTCTCCAGTTTTCCAAAGTTTGTTAAGATCTAAAATTCATGAAATGGAGTCCTAAGCTACTGAGAGTGTACATGACCCTGGACTTCTGAACTGGAAGTGTTTATATTTAGCAGGTGATGCTTCATATCCTCCTTAGTTACAGACAGTAAATTATTTCATCTGGTGTAGATGGATTCCACTATTTTGCTTTGATATAGTAAAGAAGGAACTATGAACATTTGATGTGATTTTTTCCCATCTGAGGGATATAAATGGTAAAATTGTAAATAGCAGAGAAGCTATTCCTAAACGAAGATAATCTGCTCGCAATACACATAAGCAATGAATATCTCTTCTCTAAATATCACTTCTGAACTTATTGTTCATATCTATCTATATCTATATCTATCTACATATATTTTCTTCTCTGTTTCTCTCCAAAATATTACTCTAGTCTAACTAAATATTAATCCACTGATGTTTTAAATAAATCTCTGTCTTTGTAGTTGCAAGTGTAGTGATCTTTCTCACTTGTTGAGACTGAAGTTGTGAGTGATAGACTATCAAATACATATTTCATCTTTTTAATCAACATCTCCTCCAAACATTGATCTTTTAGCCCTTGGTGCACAGACCTCCTTTTTTTAAGAGGCAGTGAAGGGAAGCTGGGTCCCTCTGGGCTGTGACTCAAGCTCCTTCTGATCAAGACGGATCTGTCAGGGAGGTTAGGATAGGATCTGGAAGGTTCTAATCACCACAGTCACAGAATTGGGCCACAGAGCGAAAACTCTGTACGAAGTCTGTAGCTTCAGGAGACCAGAGCCAGGGAAAAAGGCAGATCTGCAGGGCCACCATGCTCTTTCCTCCAGAAACACTGTCCAACACATCCCTGCATGGAGTGTGCCTGGCTCCAGCCCATCTCTCCAGGCACAGCATCCTAGAACTTATCTCCCAGCACCCACAGCCCACCTGCTGGCTCTTCCTCGCTCACGTCCCAGCGCTGGCTGTTCCTCAAAAGCACCATGTGTTTGGCACGAGGATGCTCCCCAGGACAGCACAGCAGACATCCTCTAGACACCCTGGGCAAAAATGAAGAACCTGCCACATGTCCAGTCCCCTTGCTTTTTGCTCCATCCCCCAAGCAGCTGCCAGCATCTTATCCACCCAAGAAGGACACCTTCCCCTTGGATGAGGCATTCAGAGGAAGGAGGCAGGAGGAACATCTGCAGTGAGGAGCTGGGACTGTGTCCTGCTTCCCCAGCCAGCAAGAGCTGAGCTACTGCCAGCAAGGGAGGAGGTTTCTGTGGGTACAAGATGGCTGGCAAAAGGCTGATGCATCTGTGTGGTTGACTCATTAATGTGTTCATCCTTCCCTGAACCCATCCCCTTCTTCCCTCCCTCCCCACCACATCCTCCTCCTCCTCCTGCTTTTAGGCATTCCTTTCCCTTTGTCTCCCTGTCCTTAGAGCCGATGCCTGCCTGGACACCTTCAGCAGCAGCACCACAGAGCTCCTGCTGCGTAGGTGCCTCTACATGTCTTCATCCTTCAGAGCCAAGTGCCTGCCTTGGGGAGGCTGCCAGGAGGATATGTGAAATAGGAGAGCATTTGCTTCCCTAAGTTGTGTGGCTAAGGTTTATTCCACATCATGGAAATACAAATAATGAGGAAAATAGTAAATTAAACACACAGACGCAACCATTAATACGCAGGTGATGAGAGAGATAATAAGGGAAGCCAGAGGTTGTCAGGCACTGATGGAGCTACTCTGGCTTTGGAGGGGGTCAGCCTCAATCTTGAAACTGATAAGACGGGGAAAACATGGTTAGTGTGAATATTAAGGGGTATTTGAAGGAAACTGGGGGACTGTACAAAATTTACTATGGGATGTTTGAGGGCAGGATCAAAGAAGGAAGGGAAGGATTAGGGTGGAACAAGTATGGGAAGATGGCAAGGAGGGAGGTTGGAGGAATCAGACATGTCAGCAGGTGTTTGGGCAGGACGTTCACCTGACTGGGCCCTGCCTCTGATCCCTGCAGTCTGGCCTGTCTTCTTGTTAAATCCTATTCTTAACTCCAGCCCCTGGAGAAGACTCGAGGTCTGAGCCAAGGCTGGTTGAGACAGACAGGGTAGAAGACACTGGACAGGATTTTCAAGAACTCCATGAGTGTGAGGTGCCTGTGAAGACCAAGAATATGGAAAAGTATTGATGGGAAAAAAGATCCACAAAAGCACCAAGCAGCAAAAATACTCTATCCCAACAATGAGATGTGTAAATACACTGGCTGACAAAGCGTTCATAAAAATGGTGATGTTTGTTCAAGGCTACATTGCAGGGACTTTTCAGGTGCCAGCCTGGAACAGTAAACATTCACCAGTCACCCTCCCAAATGCTGTTTGTGAGTGTGCTGGGCTTCAGACTTCAAGTAATTGCAAAGTCTTGATTGCAACAAGAAAGAAAATGTGTTTTATTAAGTAATTACAAGTTGCCAAGAGATGTTCAGCACAGGCAGGTACTGAGAAAGCAGATCCAACAAATAAAGATAAATTCAGTGGAACTGGAGTACTAGGAGAGAACCTTCAAAGAACATAAGGGAACTCCATTCCGGCTGCTTTCAGGCAGCCTTTGGTTCAGTACAGTCAACATGAGGAATAGCTGCACCACCAGCTGCTGAGTTAGAAAGTTGTCTTTAACAGGTTTGAAGCCAATCAATCATTTTCAACACCTTGAAACAAGGGAACCATTTTGAAAAACAAAAGGTTGAGGTTCAACTGCCTTCAGAGCTGGAAGAACAACTGTCCACTCAGGTGCCTAAGTGAAAATTAAAACACTTAAACCATCTTTCTGTTTGTGCTTTGAGCTGCTGTGACTGCAAAGCAACCAAATAACCGTGGTATCACTGTCAGAAAACACTGTTCCACAATAGATTCAAGTAAAGGCTGAAATCAGAGCACACCAGCCCGGAACACACAAGGTTGCACTCTTGCCATTCCACATGTAGCTGTCAAACCCAAAGCCTGAAAAGCAGGTCTTGGAAGTTTATTCTACCTCCTTTTATGAGCTTCAACAGGCACAGAAAGCTTTTATTCCTGTCCTGTACAAAGCCATGAAGGGAATTAAAATTACCCTGAGTAGATCAGTGCAAGCTCACGGGGAGCCTTGCCACCAGCCACTCCTTGAGCTGCTGCAAATGGCTGTTGAGAGCATTACAGTATTCCCTGATAAGAGGAATACCAACAGATAAAAAAATACCTTGGAAGATATTTTCACAGAATTACTTTTTACTAGGACTCTTATCAGAAAAATAGCACATATTTTCATCTCAAGGCACTAAAACTGAGAGATGAGATTTTATCTCCAGCTCTTTAAAGTTCAGTAAAAAAGTTTCTGTAATGATGTTTGGAAATTATTTATTTTATATGAACTTTGTGGCACCCCTAAAACAAATCATATCTTCTCCAGATTGCTTGCTCCCAATACTTCTTCACAAGTTGATGACATTACATTAAGACAAAAGTACGCTCACATTTCCCCACATGCTTAAAACTGAGTTAGGGGACATTTCAGTTACAGATGTGTCAGATAAGGGAAAATACTGACGGCACTTCTGAGTGAAAGATACATCCAGCATAAGTGTAGCAGGGGAAACTTTGTTGGTACTCAAGTGTCACCTTCATGTTCAGCCCTTCTGGTTGAACACCAAAGCCAGGTCAGGAAGAACTTTGACAGGCTGAAGGAATGGTTATGTTACCTGAAGTTTAGCATGAACTGGAGTGAAATCTGGATATGAACTGGATGCCAAAGGACAATCATCACTGGAACTATCACTACCAGTACAAAACCTGCTGTGCCGGCAATGAAGTGAGAGAACTCTCAAATTCAGCAGAGTCCTGACAAAGGCTATGTCTGTCCACTGGCCTCCAGCACTGATTACAAGGCTTGTCTTTCCTTTTCATCCAATTAATCTTTCAAACATCACAATGAGATTCCATCTTTTCCCACACTGACAATACTGAAAAACATAAGTAATAAAATCTAAGTAGTTCACTCTCTCAAATGGAGAAGAATCTGCCAACTCATATAAAATCAGCATTTCAGAAGTGGAACATGAATTCCCATGCTACTCATCTGAAATGAAATACCCACAGGCTGTAAGAAATGCAGACAGAATATAGACAGAAGCATCCAGCAGTATGGCAAAAATATTGAGGAGTAGTCAGGTAAAATGAGGGAATACTACAATAATTTCTTGCATGTTTCAATTTTTAGAAGTCTTTCTTAAAAAAGAAAAAAAAAATCAAACCCTAAAAAGTTCCCTGCAGTTTTAATTCCTGCTCTTCAATGCCCAACTGTGTCTTTTTTATAGACAGAGAAAATGGCTGTACGAAATGTTCTCCCTTCTTCTGCATTTGCTGATAGCAATAATTTCTGTCAATAAGTGTGAGTTGGCTGTACAACACATCTATTTTTCATGAATTTTTTAAAAGGCTCTTTTCACGTCAGCTAGAAGATTTCTTTTTTAGGAATCTATGAAGTTAACAAAGTGAGATCCACTAAATTAAAGTGACAAAATAGATGGGTTATCTCAGTAATTGTTCTGTTCCCACTGTTTAGTTGCAAAGTATGCAAAAAATTCTGTCTTAAAAAGTAAATCCAGAGCACTCCAAACAAAAAAAGAAATCATAACGAAAGGCTGAAGTGACATTTAGAGTCGCAATGCTTTATTTCTGCCATTGCAGTAACTCTCTCTTTACATGCCATTAAACCTTCTTGGAATATAACACTTTCACAGTTGCTTCTGAATATCTTTCAGTCATTTCTCTAACAGAGCTTATACAAATTAAAGCTGAAATTTTCTAATCAGTCTCAATAAATGAGGACATCATCATCAGCCATTGTCAGTGGGATCTTTTGAATATTGCACCCATACTACTTAGTTTGATTAGGAGCTGTTAAGTCCTCTATTTCACATAGGCCTCTTGAGAGGCCTCCATCTTAGGCTCTAATGAAGGAAGAATATCCTTAAGATGGATAGTAAAATGTACACTGCTAATCTATGCCTAAAACTCAGTTTAGTTACCCCTTGGTTGACAGTCTAGAGACAGGAGATATTAATAACATTTTTTCTGTAACTACCATGAACATATCTATTGGTTTACATAACAATAATCTGTCAATGGTCAATTATGCTGACAATGTACCATTTGAAGTTAGATGAGATTAATACTGCCCAGAAACTCCACATATCACCTGTGGAAATTACCTAACCTTAAATATTACATAGTGTGGATTTCATGTCCTCCCAGAAGGTTTATACTCCCTGTTCTCACCACATGTAAGTCCACAATCCACCCCCCACCTCCAGAAGGCATATGATACCAAGTCAATTAATACTTCTTCCTTGAGTAATTAATACTTACACCTGACTAAAATACTGTGCGGATACCTTACCTATTGCTCAGAAAGACGTTTTTGTTGTGACTGTTTCTATCACAATAACCAGTCTTTAAATTTACAGCTCATCACTGGCCCTTGCTACTTGATTGTTCAGTGTCCTGCACTTCAATTCTTTGCTTGTTATTCTTACACTGCTTTTTAGTCAATGTTCTGGCCCCACTTTAGCCCTTTAGCCCCTGTAGTCTCATAACCCTTAGCTACACCAAGAGACTGTGGGCAGTGTCAATAAGATTATATTGTTTTGAGTAAAGGTTGGTGCCTATACTTATAATGGATGTTACACACAGTTAACCCAAATATATAATGCCCATTTACCAGCTTTTTATCTTTATGTCTAACCATTTGTAACCAGGAAAATGAGGAATAATAAGACTTTCAGTTATAGGAGGAAAAAAAGTGAAGTTTCTATGTCTATAGCTCCAGCCTTCTCTACATTTCCAGCACTCCCCCTTCTATATAATGGCATCAATACTTAAGGTAAGTCAGATTACACAATTCATTTACTTGCAGGTCTTAGCAGACAGATTTATAAAAACAAACAAACAAGTACAACAACAAAACTAATACACATAAACTTTCACTTTATGGACATCTTTGTCTTCACATTCTCTCTGCTTGTTGTAATAGAAGAATGTATTGTCCCTTCTCTGAAGTTTCTTAATGAATCCGGTTTCTGGCCAACACTCTACCTACAAATAGAATAAAAAGGATATAAATTCACCTGAACACGCTCACATTAAACCAGGTTTGTGCATTATCTTGCAAGGAATATAGGGTATACTTCCATGGGAAAACCTCATTTGCATCTAAATACTGCTTTTCTATTAATTTGCTGAACTTTTAAAAACAGATTAAGAACGAGGTGTCAGAAACCAGTTTTCAGGTTTACTACAAATAGTTATGTGACCCAGAAAGTCTAGAAATGAATATCCAAGGATATTTGATGGACAAATTTAAAATGGAACTAGTAAAAGCTTTTAAAATACCTTGTCCAGGAATATAACGTTGATGCTATTCAGTTATTGAGTAACCTGGGAGGCTGAAAGATTCCATTTCTGTAAGACTGACATATACTTAAAGGTTTCTTCCTGACCTTGAAAAACATGCTTCCTCATGAAAATAAAGTCAGCTGTATCTATCACAGCAGGATCAGTCCTGCATGAAACAAACCAACACTCCCCTGGTGCTCTTCAGTGTTGCACAGTGTGAAGCTTTAAACTAAACTAAAGGCTTGAGCACTTGCATGTTCAACAGCTTTATGGCTTTAGTAGCTCTTTGCAGCTTCAACACCTGTGAACTGCTTCTGATCAAACTGAATCTCATTTCTCTTCCAGACAGGGCTGACAACAGGATGTCAAACTAGAACCTTCTCTAATTGGAGAGTCCCAGAAGTGGTTTCATCACTTACCTTATTGCTTAAAGGCATACAGCTGTGTTACTTACATTGTCTGTCTAAACAGCCTTAATCTTCATTCTGCCTACATTATAATTGCATCATTAATAGCAGCTGCATTATAGAAACCTAATATAGGGTAAACAAGACATTTCAGAATGTGTTTGAAAGAGAATCACTGCCAGGCCCTGGCAGGTTGGAACAGAACACACGCTCATTTTACAATGAGTCTGTGGTGTTCTTTAATGTTCCTCAGGGTTTAATTGCCAATGGTTGTGCCCTGACATAAATCTTAAACACACAGATCCTACCACACTAATTACAGGATTTCCTTCTGCAGTTATTGGAATTTACACCACAGCCTTTGCAGTGGTAACTGAGCCCACAACAAAATAATAAACTGTATCTTACGCACATCAGTGTTTTGCTGTGTTGTGAGGAGTAGTGTGTGATGATTAACTGGATGAGGAGAGACTTTCTCAGGAACATTCTGCTCTTTCTTATGTGCAGAGGAGTTTAAGATCTTTTAAAAGTGAATTTTTCATACTGTATTTGCTTTTTTGGAAGATAAATTACAGACCTCTGATAAAGATGGTGTGCTTGCTGTATTAACCTCTTGGTTGCTATTTTGAACCTCAAGTAGCTACCAAATGCCTGGCCATTACTCAATAGCTCAATGGCCAATACTCAGAGGAGCAAGTCCTTGGTATTGACAAAAGCCTGTATCACAGCTGCTTTTACCACAGCTGGCATCAAATATTTCCATTGTGGAAATATTCCACTTCCAACAGAGGTCAAGTTTTGAGTGTGCACGAAGTCTGTGCTGCCACACGATCCAACTGCTGAAGCTGGTGATGGTGACCCAGGACTGACTCCTTGGACAACAAACAAGTTTCCCCATCAAAGCCATTGACAGACTAATGGGGAAACTTCAGAGAACTCGCTTTGAAATATTGCCTTCCTCAATGCTGAATTATTCCCTTTAGTTATCAGCTACATCTATTCAAAGAAATCTGTGATGCTTCTAAATGCAAAAGAGAGGGGGAACAAAAACAGCTCAAGAATTCAAGTCAGACCTGTGAGGAAAAACACTGTATCAGAACCCAGCCTAAATGAAAGGAAATAAGCAGCACCTCCATTTTTATTTAAGCATTTAACATGGGACAGAAGTTTAAAGTAGTAACCCTAGCAAAGTCCTAAATCTTACCACATCAACTTGTTTTACTTGTTTATATTCCACTTCATCTCTGTATCCAGCTTGCTGGAATCTGTATAAGTTCTCTACATCATCTGACCATGTTTTGGCACGATGCATAGATTTTGGTTTGATGTCAGCTTTAGCCACGACTCCAGGAACTTCAGACTTCTTCCTGAAATTAGATTTTTAAAAATTAAATAGAGAAGATAGAAGTAGGTGATTTTGATGGGGATATACAGAAATGGGTAAAACAAAATTTTAAAATAAGGGAATTACAGACCTCAAAGACTGAGTTAAAAAAAAAAAAGTGATAAGCAGTTGGAATCAAATTAAATACACTATTTGATCTCAAACCCAACTTACCTATACCTCAATATACACCCTGACTTAATCTACTAAAATTTAATTGTGCATATTGATGCATTAAAAAAAATAGCGATTTTCAAATTTCACATCTTTGCAGTTGCTGTCCTTTTGGGACAGAGAGTTTTTCTGTTTTTTTCTTTCTTCCTCCTGTAGCGACACCAAACTGAGAGACACAGAATGAAGATCTGGGCTGTTCCTGAAGAACAGCAAACACTCAGGATGGGAGAGGAAGAGAAAGGAGAAATGCATGGCCAGTCACATGGCCACGGTACAGATGAGAGACAAGAGGTCTTGAGAGAGAAACCAGGTAGAGACAAAGCACACAACCAACTAAAATTCACCCTCTTCTACCCTTGCCCAATCAAAACCTGCATTGACTGCCACTGACTTCCTCCTCACACGAAACGCATTTGTTCAGTTTGCTAAGAAATAGTAAATAGATTAATCAGCTGCTAAACCTGAACAGAGCAGAACTGGGACAAGATGAAACTTAAACTGTAAAAAAAACAAAAACCAAAACCAAAACCCAAACAACCTCCCCCAAAAAACCCAAACAAACCAAAAACTATCACAACAAAAAAGGTAAACTCACTAGGGAAACATCTCAACTTTATGTAAAAATAAGAATCATTTGACTTCCACCTTATATCTAAATTTTACTGCATTTGCTTGAATGTATCTTATTCTGCTACTAAAACAGAACTTCTGTTGCATCTGCAAGCAAAATACACACAGCACTGTCATGGCTAGCAGGTATGATCAGAGATGGTGACATTACAAAACTAGGAAAGGACTCAAGCTTCAGTTAGATAATTAGGAAGGCATCTTCAAGGAATGAGAGACAGATTCTGAGAGGGAGAACACAGCCTCCCTCCTTGTGAGTAGTATGCTGCCTCCAAACCCTGTGCACTGAGTAAAATTTCCTTACTTAGCCAGTTCCTATTTCAACTGAGAGCTTGAGAAGTTGAATGCTGAAATCTTATCAAATGCACAAATGGCACTGGTCTGTTAGAAATGCAGAAATTAGAAAAAAACCTCGCAACACAGCATACAAATCTTCAGGGAAATTACATGAAGAATTGTTGTTACCACAGTATGAAACTAGCAGAATTCTGCATCTCTGTCATCTGACTGTATGACAGTCATCAGCAAACAAAGAAAGGGCCTTTCATCTCTTAGAGAATACACTTCAATAAAGATCAATAAAAATATGCACAAGGGCTCTTTTCTGGCAACAGTAAACTATTTCTTGCAGTTCAGCACTCCAAGCATTCTTTTACCAGGCTCTGCATCATTTTGCAATTGAAAGCAACCATTTACTGAAATCAAAATGTAGTTTTCCCACCCAGTTATGAGGTGTCACATACAAATTAACAGGATAAGCACATATCCTTATTCTAAATCTTTAGGGTAGTCTTGAGATATCCATCTCAACATAATTTTTTTTCTCCTGTGCTGCAAAGGGCTCTTTTGTAGCCATCACAGAATTTTTTTTAAGCCGTGCATATGCTCATCAGTGTTTGATGAGAACTGTTGTCAGTCAGTATTGACCTTAGACAGTCAGTATGATTAGCAATAACATTAGATCTTAATAAATTACAAACTGTGATGAATTTAAGGGTGTCGTGATAACTTACATGTTACTACTGTTATGTACTTCTTGAGAGGATATGCTGGATTCACCTAATGAATGTGCTTCTTCAAGACATCCAGATAGGTCTGCTGCTTCCTGAGTCACCATTAATTCAGGGTGCCTTTCCACAGGCTTTCCTGCTCAAAAAACAGATATAAAGGTCATATATTGAAAGTTCCAGCTTGGTGACTTCAAATAACAAAAGCACCATCCTGATATTGGGCTGCTATTTAAAAATTTGTACTCTTTGTCTATTTTAGTGTGTCCAAGTTCCATGCACAGAGCTGTTTTCATTGCACCAGAGCAGGAGACAGCTGTACTCCAGCCAGGAATTCAGGGATGAGACAAAAGACAACAGACAGATAAAGGCAAATGAAAGAATTCAAGAGAGTGGTAAGAAAATATTCAGCCTAATACCAGTAGTTTTCATTTAAAAAGAATTGTCGAACAGTGAAGTGGACTTTATTAAAAGATGACAATGTTTGCTTACTCTTCATTTAGGATAAATAGTGAAATTTCATATATCTCTGTTTTAGCTTTAGGAACACATTTACTAATTTAATCATAACACAATTACTGTGGAATCCTGACTAGCCTGGGCTGGCATATAGTGGTTTCCTTAACAGCTACACAAGGGTTTGAGGGAGGAGAGTGTCTGCTCCTTAAGGGCATCTGCTCAAGGGCCATTTTAAGTGCAGTAAGGGATTACAGGAAAGGGAGGAAGCCATAAAACAAGAACATATGGGGACTCAGACCTGAGTAGTAAATGAGGGATGTGGTGATGAGAACCAAACCTGGTCAGTCACATCAATTGATGGGGCAGGAGAGGAGTGCGAGAATGTTTATTCTAGTAAGGTTCTCTGATCAGAGCCCCTTGTCAATTGGGAAATTAGGGAAAAGGGGGGAAAACAGAAACAAAATGTAAAGAGATAAGGACCTGACAAAAAAAGAAAGACCACGACAAGAAACAAACCTGACCACTCGCACCGATGGATGGGCTATCAAGAAACTACAGGCACCAAGAAGAGCAGCCTGGACTTTGCACTGATAGGACTGTGAGCCAGGGGGACCCAGACTTGGAGAGGTGTGGGAATCCATGGAGCTGTACAGACCTGTGAGGAATGCGTGCCTGGCTGAGCCCCATGCCTGATCAGCACAGATTGTCCTACCCTATTGTATCTTCTTAAATCTTAAGCATCTCTGTGCATAATCTCACTTTGTATCCCATATATGTGTGTGATGAAGGACAAAGTGCCAGCTGCTGGTGAGACCTGTGTGTGAGTGAACACTGGTGCCAGCTCCTGGAGTCAGATTGGGGCAAGGGCACCTCTGGCCTAGGATGTCAGCTGCTGGCTCAGGTGGGGGGCTTTAACTTCCAGCCACTGGAGCAGGAACAGGATGTGTCTGAAAAATCAGCTGCTGTTGTGAGTGAGGGGCTCCATGTCGGCATATGAAGCAGGGCTGTGGGTCACAGCTTGTGTTCCTGGTGCTGGATAGTGGGGAGAAGCGTCGCCTGTATCTTCACCAGCTCTGGTAATCCTAGGGCACACACCCATGTTTATCAGCAAATTTTAAGCTGAAGGGTAGGGGCACCTTGGGTCCAGGACAGGGGGCCCTGCAGCATCCTCAACCCAGGCAGGAGCTTCACCTTCCCATGCAGGAGAGGCTCTGGACCAGAGCAGCAGGAGGAGATGGCTGTGTTTCCTACATCACTTACCACAAGTCAGCAAACACAGGGCCTGTTTAGGGTCCCAGAAAAGTCACTAAGAGATTTCACAGAATCCTTGAATGGTTTGGGTTGGAAGGGACCCTAAAGACCTCATTCCAAACCCCCAGCCATTGGCAGGGACACCTCTCACTGGACCAGGTTGCTCCAAGCCCTGTCCAACCTGGCCTCGAACCTTTCCAGGGATGAGACTGCCACAACTTCTCTGAGAAGCCTTTTCCAGCATCTCACCGCCCTCTTCATAAAAAAATTTCTTGCTAATATCTAACCTAAGCTTCCCCTCTTCTATAGAATCATAGAATCAGCCAGGTTGGAAAAGACCTCAGAGACCATTAAGTCCAACCCTTGATCCAACACCACCGTGGTTCCCAGACCATGGCACTACGTGCCACATCCAGTCTCATCTTAAAAACCTCCAGGGATGGAGAATCCATCACTTCCCTGGGCAGCCCATTCCAATGCCTGATTACCCTCTCTGTAAAGAATTTTTTCCTAATATCTAACCTAAACCTCCCCTGGTAGAGCTTAAGACCATGCATTCTTGTCTTGCTGATAGCTGCCTGAGAGAAGAAACTGACCCCCACCTGACTACAACCTTCTTTCAGGAAACTGTAGAGAGTGATGAGGTCTCCCCTGAGCCTCCTCTTCTCCAGGCTGAACAACCTCAGCTCCCTCAGCCTCTCCTCATAGGACTTGTGTTCGAATCCCTTCACCAGCCTTGTTGCTCTTCTCTGGACCTGGTCCAGCACCTCAATATCCTTCCTGAACAGAGGGGCCCAGAACTGGGCAGAATCTACAAGACGGCTGCCCGTACGCGCCGAGGTGCGCAGGCTGACGTCTCGTCCCGATGTGACAACGCTGTGACCGCAACCCCGCGCTGCTCCCACAGCCACCCGCCCACCCAGCCCTTAAGAGGGCCCACCTCGCTTCGAGAGTCGCAAGCCAGGGGGTCTCCTCCCAAGCGAGGCGGGGCGGAGCGGCTGCCGAGGCGCGATGGCAGAGGCGCCTCTCAGGGCAGCTCCCCCCAACCCCGCCCCGGGTCCCCTCACGCGGGTCCCCCCTCACGACGCCAACGGTCGCCAGGCAACCGCCCGCCATGGCCGCTTTAAAAGGGCCGTGCCCGCCTCTGATAGGCCATTCGGAGGCGGGGCCGCGTCGCGATTGGCTGGGGGCCGGGGGTGAAGGCGGAAGCGCGCGGCGCCGGCGGCGGCCATGAGCCGGTTCGGGGGTCGCATGCGCGAGTACCCGGCCCTGTCCATCGACCGCTTCGATCACCACAACCTGCGCGCCCGCGCCTTCTTCCTGTCGCACTGCCACAAGGGTGAGCGGCCGCGAGGGGCTGGGAGCGTCCCCGGGTGCGCCACACCTCCCCTACACCCCAGTGACCGCCGTGCCTCTCTCTCTCCCCCCAGATCACATGAAGGGGCTGCGGGCGCCCGCCCTGAAGAGCAGGCTGGAGAGCAGGTACGGCGGAGGATGAGGGGGGGCGGGACCGGCAGCGCTGAGGGGGAGGCGGCTGGTGCGCGGCAAAGCGTGGGCGAAACAGCTTGGGGAGCTGCCGTGGGTTATAAGTCACAGTAAGGACACATTCCTCTAGACCAGGATGCTCCAAGGTCCGTTCAGCCTGGCCTTGAACACTCCCAGGGATGGGGCAGCCACAGCTTCTCTGGGCGAGCTGTGCCAGTGTATAATCCACCTCACTATATGAAGTTTTTCCCTTTTATCTACCTAAGCTTTCAATTTAAAGTGATTCTCCTCTGTCCTTGTAAGATGTCCTTCTCCATCATTCTTATAAGCCCCCTTTAAGTATTGAATGGTGGCAATATTGAAGGCTCCCCAGAGCCTTCTCCTCTCTATACTGAACAACACCAACTCTCTCAGCCTGTCTCCATAGGAGAAGTGATCCAGCCCTTGGATCATTTTTGTGGCCTCCTCTGGACCTACTCCAACAGGTCCCTGTCCTTCCTGTGCTGAGGACCCCAGAGCTGGATGCAGCACTCCAGGTGGGGTCTCACAAGGGCAGAGCAGAGGGGGAGAATCATCTCCTTCGGCCTGCTGGTGATGCCACCCAGGATGCACTTGACTTTCTGGGCTGTGAGTGCGCATTGCAGGCTCATGTTCATTTTTTCATCCAGTAGGACCCCCAAGACCTCCACAGGGCTGCTCTTGATCCATTCATACCACAGTCTGTATTAATGCTGGGATTACCCAAACTCGGTGCACTTGGCCTTGTGGAACTTCATAAGGATCTCTGCTGTTACTCCCTGGAAGTGCACACTGACAGTGCTGTCTGTGCCTGTGCTGTGAAGAAGGCCAGCAAGTTGAGGGAGACAGTTATTCTGCTCTGGCCAGTACTTGTGAGACTTCTTTTTGGAGTATTTAGTCCAGTCCTAGGCTCCCCTGGACAAAAAAAAACACCCCGACAGGTGTTTGGAGCAGGATCACCACGCTGTTCTGGGGCAGGAGTGTGTGATGTGTGAGGAGAGCCTGAGTGCTGGATGTCTGCAGCTGTGGGAGTAGGAGTCAGCTGTGTGTCACTGTTTGCAGGTAGGGATAGGGAAGATGGAGCCAGACTCTTCTTGGAGGTGCATAACAAAAGGGCAAGGGACACATTTTTCCCCATGAGGGTGGTCAAACATGGGAATGGGCCCAGGGAGGTTGTGGGATAGCTCCCTGGCACTTTTCATTTATTAGAGTAGATGTTGCCTCTCCTCAGATGCAAGCAGAGAATCTCTTTTTGCTCGTCAGGTCTCTGCACTGTGCACAAGATTAATAGGGAGTATTCTGTGTTCTGCTGAATGCTGACTGCCCCAAACACCTGTTCCAGGGGTGTGGGTATTGAAACAGAAACATGTACACCTGTACATGTGACCACTTCATTTGTGTCTACAAAAATCCATGCAGGCATGGGCACACAGAGGTAAGTTTGGGTTTGCTGTGCTGAAGAAAAGCCTGCAGGCTTCCTGCTCTGCAGGTCTCTTCACATGAGAGAGTGTTCTGAGCACAGGTTTTGATGTGCTGGGTGCCAGGTGCTGATGTGTCGTTAGATTGTTCCTTGCCTCTACTTTAAAGCACACTTCTCTCTGCTTTTTGTCTCCTCACAGCTTGAAAGTTAAACTATACTGCTCACCAGTAACTAAGGAATTGCTGTTGTCTAACTGGAAATACAAGTTTTGGGAGAATCATATTGTGAGTTTGTGTTTATTTTTAAATTAACGTTTTCCAAGCAGTGATTCTGGGAAAGAAGAAGCTTCTGCTCCTCAGAAATGCCTAAATGTTGGTGTCGATACAATGTTTCAGGTCTTAAGTATTTCCAACAATGTGTCTTTTCTGCTGCTTGCTGTATGGGATTGGTTTATTGATGTTTGATTACTATTCCCTTCACATGAGTTTTTCCTTTCCTCTCACCCTCAGCTTTACATGGCCATCAACTTTACATTGATCATTTGTATCTCTGTATTCATTTCCTTACCCTGCTCATGTGTTTTTGCTCCTGTCCTTAATTAATTTCTCTTTTGCTTAATTTAAAATCTCTTACTGCTTGGAGAATATATAACCTGTAGTTATATTATTTTCCTTTTGCTCTTTGGAAAATGGACTATCTCTAACATGAAAACGTTTTAATGATGTGAAGTCACTGAAGAACTAAATCAGTTTACATGATTTCCACTGTTTGGAGCCAAACTTCAAGGGATCAGTGTCATGTACAGGTGTGACTTGTAGTTATTTCCTTCCCTTTGCAGACACAGGCAACATGAAATTGAACGTGGGTTTTTTTACAGAAATAAAAATAATCACTTCTGCACAAACACAGGAATCCGTGCTCCCTGTGGTCTGTGGGCTCTCCTGGTAACAGGGGGCAGTGGGAAGTGCTGTAGCACAGATCTGTCTTAGAAAGATCCACTGCCATGCTCTAAGACTGGGATGTCTTGGGTCTTGCAATCATCCAAAATAAGGCATATGATCCAGCCACATATAAGGCATATGATCCAGAAAGAAGAGCTGTTGCTGTAATAAGTCCCACATGCTCTAACTTTTTTAGGTATGTACATCTTGGTTGAGGTATCTCCATTTCATTTTTAGACAACTTTTAGGAAACTTTTTTTCCCACTGGAAATGGAAATTCATGACTATGGGAAATGACTTTGATTTTACAGGCTTAGCAATAACCACAGTGAGTGCTAGAGACATCTAGATAATGAATACCAGCCATAAACATCAAACACAATGTCCAGTAAATCCTATAATGCAATTAATCATTTTGTTACAGGTTGCACTGGAAGTTGAAACTCCAACTCAGATTTCTTTAGTAGATGAAACATCTGGTGAGGTAAGTTCCAGTAAAAAAAGATTCATATATTAGTAATGGACAGTAATGCTGTTTATATGAGTATGAGAAACACCTTACCTGTAACATCCCAAGAGGATAAGCTATTTTTAAAATGCATGTTACCCTCCTCTCCTGGATGTGCAGCCAATGAATTCTGTCGCCCTGCTTTGTTCTTACAATCATAGTATTCTTTTGGTAATGGCTTTCCAGGGCATTACCAACTTACCTATTGCTCTTGTCATTTTTTTTTCACTTTGTATCTTCTGGCTTATTTTAATTAACAAGCTTTAAATGCAAAATGTTAAGGTCTAGTAGAGGATCTCCACACAAAGTGTATCCCAAGATGCCATTTCCGTGGTGCTCGTGGATGCTTGGTAGATGGGAGGCTGCACATGGCACGTGCTCACAGCCCAGAAAGCCAAATGTGTCCTGGGCTGCATCACAGGAACTGTGGGCAGCAGGTTGAGGGAGGGGGTTCTGCTTCTCTGCTCTGCTCTGAGGAGACCCCACCTGGAGTGCTGTGTCCAGCTCTGGAGTCCCCAATACAGGAAAGACATAGACCTGTTAGAGCAGGTCCAGAGGATGGCTACCAAAAAGGGGAAGGGCTACATCTGAGGAAAGGTTGAGAGTTGGGGTTGCTCAGCCTGGAGAAGAGAAGGCTCTGGGGAGACCTTTCAGTACTTTAAGGGGGCTTATAAGAAAAATGGGGACAGACTTTTTAGTAGGGCTTGTAGGGACAGAACAAGGGGTGATAGATTTACACTAAAAGAGGGTTGATTCAGACTAGATACAAGGAAGAAGTTTTTTACAATGAATATCGTGAAACACTGGAACAGGTTGCCCAGAGAGGTGGTGGATATCCCATCCCTGGAAACATTCCAT
Organism: Pipra filicauda; assembly: GCF_003945595.2. Classification (NCBI taxonomy): domain Eukaryota; kingdom Metazoa; phylum Chordata; class Aves; order Passeriformes; family Pipridae; genus Pipra; species Pipra filicauda. The sequence goes on from NW_024103651.1 coordinate 144,605, forward strand.
TTCAGGATGGATGAGACTGAGCAATCCAATCTAGTTGAAGATGTCCTTGCCCGGGGCAGGGGTGTTGGACTGGATGAACTTTAAACGTTCCTTCCAGCCTAAACTATTCTGTGATTCTGTACTTGCTCACCAGGAACTAGGGAATTAGAACTAATGCTAACCCATCTCTTCCAGAAAGAAGATGTAGTGGTGACACTTCTGCCAGCTGGTCACTGTCCGGGTTCAGTCATGTATGTACTTTCAGTGCCTGAAATGTTTCTGCTGATAAATTTGTCCTGTAGAGTTCTCACTGAGTACTGTTTTGGGTTGTGGTGTTGTCTTTTTTTTTTCCAACTAGAAGAAGCTAATGAATTTAAAATTCTTATTTGAAGGAAATACTATTGTGGCAGGGCCCACCACCTTTGATGAAGGTTGGAAAACCACAGTACTATCCATATGGAAGTTTTTACCTTGGTGAGGCAGATTACTTTTCCCCGTGCCTGAGTGATTTCAACTGTACTTAAAAATTACATACAAAACTGTTATTGAAAATAAATCCTCCATTTCTGGAGTATGACATTAAAAAGAAGGTGCCCAGCTCTAGATACAGCTGCCCAATAGATGCCTTTGGCTCCAACAGACAGCTGGGCCACCCTCATTGATTTTGTGAGGCTTTTGTCTTCAACTGTGACTGGGCCAGGCACAGGTTACTTTCCAGACATACTGTGTCTGATTTTTTTGTTTTATCTGAAATTACTGTAGAACCAAGTTGAGCCCAGTGTTTCTATTACAGGTTAGTCAATGGGACTGCCCTAAGCAAGGTAACAAATCATCACCTGGCATTTAATGCTTTATTTTGCTGCATTTGACCCAGCTGTTGCTGTTTGCAGGTTTCTGTTTGAAGGTGAGAATGGCACTGTGCTGTACACAGGGGATTTCAGGCTTGCAAAGGGAGAAGCAGCCAGAATGGAGCTTTTGCATTCAGGGACCAGGTGAGCTATTTGTGGGATTTAGAAAGAATAAAAGATCATATGACAGGGACAATTCAGGAATAATGTACTAATTTTTTCCTCATTTTTTATTCTGGATTAAATATAATTGCAATGCTGCAGTTACAAAACCCCTTTGATTTGTTCTTTGTAATAAAGAGGTAATAAAGATTTACTTCCTTTTGAAAAGAGGAAGTGGTGTGTCTTAGTACTGTGATGCAATATTCCCTCTGATATCACATTTCTCTCCTCCAGAGTAAAAGACATCCAGAGTGTGTATTTGGACACTACTTTTTGTGATCCCAAATTTTATCACATACCAAGCCGGGTAAGTCCAAATAAGCTGTGAGAGGAAAGGTCCTCAAAACTGCTGATTAATTAACCATCCCTTTTTTATGTAAGTCTTGCAAGACAATACCATTTTGCATTTCAAATTGCAACACATAGAAAATATCTTCAAAGATGATTCAGAGCATTTTCTACACTTTTCAGGAGGAATGTTTAAATGGGATCTTGGAGTTAGCACGAAGCTGGACCTCACTGTCCCGCTGTCATGTTGTGTGGCTGAACTGCAAAGCTGCTTATGGATATGAATATTTATTTGTAAACCTCAGTGAGGAACTCGGAATCAAGGTAATGTTTCTATGATTGTTGCTTTGGAACAGATCCTCAGTAATGATTGTGGCCAGTCACCGAGCTGGCAGTGGCTGTTCAGAGGGCTGCTGTGTGTTACAGATGTGCCTGCTTTCATTAACTGCCCTTAAGAAGCTGCAGTTGTGCTCAGAATGAGTTAACTAGTTGATTCCAGTCTGGAGCAGAATCACAGAATATGCTGAGTTGGAAGGGATCATTGGAAGGATCATTGAGTCTAGCCCTTAGCCCTGCACGGGACCGTCCCCAAAAGTCACACCATGTACCTGAAAGTATCATCCAAATGCTTCTCGAACTCTGACTGTCCAGGCTTGGTGCTGTGACCACTTCCCTGGGGAGCCTGTTCCAGTTCCCAACCACCCTCTGGGTGAAGAACCTTTTTCTAATATCCAACCTAAACCTCCCCTGACACAACTCCAGGCCATTCCCTCCTGTCCTGTCTCTGGTGACCACAGAGAAGACATCAGCACCTGCCCTTCCTCTTCCCCTCACAAGGAAGTTGTAGATTGCAATGACATCTGTACTTTCCAAACAGAAGTTAATTCCCAGTTTTCAAGCTCAGCATTTACCTCTCTCTCTTTTATCTTGTGAATGATAAAAGCCATTTATATACAACATTAATAGTGAGCAGATATATTCTGACTTTCTGATTATATTCTTCCCTCAGCATAAGAGATATGTTCTATTTCTTCTAGATGTCCAAATTTTGGCTCGCACGTCTCTGTTTGGACGTTATTAGTGGGAGTAGTTTTTAAATGCCTCCTCGTGTCTGGGGAGAGCAGAAGCACATCTGTGCAGAAGCTCGAGCTGCAGCCTGGCAAACACACTGAGATAATGAAGAGTAAACTCTGCCTTTCTCTAGGTGCACACGAACAAACCTGATATGTTCAGGAACATGCCAGAAATCCTGTGCCATCTTACTACAGACCGACACACTCAGATCCATGCCTGTCGACATCCTTGGGTGTGTATCATTCTGCAGAGCCTCTGCTGACTTTGCTGTGAAAGTGTGGCTATAGGTGCTGTGTTTTGGGCTTGTTGTGCTAATGAAGACTGGTGAAATGGTGGCTTAATGTAAAGAAGAGTGAGAACTTTAGTTAGCAGGTTGAAGTTTTTAAAAAAAAAAAGAAAAAAGGGAAAAATATATTAGCTTATGCTGGAAATAGTTTAATTGTATTTGAAACCTGAAAATTGTATTAAGTGAAGTAAAACAAGCAGCAGATTAGATCAGTTGGGTATTATCCATTTAAATGTATCAAAAGCAGCTCGATGATGCCTGCTGCAGCCAGGCACTGTGTGGTTGTAGCACATGGCCTTCCCTTTCCAGGATGTCTGTCAAGCTGGAGGCTCCAACTTGGAGGAGCTCAGGTAGAAGCAGAGATGTCACTTTGGGGCATTGGTCTCTATGACTGATTTGCTTTGCCATCTGCACTAAGGAAGCAATGTGCAGAGTGTTTCAAGGGAGTTGGAAGTGAGAGGAGATCTTGGTCTGCCTAGATACTATGTTGCCTAATTTCTTGGAGGGGAAAAAAGGGTCCCTATTGCTCTTAATTTTATCTTGCATTGGGCAGGATGATGATTGCTTCCGAGGGAACAGACTGCCCTGTGGGCTGACTTGCCAAAATGGAACTCCCTTGCACATAATCAGCATCAAACCCTCCACTATATGGTTTGGGGAAAGGATCAAGAAAACCAATGTAATCGTGAGGTGAGCATTTGGGCCACACAGAAACCTGTTGTTTGAGAAACATATCTTGCTTGACACTTGTATACTTAAATCTCAAAATGGACTTCAAGAGCAGGTTATGCTTGACTGTTGACTGAGGATGAAGAGCAGTTACCTAATTTTTATGCCTCCTCTGTTTTTTAGGACTGGGGAAAGAACGTACAGAGCTTGTTTCTCTTTCCACTCTTCATACAGCGAGGTTCGTATACTTGTAGTTCTGAATATACAATGATTAAGAAAACATAAAGGAGATTTGATTGTTCTGGAGTGAATGACATGACCTGACACAAAAAAAAATCTTGTCAATAATAAGACATAAGGGGATAAGAAGTCTTGATGCTGAAGATAGAGAAACTTGTTTTAGTATAGCTGCAGAGTAGTATATTAAAGAAAGGCAGGATTACAAGCCTATTTTTTGTTCTCTGTTCTCAGCATATAGGTCATAAGTTTGCTGCCTGCCTTTGTATTTTAGATTATTGTGTAACTATGCAATGCTTAAAGCATGGAGTTTTGGTTTTCAAGACATTGTTTATCTACCGTGACTCAGTTTTGGGTAGGTTTGCCTTCTGTTTCCCTGCCCACACATGTAAACAGAATTTTCTCACATCCTATCTGCCACTGCTACTCCTCTTTCTGTGTTAGGGAATAAAAGGAAATTGGTCGTGGCAGCATCCTCCCCAGAGGATCTAATGTGACTTGATCCAGTTCTAAAAACACTTCTCTCTCCTAAAAAACTGAAAGTGGATCAGCACTAATAAGGAACCTGTGACAAAGCCTTGCCTCATACAAAATGGAGATTATTCAGAGCCCCAGGAAGACAGTACTCTTTTTAAGATCCTGTTTAAGTTTTAGTTTGCTCTGCCATAAGGAATTTTAAATGGAGGTATTAGCATAGTACATACAACGTGACAGGTTTACTGGTGGAATATGGGGGGTAGTGTAACTGTAACACTCCTTCTTCTACATGCAAAAATAGATGGGCCCTGCTGTCTGTACAGATAGGAGTGTAATCTGCAACCTGCAAGTGTTTCCAGTGCTCAGCACTGACAAAGCCTCAGCTGGAGTGGAGTGCTGCAAACTGAACACAATTCTTCAAGAAATTTACTGTCTGGAGAGCATCCAGAAGAGAACAGAGTAAGGCTTGGAAAAACTGATGTGTTTTGTCAAAATGGGCTTTTACAGGGGGCTGAAGGGAGACTTTAGGAAAAGTCTCCCTTTAGGAAGGGAATAGCTGATCTGCACACATAGGGACTTGAAGTCCAGTAAGAAAAATGCAGGTTTGAAAATATTGACAGCAGTAAGGACAGGGAAGTGCTGGATCACATTCCAAATCTGTCCAGCCTTTTTTTTCAGGGATAGTGATGGTCTGTAGAAGTTGATAATTGCAGTGAGGTGTTAGGTGAGGCTGACTTTTCAGAATCCTTTCACACTTGTTTCTTGTTCCAGAGCTATCCACTTGGATAGAGTTTAGCTCATGGGTCACATTGGTCTTTACAAAAGACCAGTGGTAGTACTTTTTGGTATTCTTGCATCAGTGCTACCTTTAAGTGAAATTCTTAACTGTTGATGTAACTTATCAAATTGCTTCTTCTCTGGAATTTAGATTAAGGATTTCCTGAGCTATATCTGTCCTGTGAATGTGTATCCCAACGTACTGCCACTGGGTGGGACAGAGGACAAAGTAATGGAAATGTAAGTGACAAATGGCTGCTGGATGGAGGTGGTCCAAACTCTCTTCTTGTGAGGACAACTTCCCTCCTGAATTCTGGCCTCTCAGAAGGGGCACTGCCTTTTGCTTTACTGGTCTGATAATTCTTTTTTCTTTTTTTCCTCTATATTCAGTGCCACAGATTTGAGCTTTCTGAAGCACACTTGTATGCTGAGTTAAGTGTGAGAGTTTGTATTCCACACACTACTTCTATCTATGTGTAGGGGCTTTCCTGCTGGTAAACTCTGGAAGCTGAATACACATTCATCTCACTGTGTTCTGTGACCCATTTCTATTTCATTGCAACTTCTCAGAAGTTTCTTTTAAAAAGGGTTTCTTTGAGGTCTTGAACACCTCCCCTCTGCATCAGAGGCCAGTTCTGTTGCAGGTGTTGGCAGCTTAGAAAGCACTCTCACAGAGCAGGAGAGCAGTGGTGTCACTCAGTCTGAACAAAACCAGGACTCCTTTTTCTGTTCCTTTTTTCTTTTCCTCCTTAATTAAGAAAGGAGACTTTATACTTATCAGTTATTGAATAAAACTGCAGTCAGATTTTGAACCCTCTCATCTTGTCTCATTAAGCAAGGAACTACAAGATAGTTTCCAAATGACGTACATGTTTTAAGGTAAATATGTTGAAATGACAGATCTCTACCTTTAAGCTGCTCAAGCTCACCAGTGAATCAAAAGCTTTGACCTAGGTATTGCTGCCTTTGCTTTAACATTTTTGCTGCAGTGCCTGTGAAAGGCATAGAGCAGTGTACTTACATCAAGTTAAAAGTTTTACTTCTGCTCCTGAAAGTGTCTGCTGTGTTCTAAACATAATTGCTCTTCTCATTCCCCTCAGATTAAAGCCATTATGCAGGTCATACAGGAGAAACACGGAACCCAGGTACAAGCCCTTAGGAACACTGAAGAGAGTCCACAAGAGAGAATTATCTGATACAGGTAAAGGTTCTGATGGTGCTACTGCACCTTAAGTGAGAGTCTGAGACTAAGCAGAGGTGCCAAAAGCCTCAGTGTTCACCACAGTCTGTCTTTGTGTTCAAAACAACAGTTGGAAAGGAAAAATATAAATTAACTTTGGATTTTAAGAGCACTAATTGTGTAAAAACACACTTGTTTGCAGTCTTAAAATGTAGTTGCTGCTCAACAGCCCTTTCAGTCTTTGGATAGAGTTCCTTCCCAGAGTCCTGAACCAGCCCTAGGAAAGCTTGTTCTAACTGCCCCTCTGTGAGGCACTGAGCTGGACAAGGCATGGCAAACACTGTCAGTAACGTCCTGCAAAGTCTCCAGCTGGGTTAAAGAACTTTTTTCTCAATTTATACTAAATGAATTTTTATTAAAACTTTGCTCTCAACGAGATTTTAGCAGAGATGTGAACTTTTCTTAGTGACTTTCTTTTTCTGTTCGTTTCCTGACAGATGAAGATGATCTCTTTGATTCAGAATTAACTTCTGCAAGGCCTAAGATTCCAAAACAGCAGACAGGAGAGAGCAGGCCATCCAGCACAGGACAGTCTGAAAATGCTGAAGGAAATATTAATGAGAGCACAGAAAGTTACAAAGCAACCACAGCTTACACCTCCCTCCAGGTAGATTTTGTGGACTGTGAGGAATCAAATGATGATGATGATGATGATGATGAAAAAGACGAAGAAGAATCTGAAAAAAATACAGTTCAACTTCTTTCCCATGAGCTAGATGCCACTTCCACAGCAAATTTCAGTGGAGTAACTAGTGACCAACAGGACTCTAATGCCGATGTCCCTCGCTGGGATGAATTCTTTATGTGTAATAAGTTAGAGGAAAGCTCTGAAAATGAGGACAACATCCCATCTTCAGCAGATGCTGGTGGGTCCCAGTCACTCTTCAGCGATTCGGATGGAGTAAGTGACTCAACACACATCTCCTCTCAAAATTCCTCTCAGTCAACACACATATCAGAGCAGGGGAGCCAGGGCTGGGACAGCCAAATGGACACAGTGCTTTTCACCTCCCAGGAGAGAAGTGCCCTGGACTTCAGCAAAGGTGGGAGCAGAGCAGTTGTTCCTGTGCTGCAGGAGACTGCCAGGGACAGTCAGCCGGAGAGTAGCAGGGGGAAGCCACCAGGGCAGAGCAGACCCTGTGTCTATGATGGCACCTGTGACTTGAAAAGCAAGGGCTGTGAGAAAGCTGCAGAGACTGGCACTGCTCGTGTTCAGGATGCGCTGGTGGAACTAAGTGACAGCTCAAGGACTCCTGACCTGGAGCTGAGGAGGGACTCCCAGAGCTCCTCTGACTTCGAAATTCCCTTGACTCCTGGTGCTGAAGTGCCTCAGCCAGATAAACTGTACCATTTATACGAGAAGCTTGCAGCAGGGGAAAACATACTCAGTGAGAAAAAAGTCTCCTGAGGACAGATATAACTGATTACATTGTGATGATACCCAAAATGTTTATTAATACCCGAATTCTTTTTCTCTTTAATGCCAATTACTATATGCAGCTATGCTGACTCATGCGATTATTTTTTTTTTCAGAAATATCTTACTGTCAGAACTAGGAATTTGTAGTCTATGTAACTTTATTGTTCCTTCCATGAAATACTGAAAATGAAGTATTCTAGGAGGGACTGTAAAAGCATTCTACCTCCCGAGGTTCATTTCTCCAGGACTGTAAGTAGACAAAAAGTGGACCAGACAAAAGTAAGCACAGGACACTAAATGAAATTTAGTGTTTATCATGAGCTCTAAGAGTTTGCCTTTGTAATGTGATCTCAGGTTTTAATAAAATACCACAGCTAACTGTGGGGAGGAACACATAGGAATGACCACATAAACAAGGCAGTATTATCACTATTATCACTATTTAATTAGTATTCACTGCAGTTATTTTTAAAAACAACTGCAGAACAAATTAGAGAATTACTGAGAATGTGAGGGGTTTTTAACTTGTTGTTAAATCAAATTGTTCAAGAAGTTTCTCTTTACACTGAGCAAGTGGTGTCATCTGACTTTTAACTCCTGAGTGAGGTACTACACACCACTGTCTATGCTTTAACTCCAACTCGTTGCATACAACTTGCCATCAGTTCCTCCATGTTTTGGTTTGTTCTGAATTGTTTTTCAGAAAAACTTTAAATCTTGTGGTTCCCAAGCCACCAGCTATGGCCTGCTCTGGCAACAGAAGGTAACCTGTTTTCCCAGACAGGTGGTTGCATTACTTGAGGCTCCTGTACTACAAAATTTCATTTCCTCTGCAACATTCTGTAGACTTCACTGAATTCTTTTCAAATCAAGACAATATATTCTCTATACATGTGTGCCATCATAACTCTCTCTGCCAAAATTCTTAGGTTCTACCATGGAAATGTAATTCAGGTTTTAGTTAAACTGCAGTGCGTATAAAATAAACCACAGAAGTCATCTGAAAATCCCTGAGGTTTCCTATCCATGTGGTCTTAAATGCCAAAGAATTAAACAGACCTTTAACACAACATCTCTCCCCTCCAAGTGTGCCTTGAGTCTTTGTGCCATGTTTAGTGATATGTGAATGTTAAACCAGCCAGCATTCTGACACTGGGAACAGGGGCAGGAGGGGACAAAGCATTGCTCTGATCTACATATGATTTTAAGGATATTCAAGATTCATGTATTTCTTCACTGTCACCGGGTCCAGTGTTTGTGGGATTTGTTAATGTAATTTCCAAATGTGATTTATCAAATTTTGGGATTTTTTTAGCAAGCCTGAATGGAACTGCTGTTATAACTACTTATGTGAATAAAGTCAGATAGAGCAGAACTTATTCTGTGGGCTTGTTTCATACCTGTACTGTGCATGTAAGTTCAGGGCTGCCTTTACAGGGTGCTCAAATACACAGGAATCCAGTCTGCTTCAGGCAAGTTGACAGTGTAAATTTATTCCACTTCTCACCAGCCCTAAACTGAAAACAGATGATTTCCTCATGGTTACTCTGCTGGAGTCTTTACAGGGCTAGAAAATTTTGGGAACAGCACAGGAATTAAGAGGTTGCAGTCTTAAAACAACTTCTACTGCTATAGCTAATTTTGACAGGCTAAGATTTTTTTTTTTTTTTTTAAGAATGACAACAACAAGAGAAAAACTAGATTTCATTTATTTTATCAAAAACTATAGGAAGATAGCAATACTAGAGATCACACAGTATGAAAAGAAAATGTTCCTGAGCTTACAAACTGCATATTCTAATGTACACAGTTCCTAAAACATACATTAGAAATAACCAAAAGATTGACTTAATTTGGAGATTAAATAAATAGACAATAGCTTTTCTTACAGGTGACCTTGCAGCTTTAGTTTTGCTACCAAAAAATAAAAATAATCCCAACAAAAAAGAACAGCTGGAGAACAAGCCACCAGTCCCCAAGAAGTGCATACACACAACTGAACTGGTGACCATGACAATGCCAACAAAGCAAAGCAAAGGCAGAAGCTGGGCTGGTTTAGGTTCCCTAAGAAATTGAAAATAGCTTTTTCTCCTTTTCCCATTTGGCAATTTTCAGCCAAACTCATAGAAATAGCAAAAAGAGTTTTAAAAGTGACACAGTGTCCCTTTAAGCTAATTCACTTACGGCAATCCAAATGCACTGTGCATATGTAAATATAAAATACTGTTCAACGCTCTAAACTGGAAACTGGATACTGGATTTACTTCAAATAAATACAAAATGCTGTTGCCTCCCAGAACATAAATTAACGGATCTTTATTTATGGCAGAAGATAACACACATATCCTTCGAGAACAGCAGCTTTATTCCAGCACTGGTGATAACATTCACTGCCTCGGGACAAGGCAGATGCTGAGCTCAGGTACAACTGCCACAACTGTTATCTTTTAAACTTGCAATATTTAAATCAAACTGGGCATGAACATCAACAGACAGAAACAGGAGCCCGCCCTGTGCCCCGGGCGTGGGCGAGGCCACAGTAAGGAATCCATTTCTTGCCGCAGCCGCTCTCTCCATCCTGCAGTGACAGGGCGGGCTGCCGACTGCAGCGGATTAAGGAGCTGGAGACTGCAGATTCCATCCACATGGAATGCACCGCTGGCTCGGGCTACATGCAAGAGAAAGCACTAATGACTCCAAACGATGCAAGATCATCTGGAGTTTGCTAACATGAAAGCTCCACATTCCACTTTAAATAAAAAAATAATCATTAGAGATGTGGCATGATAAAAGCTGACTAGATTCAGCATTTATCCAAGTGCGTGAATACAGGTGAGCTTGGTCACATCAAATACTTTCAAATCTAAGCAAACTTTCTCCTATTCATTAAGCAATATATAGTCTCTATTTCAACGTGTATCTCTGTATTGGAGATTACAAAACTCACACAGCATTTCCAGTGGCCCACGCTCTTCACCCCATCTGTGATACCGATTTGGGCTAGTAGCATATAAAATGTCATTTTCTACCAAAGGGCCAGATCTTCACTGCAAATGCAACTGTGCTTGTTAATGAGCAACCTGTATTATCCTTTGAAGTGCTAGTAATTAACATGGAATTTAAGGCATTTGCTAACATTAAGTAAACAATTACATGCTGGGCACCTTATAAAGGTAATTAGCTGACCTATGATACATAGCTAGCATCCAGTTATGGAGCATCCATTTATGGAGCAACATTGTTCTGCCTGACCCTGTCAACTTTTACATGACTTGTAAGCAATATGCAAGTTTTACGAGATTTTTATCCATGAGAATAAAGCACTTGGATCATCCCTGGAGCACGGACCTTGGCTGTAACTCCACTCCTAACCCCCTTCAACTGTTGTTTTGAAGCCAAGCAAAACTTAGCATATGTTACGAACAGATCGAGACAACTTTAAAATGATCAGGAAAAAAAAAAAAAGGACTCAAGCAGCTGAAGAACAGCACGTTTCTCAGCCTTTACATTCAAGAACATCTTACAAATGTCTACTGGAAATGGGTATACTCACCCCTAGTCTAACTTCACTGAAGTTAACATTTTTGCAACCAGAAAATACAGGCCTAGTATCTTAGAAGTCTGTCACTAGATAAAAAAGTCACAGTATGTAAAAACTTAATGGAAACCAGTTGTGAATATACATCAATTTCCAGGGTACTTTTGCACCTAACAGATAACTTGAGCATATCTCCACAATGCATCAACCTTGTTGGACAATGGGCTGCTCTCCCTATCTTTTGCTATCTATTTTCAAACTGTAGTCAGCAATTTGTTTCAGCCATGACTGCCAAATTTCTGCAATGAAAACAAACAGCAAATGTTACTACCAACAATCCCATATTTACAAATCCTCTGTAGAAACGCACTCCTCCTATAGCATCCTAACTAAAAATCAGAACATAACTGAAAAAATTTCTAGATAAAAAGTTCCAAGCTTTACATCTGGGATCTGCTAACACCAATTACTTCACTCGCATGGAGTTCCATGGACATTTTACAATTCGCATTCCTATGAACCTTCATTTGCACACTGGCTGTCTTTAATCCCTCTCTCTGGTGCCATAAAGGTTATTGCTGAGTTCTTGAAGCTTTTCTTTATACAACAAAAAAGCAAAAGAACCGTCAGCTATGATTTAGGATTCAAATTGAATGCCTCCTGACTTCTCAAGGTATAGAAAACATGTAACATCACTTCATCCCCCTGCAATCAGCTCCTGAAGGGCTATGGCTGTGAGCTCACATTTGAATGTCAGAGGCAGAGTTGAATATGAGTCAGCAGTGCCCTGGCAGCCAGGAGGGCCAACCATGTCTTGGGGGGCATCAGGCACAGCATCGCCAGCTGGGTGAGGGAGGGGATTGTCCCGCTCTGCTCTGGGGCACCCTCACCTTGAATTTTGTGTGCAGTTTCGGGCACCGCAATGTAAGAAAGATATTAAGCCATTAGAGAGTGTCCAAAGGAGGGCAACAAAGATGGTGAAGGGCCTGGAGAGGAAGCCGTATGAGGAGCAGCTGAGGGCACTTGGTCGTTCAGCCTGGAGAAGAGAAGACTGAGGGGAGACCTCATTGCAGTCACAACTTCCCTGGGAGGGGAAGAGGGGCAGGCACTGATCTCTTCACTCTTGAGACCAGTGACAGGACTCAAGGAAATGGCATGAGGCTGAGTCAGGGGAGGTTTTGGTTGGATATGAGGAAAGTTTTTCACTGAGAGGGTGCTTGGGCACTGGAACAGGCTTCCCATGGAAGTGGTCACAACATCAAACCTGACAGAGCTCAAGACAACGCTTTCAGGTGCATGGTGTGACTCTTGGAGTGTCCTGCACAGAGCCAGAAGTTGGACTTGATGATCCTGATGAGTCCCTTCCAACTCAACATATTCTAGGATTCTGTTAATATTCAAATCAAGGTACATTTTAGAGTTTTCTTGGCATACATTTTACTGCTTCCTACACAACAGTTCTAGAAAAATCTATTTTTAATCCCTGTTATCAGTTTTGTATTTGCCTGAAACACTACAATCTCTTTCTTTGGCTAATGCCATTTCAATTACAAACACAATGCTTTGTTTTCACAATCCTTATTTACATTAGATGTAAGAATACTTGAATATATGCATGAAAGAAGAGTCTTCTTAAAACACATTTAAAAGACAACAAAGTATTTGTGACTTTGGATACCCGAACTCAGTTGAGATAACCTCTGCAACACACGGCTCCACATTTACAGACAGTTCTGATCCTCTTTTTGGATGGGCTAAGACCATCAGCAGAGTCTGAAGTCAGATCTATTGAACCTGCAGCACAGATAAACACAAGTAAGAAAGTTTTAAAAGACAGACCTAGACCATGCCGGGTATTCAAACATCTTCTAAAGGCCTTCTGACACCTCAGATAAAAGGGTGCAAAGCTGTACTCAAACTCTACTAACACCCTTGTTACCACTATTGTACAACATCCAGCATACACATCAGAATCCAAAACTCAACAAACTCAAGCCTTGTTCCCTCACATCTGTATCCACACAGATCAGCTGAAAGTGCAGCCAGCCTTTACTGTCAGTGTTACAGACACCACATAGAGGAGGAGGAGTTTTAAGGATTCCAGATCAATTTGGCAGTGTCCTGGGTTAAGCCCAGCTGGCAATGAAACACCACGCAGCCACTCACTCACTCACTCCCACCCCCACCCAGTGGAACAGGGAGGAGAATCGAGAGTAGAACTTGTAGGTTGAGATAAAGGCCTTTTAATAATGGAAACAAAATATAATAACAGCAATACTAGAAATTATAATAAAAAGAGAAATACAAACGCAAGGGATGCACAACACAATTGCTTATCTCATCCAGACCCCACCCCGGAACCCCGATCAGCCCCTTCTGGGCAACTCTCCAGTTTCTATACTGGGCATGACATTCCATGGCATGGAATATCCCTTTGGCCAGTTCAGGTCACCTGTCTGCGCTTCCTCCCATCTTTTTTATAATTTTTTTTGTGTACCTCCTCGCTGTCAGAGCATGAGACACAAAAAAGTCCTTGACTTAGGATAACCATGACTTAGCAGCAAACAAAACATCAGCGTCTTATCTCATACACAGTCCAAAACACAGCACTTTACCAGCTACTGAGAAGAAATTAACTCTATCCCAGCTGAAACCAGGACAGTCACATCATCTGTTCCACAGGACCTACATCCGCAACTGAGGCCTTCAGACACCAGACACCAGAATCCAGAGACAAACCTGTGGTGCCTTACACTGCTGAGCTGTTACAACTGCCTTAGTAACTATCACTAGCAGATTACTTAGAAAGTAGTTTATTAGAAGTGCCTATCTGAATAAAGGGAAGCTTTATTTAATAGTAGCCTGACCATTCCTTTGAGCATTCCTTGGACAAACCTTCAAAATCATTTGCCTCATCAGACAATCCAACCACAGTCCCTGCTGTCCCTGCTGTGAGCTAGGAGTGCTGAGGCAGGCAATGCATTAGAGATGAAGGGAAAAGCTTCTGGGTGTGATCTTCTTTGCACAACACATCACAAGCAATGACTGTTCTGAAATCCAGAGATGTGTTAGGGAGGGCAGTGCCTGAGCTGAAATGCTATGATGTTTGAAACGCTACCATCAGTCAGGCTGCAATAAAACCCACCAGCACTTGCCCTCCCACAATAACCCTGTTAAAATGTGCAGACCTTTCATCTGGTAGTCAAAGGTCAGCTCTTCTCCAGCCTTGATGGTTCGGGTAGAAAACAGTGCTATTCGAGGAAGACGCAAGTCGAGGTTGTCAATAAACACATTGAAGACTTGAAGATTTGGATCACACTGCAAGCAAAAGTGAATGCAGCTTCTGTTAAGAAAAATTAACACTAAATTTTGCTGAAGTGTTTAAGCAAACCAAGGTCACAGGAAAGATTTAGGAGGGAAAATGGTATTTCTCCCCTCTAGATAACTAAGAAAGCACAGGAATTTTCATTTGTGTCCCTACCAATGAAATGCAGCACAACACCACATCCTGCCCTGCTACAAAATAACATCAATTCCTGTCGTCTTTGACTCCTTGCTAATTTTATTAAGGACATGTCACACGTTAGGTATTTCAGTTATTTGGAGAAAACACATCAAATCAACTCCATTTGGTTGTCTAGAATCAGTTGATTCAGTGACAAACCCAGTCCTACCAAATGTCTACTTCAGGCAGCATCTCACTCCTGGAGTTTTGTAGGCAGTCTCAGTCCAAGTAAGGCCAAGTATTCCATTCTATTTATTATGTCATCTGACTGACTGGCATGAAACTACTCCAGAAAAACTGCAAATATGGTAAGAAAATGTTTATGATAGGAGAAGATATTTCTGGCACAATTAGGATAATTCTCCGAATTCTTAGTATACAAAACAAGGTCTTACGCTGTGATTCACAAAGTGGGACACATTTCCATATCGAGCTGCATCTACTGTAAATTCATCTGAGTCATAATCCAAATCAAACAAGTATGTATTTCCCTGGTTGTCATAGAGCTGGCCTCGCCTCTCTGCTTCCTCACTTGTAATCACCTGAAAAAAAAAAAAAAGAGAAAAAAAGAAACCTGCATCATATTATTAACTATTACTAAATTAAAACAGAAATCAGAATCAAGTTAGGAAAAAAGCTGTACTTAGTCAAAAATACCACATTCAGTTTTTGATGTGAAATAGCATTCCATCTCAAATGAATGAAGGATACATACATACAGCTAAACTAATTAGTGACTGAGGCTTCTCTGGATGCAATTTCTCTACAGCTGATACACAGCACTACTTCGTGTCAGGGAAAAAGCCATCTGAGCATCTTCTACTAAGAGGTGTGATGACAATACTATCGTTTCTACCTAAATTTTCTATATACACACATTTTTCATTAGACCCAGAAAGCCTCTTTTACTTAAAATCAAGTTTCAGCTCTCTCCCTTTGCACAGATAAAGATCAACAGGCATCAGTCTTTAAAACTCAGGCCAGGTGTTCCTTTCCTCCCTCCCCAGAAGCATTTCTTCCTGCTATTTTTGACTGCAATGGAAGATCTTAGTCATAACAACTCAGACAGGCCCATCACTTCACAAAGCTCAGTCTATGCAATTAGGTGAGCTTGTCACTTTCGACAGAAGAAACAGCTCAAACTACTTCATCTGTAGCTTATTACCTTAAATGCATTCTGTTTATTATGATTTCAGCAAAGAAATCATAATCTGGCAGCAAGACATACAAAATGTGATGGAATTGAATTATAAATCCCTCTAAAATCTTTCTGACAGATGAGATTTGAGAACTCCTTCGGCAGCTGGAAGTAGATTCAGGTGAAAGGGTAAATACACTTTTTCCTTTAAGAAACAAAGTTACATAACCACCCTTCTGCATTAACCCCTCCACGGAGATATTTGGAACGTCTGGTAGGAACACGAGAAGTTAGAAGATTTGGGGCATGGAGGAAATACAACTGAGACCATAAACCTTTCCTCTTAAATATTTCCTTCTGGGAGGACAGAAGGAAATATTTTGAGTCAACACAGTAGCAAGGCAGATTTGCGGTAGAAATGTAACACACTGGATCACAGAGGCTGCCAGAAGCTGCAGGTGCAAAGAGCCCTGAAGCAGAGCAGAGGCTGAGCTACAGAAACACAGGGCAATACAAGATCTCAAGAGTAACTCAAGGTCTGTATTTTATAATATAATATCATTTTATAATATAAAAGTTCTCTTTGAACTTTCAATAAACAGATAATGTCCATACTACAAGAGTTATTCTTGCTTTAATCAAAAGTAATAAATATTACTTTTGGAATATTTGGAAATATTGGAAATACTACCTTAAAAGTTCAGACAAAACAGAAAAGGAACTGACAGACTGTGTAGGGAGTTTCCTAACAACTGTGCCTCAGGAACATCAAAAACTACAGTAAAGATGATCAGGAAAGAATGAAGATTATGACTGCCATAAAAGAAATGGAGGATTTGCCTTTAGAAATACTATTAGGACACGTATCTAAAATAATTCTTCAGTAGTATATGGGATAAGTATTCTCTTTACAGTCGACCTTTTACAACTGCTCTGGAATGAAGGAATGTTCTGGACAATATAATTTTGCTGGCGACTTGAATGTCTATTTCTCTTTCTACTTAAAAGCAGACTGATCTATTATTTAATAAAACCACAGAATATCCTGAGTTGGGAAGGGTACCACCAGGATCACAGAAGTCCAACTCCTGGCCCTTTGCAGATCACCTCAAGAATCCCACCATGCACCTTAGACCATTGTCCAAACACTCCTTGAACTCTGTCAGGTCTGGTGCTGTGACCATTTCTCTGTTCCAGTGCCCAACCACCCTCTGGGTGAAGAAGTCAAGAAGTGTTAAAACTGAGAGAAAGCTCAAAGACTTTATCTAATATTTCCTTTATTGTATGTAATTCATCTAAGGAGATACATACCTCTCCAACATACTCCATCACAAAACTGTTGGTTTTAATTTTCTGGAGGGTTTTTACTCCCCAGCCACGGCCATTGTTGGTTCTGAAGATGCAAAGGGAATACGGTGTACCTTTCTGCACTATCCTATTAGGGCAGTCAGGCCCACACCTACAATAGGAATTGCACTCATAGATGGGCAAGCCAGGCTGGATTTTTAACTTCTTACGTTTATTGTAAGCCAAAATAAACCCAGCCTCCTTTGGACAGCATTTCTCAGCAGGGCAGTCAGCACATTCACAGCCAGTCGTTATTCCATTGAGCACATTTATCCCCGGAGCAGGTTTATACTCATTAATGTAGTAGAAGTCTAAGGGAGGGCCTTCAAGATCCACAGTGTTTTCTACCAGGATCATTGCTTTGTGATTCTTTTTCCTGTTGAGTTCTTCTTTCCATCTCTGCAGGGCTATTCTTTGCTTGGCCTTCTTTACAACATAATCTGCAACGGCAGGTTTCAAAGCTTTAATGTGGTTTCTCACTTTCAGTGCTTTGCCTTCTCTCACCCGAGACAAGTATTCATTCTTGTCACTAAGAAAGTTCTGAAGAAGCAATGGGCAGTTCAGATGCTTCTCAGGTTCCCAAGTATTTGAAGATTCTGGCCATCCTTTCCATTTCACAAGATAGTATTCTTTGCCCTTGAAACACAGAAATAGATATAGATTTAGCCACAGTTCCTTTTACTGCAATCCAGCATCACAGGGCACACAGACAAACAAAAGAGATCTGGAGTTAAGGATCAAGCATACAGTGCAGAGAGCCTTGATGTCCCCATAACAATTACAACTGGGGAGAAAGAGAAAAATCAGGTTTTCTGTTTGCAAATAAAGGACAATTTTGCGTACTTTACTTATCATCTCTAGGGACAAAGAAATCAAAAGGTGGGATGAATTCTGATCTCTAACAGCATACCTGGAGGAGGAGGCTAATTTGTCAAGACAGGTGGCACATTATGCTAACTTGCTGTATGACTCATATGCACAAACAGAATGTAGTTGTAACACATACAGAACAAAAAAAAAAAAATCCAAAATTTAGCAGAAAAGTCTAAACCCCATTGTTTGTTATATCAACCATCCTCTTAAAGCAGTAATCAGTTTGATACATGTAATACTGTAGTTACAATGAAGCAGCATACATTTTGTACTGATTTTAAAAAGGCCAAATAACTGTAACAAGGCCAAATCCTGAGACTGAATTTCAAAGGAATCCAGTTACAGCACATGGCCCTAACTCTTCATCAGACTAAAAGAGTCAAAAGAGAAATACAGATGGTTGTCTGCAAATAAAGGAGAGGCATAATTCATACCAAACTACCACCTAAAGCATCAGCATCTTATTTAAATTCTAGATACATAAAGATGAAACATTTCATATTCTAACATTTCTGTAATTTCAGGAAAAGATCTTCCTTCCACATACTGAAAGCAGCAGTTTACACCGCTTTCAGTTTACAGCTCAAAGTTTAAAAGATATTTAATTTGATGACAGCAAAAGCTTTGTCCTCACTGCCTGTCGCTTTATATTATGAACAAAACTACCTTTAGCTCACTTCCAAATTTCAGCTGAAAGAGTGATCAAATTGGTCTGTGTTTCTCTTACCTCTTCTACCTTGTAGTCACACAAATATTCCACCTCATAACTCTTTAGACTCCTGTTGGTGATTCCAATGGATTTACATCTGAGATTTTCCTTCCTACATAATTCTTGGAGGGTCTCAAGTGAAGCTAGACATGGCACATACCAGGCTACAATAAGAAAATTGGTAAAGAATCCTATTTAATGTCTCGGCTAAATTGAAATCATTATTGCCCTATCCCAGAGTCCCCACATTACCATTTGTGACAGCAGTCCACGAGTCTCTTGTACAGCAGTAACGTCTCAGACTCAACCGTTCTCTAACGGGTCAAGTGAAACACACCAATGATTCCCTCCCTGCACCTTTATTCTGCACAGTACGTTCATTTATAAAGAACAACAAATATTTTGGAGGACAGAGACTTCCACGGGCAAAAGCTGCACTAAGCGCCGAGCAATTTTCCTGCAATTACAGCATCCCATAACTGAACCAAGGCAAGAAGGAAACCTCCATTCTTTAACAGACCGCCAAATTTCTGTAGCCAAGCGCAAGGAGCACTCGCGATGCAACCATGGAGACTGGAAGAGGAAGCAGAGACCCACGGCGCTCTTCCAGAAGGATCGCGGGTGCCCTGTCAGCTGGGAGGGTTTCAGGGGACGCAACACCCCGCGGGGCGGCTCGGCGGGAGCGCCCGGGAAGCGCCGGGATGCCGGGGTGGGATGGAGCGCAGCGCGGGAGCCGCGGGGCCGTGCCCGGGGCTCCGCGGGGCTCTGCCGGTCCCAGCGCCGGGAGCTCGGGAAGGCGGGAGGGGGCGGCGGTGCTTTTTCCGCGGCCGCGCCGGGACCCAGCGTCTTTCCCACCTCCCGCTCTCCTCCCACAGCGCCCCTGGGACAGCGGGCGGGATCCTCAGGGAGGCAGGCAGACCCCCGGGGCAGCGGGCAGGACCCCCAGCCCTTCCCTCCGCGCCCCGCCGCGGGGCTGCGGGCGGGGGCGGTGCGGACGATCCTGACGGAGCCGGAGAGCGGCAGCGGCTCGCAGCGCCCAGAGCGGGCGGGAGCCTCCCCTCGCGCCCTCGCTCGGTCCTCGCCGCCCCCCCATCGCCCGGCGCGGGGCGGGCAGCGCCCCGGGCGGCCCCGACCCCGGCGCGCTCCCCCCTCACCTCCTCGCCAGCCCTCCATCTTGGGGGGGGCCGCGCTCGGGCCGCGCCGGCTCCGCCCCCCGCCGGAAGGGGGCGGGGCACAGAGCGCGGCCCTGGCGCGCGCGGGCCCCGCCCCTCCCCTCGCGCTTCAGCCGTGAGGAGCTCCCGGCGGGACCCGGCCGGGAACGCGGTGAGACAGGGGGCACAATGGAGCGAGGCGGATTTGGAGCTTCCCCGGACCCATCAGGGGCAAAGCTGAAAGGAGGAACCGCGGAGAAGCGGTTCGTGCACTTGTAGGAAAAAAAAAGTTACACCATGATCGCAGCGCCCTCCTCAAATGCGGTGTTTCCTCTTCATGTGGCTTTCGCAGAATCCATCGGTTTGGAAAACACCTTTGAGGTCATCGACTCCAACCTGTGATCCAACACCATCGTGTCAACCAGACCAGGGCACTCAGTGCCACGTCCAGTCTTTCCTTAAACACTTCCAGGGACGGTGACTGCAGCGCCTCCCTGGGCAGCCCATTCCAATGTCTAATCACCCTTTCTGTGAAGAAATTCTTCCTAATGTCCGACCTAAACCTGTCCTGCCACAGCTTAAGACTGTGCCCTCTCATCCTGTCACTGGTTTTCTAGGAGAAGAGCCTGAACCTGTAGAGGTTTCGAGTTTGCTCCAAACCCCACAAACCTGCACCCAACCAAGCAGCACCTCGGTGTCTCTTCATGAGTATTTATAAGGCTGTGGAGCTACACTGCCCCTACATTCCCAGACTCTGGCTTTTCCAAGATCCCTTTTAGAAGTTTTCACAGAGGAAACAGCGAACTGCAGGCCTGTCAGTCTCACTTCAGCAGTAAAATTATGGAGATTATTCTGAGAGGTATTATAAAACACCTGGAGGACAATGCAGTCACTGGTCACAGTCAGCACAGCTTCATGAAAATCTTGCTGGACAAACTCAGTTTCCTTTTACAACAAGGAATCCCACCCAGTTACCAGGGGAAGCCAGGTGGTGTTACATCTTTGGATTTCAGTAACGCTTTCGATACTGTCTCACAACAGTATCCTTCTGGATACAGCTGAATAACCATGTTACACAACAGGCGAGCAACTGGCTCAGAGGTTGGACACAAAGTTACAGTGAAGGGGATGACATCAGGCTGACATCCAGACACTTGTGGGGTTCCACAGAGCTCCATCCTCAGCCTAGGGAGGTAGTCCCAGCACCAAGCCTCTCAGATCAGAGAATGTTTCAGACATATGGAGTGAGTTTTGAGGTTACTCTGTGCAGAGCCAGGAGTTGGACTGATGATCCTTGTGGATCCCTTTGAACTCAGGATATTTTATGATTCTATGAACTATTCACTCATTTTCCAGAGCCAGGGATAAGGCAGGCCTAATTTTTTTTTCCTTTTTCACAGCCTACTATGCCATACAGTATCTATTGCTTTTGTGAGATAGGAAAAATATTGAAATACAAGATAATTTGAGAAGCTTGTATTAAAACAGATAACTGAACATAGGTCTCCTCAAATCCAGACAGGTAGCACTACCCTAATTTTTATCTGATTTTGAGGGTCTTTGTGACATTTTTAGTATTTTACAACACTTGGCTGTCAGCTTGAACTGTTGCCCCTTAACTGCACATTAGGCTGAGACCCTCAAATCCCATAACTACACTTGCCTGCCCCATCTCCTTACTGAAAAACCCTGCAGCTTATGCCCAAATATATGGCATACAGGTTGGAACAGTGCCACGCAGAATGGAGAATGCCAGGTCTGCATAAAAAAAATGTATTTTAATAACACATAAATAAGCACATTTAACTCTTACACATATTTTTCAGGTAATACCACAAAACCATTTTACAGTTACTCCAGAAAAAAAACCAAAACCCAACAGCTCAACAGGCCAGCATGAATAGACACCACCTTCATGGTTTTGGGCAACATCAAGACCTCACAGAACTTCAGTTACAATCTGGTGCAGTTATCAGAGAGTGGATTTTCACCAATTGGGTACAGGACCTGAAAAGTACCTGAAAGGAGAAATCTTCAGACTGTGTATGTAATATGCTTGTTGCTGAACCACAGGCACAAGCATTTGTGCTTCGCATTTTTTAAATCAAGTGCTGATAATTCAATGATCTGCTGTCTGCATGTCTTGATTAACATACTGCACCATGCTTTCCACTCCAAACAGACTTGGTGGCAAATTAATGTGCTGAGTTTATTACAGTCCTCTAAGAATCAAAGACATCCCAGAGAGTCATTGCTTTGGCAGAGAAGGAAGTAAGAGACAAAAACCAACTTAGAAAAATGTTGCCTTTCACAACAGGCTACGACGCCACTTCAACAGTGATGATTTCACACTTCCCGGTATCTTGATCCGTGCAGGTAACGTGCAAGGACCCATCCCTAGATAAAAGAGAGGGATATGTTTAGGACTCAACACAACACTCAGGATGCCACTGCATGTTCCAGAGAGAATAAACAACAGTCTTAACATCAATGAAAGGAAGAAAGATCAGCATCAAAATATCCAGGGAAGAAAATATTTCAACACAGATGAAAGTGGTTTATAAAATTAAGTTTAGTTTAGTGAGTGTTTAGATATGGATTTCTTGTTCTTATAGCATCTATCTTCTCCACATATGCTGAAACAGACTCAGGAACGTGTTTAAATACTGTAATTGAGTTTACTTAGTACAGGTTTATAAATAGAATATGTGTAATATTATTCAAAATATTCATTGTGAGAACTGAGTAACAGTAACAGACTGATAAGAACATCAAAGTGTGAGAACTCAACTTTTAAAAAAGTGTAAGTAGTCTTTAAATTCCAAGGATCTTCTTCAATAAGGAAAACCCTTATTTTGAAAATCCAGGAATTAAGAGACAGTAGTGAATCCCACTTCAGCTAGACACAGACACACAAAATATTCAGATAGAAATAAATGTGCTCCACTGAACTTTCTCTCCCTTTTTCACCTGTTACTTAAACCTCCTTTAAAATAATGCCGTTTTTCTGCATGACAGAGCTGCATCCATAATCCCTATGATGCTTTTCTTACCAGTGCTAAGTGCAAATCTCTGCATGACAAACAAGGTATTTTAGGTGAGGTCTATTAACAGGCTTTAATACATGTGATAGCCATGGTAATAAAATTAAGTATTTTGAACTGAAATAACAAGTGCGGGTTTAGTTTTTCAGCAACATCTACACAACTTGCGTATCATTTACGAAAATAATATGAAATTCAGGGCAGCCCTGAGAAGACAAAGATGCCTGGACTACTTAGAATTCCACCTTCAGATATCTTTATAAACTATTTAGACTATTTCAAATGAGCCCAAGCACTCCTATTAAGGCCTAGGGAAGTTAGAGAGATTTTTTCAATATCCTGTCATCCCCATAAAACATACTTTCATACAAACTTCATACTTTCCTACAAAAAGTCCCCAGATGAACATGTAAAAAGTAGATTTATCAGTCCTGATTTCCTGTAGTACTGTCTCTCTACTTAAATCTGCCTCTGAAGGGACAGAGCCACAGGTTTTCCCTGTAAATGCTGCAACGCTTCATGGATTCCTTTGTAACTAAAAAAGACAAAATATCCTTCAGTTTTTCCCAAGAGTGCGGGCAGAACTACCCAACCCCCTTCCATGGGAAGTTTGAGATCCTGACTGCTCTCAAGCATGGTTAAACTGATCAACAGTTCAGAAGTTGCTAAAAATAACCTAAACAATTGTATTAAGATTTATTTCTTTAGAAATCAAACAATGAAAACACTGAAGGTACGGCAGAAAACCCACATTCCTACAGAGTTTGCCCCTGCCAGGACTGTACAGCCCTGTAAGCAATGAAATGCTGAAATTTCTCAATACAAAATTAAACATTCTGTACCAGGAGCAAAGACTGCTTGTCACAAGTGGGATGCAGTAAGGTAAACAGCAGAGCAATAAATATTTTGGGTACCTTTTCATAGTGAGAACAGTTAGTATATCATGTAGGCCATCCTCCTTTTTATCTAAATCCTGGAGTACAATCTATTTAAAAAAAAAAAAAAAAGGAGTTAAATTATAATCAAGTTCTCCAAACTCCTGTGCAGCAGTTTAATGGAAGCGACACAACAGCTCCGATGTGAAACACATTCTGTTTAGCAACTTGTACTGGGAATTCCAAATTGAGGCATGCCCTAGTGGGCTTCCTTTATCTGTAGTGCCAATTTATGTATTTTTAGCTATTTGTACTATTGTTTCTGTGCTTTTGTTTCAGGATTTACCACTGAGATAGCTGGAGACCTACAACTGCCACAGCCTACAGTAAGAGCTGAGCATCTCCCTTCACTTAGGATCAGTTCTGTAATTATTAGGTAACATCCTTTCCCTATCCCTCTAAAGATATTTGGACAGGACTAAGGTAGAATAACTATTTTCTCAAATAGTCCATCAATTTCAGACACATCTGCCCCTTTCTCAATGCTTTCCAAGGAAAGCACATCATCACTGTTTTAAACAAGCTGTGTTCTCTCTGCAAGTTGACTCTTGCTTAAGATCTTTAAATCCTCACTTGATAATAATCACATCATCTTACAATTGTGAAAAATCAAATTTAATGTTATACCAAGATCCTATCCAATCTAGGAAGATCAAAAAGTAATCAGCAGTACACACACTAGCTACATCATTATATTGAGCAGTTTTATATTTAAAATGCTGGAAATCTGTGCCCTACTGGAATGACTGGAATCTCTCACCCCAGTTGAGCTTACTACTGTAGTGCCAAACATCGAGCCCTGCCAGGCATTTAGGAATGAAAAAGGGAAACTTCAGTTTCTTTATAAAGTGCTTCAATACTTTGCATGTAGAGAAGAATGATTGAAGACTGATGCCCAGAGAGATGCAAGTTTTCTAACAAGTTTTGGTAGAGGTGGGATTGGTTTCCATACTGTTTTTCAGACTCGACAGATTTTCCAGTGGTTGCTATTAAAAATGCACGAGTGTGTACATACTCACCTGGGCAAATTTATCTTCTTCGTTCATGGGACCTTTCCCCAGCGACTCGTACAGTTCAAGGCACACAGAAGAAATGTTTCCAGGGGCGTGCAGGGTGTGCTGCCTTCGAGCTGGCAGTGGTGTCCCTGATGGAAACAGCACTGTGAATTTGTCAGCCCCTGACTCGTCTACTCCCTTTAAAAAGAAAAAAAGAGTTCATGCCTTTCTCTAAGCGCTTCACTGAGCTGGAATTGTCAAAACAATGCTCCACAAGAAAAGATATCCAACACTCATTCCCTCTGCCACATTTACCATCACAACAAATAAAAAAAAAATAAAAATAAAATTGACATTCCTATAAAGTAAAAGTCCAGCTATTACAACACAGAAAAGATACAATCTATCTCCCCTTGAAATCAAGCCATTTTTCCTGTCATTTTTCTGTCAATGAATCCAAGTTACCACATACTACTGACCTATGGACAATCTGTAGAAGTAATAAAACAATACTGTTTCTCTAACATCAGTCATTAGTGTTATATATTCATTGCAGCTGTAAAATTTTCTAATATTCTAATTTTAGTCCTACCTTTAGAAGAATATCTTTGGCAGAACACTCAATAAGTGCTTCTTCTTCTAACAAGGTATTCTCTTTTCCTAGCAGAATTCCTGCCTCTATGGCTGCACCGATGGGAATAACTTCATCTGGAGGAATTGAATTCAGTAACTCCACAGTTGGGAAAATGTCTTTGATCAGCTGCTGTAGCTTTGGGATTCGAGCAGACCCACCGCACAGAACTACCTGGAAAACACGACATAACAATTTCAAATCTTCCTGCTGTCAAATAAAACAGACAGGTCACAACCTGCAGCACAAAACCACAAACTGCTCCGGGATACTTAAGTATCTGTAGTTGTTACAACAAAAACTGATGTAATCTCTGGTTGACTTCTGATACTTTTGCATTTGAAATGAAAGGAAATATGGTGTCTTGAAAATGTGTTTCTTATAGCAAGAATCATAAGGTAATGTTTTTAGAAATTGAGAAATTCATCACAAAAATAGCATCAGGTTGGAAGAGACTTCCAGAGATGGTCTAGTCCAACCTCCTGGCCAGAACAGGCGGAGTTACAACCTGCTCAGGACATTACCTACACAGATACATATTCCACAGACTCTGTGGGCCCTTATTTCAGCATTTGATTTCCCTCACACCACAAATTCCATTCTTGGAATCTAAAATTTCCCCATGCTGTAACCTGTGCTGCTTGCCACTCACCCTTCCATCATGCACCTGTAGGAAGAAGCAATTCAGGTTTTGTCCTTAATTCCAAGTCTTATTAGCGACTTTGTTGAAATCAGCCAGATTTGGGAACAAAGTTAATTCCTACTTTTCCTCATGTAAAACATAACTTAAGAGTTGCAAATCAGGTTCATTTATTTTTACATTTAAAGTGTTTCCTCCCAAAGCATTGAGGCCTGAGAGCCTAAAAGGCCACCTAAAAAATACTGCCACTAGAAAACAAAAGCTGTTCTCTGAACAGTGGCCTGGGATGCTTCATTATCCACCAGGAAAACTGAGATGTGACACAGCAAACACTAATTAAGAGTCTGAAATAGCATTAAGTGTCATTAAAAGCACCAGTCAGCTTCTTCAGAAGAGTCAGCAAACCCCATGCAATGCTCAGTGAAGGCAAAAGCAAGGTCATATACTGAACTTAAGGAAGGTATTCCTCAGCTCTACCAAGAGTTACACAAACACACAAAATAGAGACCAATCCTCTCCACTTATTCAATATACAGCAGTAAAAACACACCATCGAATTTGACTCTACCTTATACTTAACTTCAAGTAACTGAACTCAAAGCAAATATAGGAGTTTTAAAGATCTTGATAGACTTTGTTGGATCCCAGTAAAAATGCTTAATCATGAAATACTCTCAGTCTGCAAGGAAAACAGGCCCTATAAATACTGTTTTTGGGGAGCTAAGCACACTACAGACAAGTGACTTCTATTATTACCTTATTAATATCATCTGCTGTAAATCCAACTTGCTGCAAGAGGTTTTTAATGGCTTCTACACATTTACTAAAAAGTGAAGAACAGATAAGTTCAAACCTGGCCCTAGAAAAAAACCACAAAAAAACCATTCAAGAAGGGTCATCTCATCTATTACAGACAAATACCTGAAATGGAAGAATGATCATTTTTAGAATATTCTTTGGTTCTCTAGCTATACCTGTGTCATGGTTTGAGAACTCCAAAATCCAATACCCTAGTCTAAACCCCCTCCCACATCTCAACCCAGTGTGAGATGGGTTTTTCCAGACACTACACGAGACTCAAAATAGGGGAAAAGGGAATATATTACAATGACTGTACAAATAAATACCACAATACATTATATACAATCTTAACTACCTCTACCATGACAACCTGGTATTTAAGGATTAAAAAAAATATCTTCTTTTCCAATTATTAATCTTGAAGTGATTCTGTTGTTGTGAAAGTATCTGTGATTAATTCCACCACTAACACCTACATGGAATGCACATTCATTCTTCTTCAGTGTACTATAGAGAAAAAACAGTATTGTCTCAACAAAACCCAGCATTGCTGTCTTGACTCATATGTGAAAAAATAAAGCAGCAAACATTCTGGAACCGTTTCATCACCTTTAAAATGGACACAAAGACTCCACTTGGAAATTTCAGAGGCAAATCAAGCTGTGTCCTCATTTGCACACAGGGAATAGGTTAAGCAAATTAAAAAAGAAACTTGTGCTTGCTTTCATCTCTTTCAAGCCTGAAGAGGAAGTTTTACGCTGTAGGAACACAGCAAGTCAAAGTCTGCAGCACTAGTCCACAGGATCAGCATCCTTATCCAAAAGAGAGCCAACCCAAGTTACACAGTACTGCTTCTCAAGCTTGAAAACATGCTGTGCTTTATCGTAGCAGCTCCAACTTCTGCAGTAGTGGATGCACAGCTCTGGGATGGAAAAGTCTATTTTATTTTGCTAAAGCTGCTGCAGTCTGGAAGAGCAATCGAAGTGAGCTAAACATCTAAATAAGTATCATCCCAAGGGAAAAGAGACTTAAGAGTAGGACAGAGCAGTACAAAGAAACAGAGAACATTTTTCTACTTCAGCTGTCACTGAGGCAGCATCAACTTCCATGACACCTATCATTCTGGAGCTCATTTAGATGAAGAGTAAAAAAGTCTTCTTTTCCTTAGGGAAGATACAAGAACAACAAAAACACTAAGGGGGAAGAAACAGCCACCTTGCTTCATTACAGTATCTACTCCCCTTCAATCAACAACCACACTCCAGAGATGGGGTCTCCTTGTGCCTTTTTTCACTTTATTTTCTAACCATTAGGGCAACACTCTGTTACTGCCCTAACTATACAGACTGCAGGATAACAAAACCATCAGTATGAAACAAAGCAAGTTGGCCTTCTGTCTTCTGTTTCCAAAATAAATGCCACCGGAAATCAAAGCTTATTGAAATTCCTAAATATCACCTAGGAAGATTTCAAGAACAGTTTTATATAAAGGCAGTAGCTTCAAGACTTGCCTTACCTGGACACGTTACAATCAAAATCCAATCCATCATACAACGAATCTACAAAACAGTTTGCACTTCCCAGGGTCGATAAAGAGTGTTTTGCAATATCAGCACTGTTCATTAACTTCATCATGGCTCTGGGGTTTCCTCTAATATCATGTTTACAAGACCTGTATTAAAAAAAAAAACAGAAGATACCAGTTTAGAAAGGCAGGAATTTGACTGATAACGGTAACTTTCTGAAAGGAAAAACAGTTTAGAGCTATTAAACTCTTTCTGTAAACATTTTAGTATTAACTACAACGCCACTATTGAAAGCTTGCCAAGAAAAAGTATATATTTCAATTTCAACTAGAGACCACTGTGAGGAGGCACCCTGAACTCCGGCATTAGTGTTTATCATACAGATTAAAGTCTCTCTGCACAATTTCTCAGATGAACAAATTCTGTAAATGGCTGCAAGGAACAGCAAGAAAAGGTCTGCAAGTTACTGATTTTTAACCACAGATTAAGAAGAAACAGAACAGTGACCATTAGACATGTCAGCAAAATAGTAAGTTTTATCCAAAAAGTCTTTTTGTGGCAGTATGCACCTGACCACCTCAAGACCACTGAGCTAGTGGTTATGCATTGGTTCATCATAGGATGGTGTGACATACAGACTTCAGCCTGATGACCCATGTCCCTCCACAGGCTTCCGCACCAAGAAAACCAAACAAAACCACAGAGTCAGTTCCCTGACACCCAAAAAGCTTGTGACTGAAAGTATGGAAGCAGCCTGTAGTCACACACATCACTCAAAACACAGCAGAGTTCATACCCAAGCCGTTATAGTTCAACACCAACTCCAGGCAATATCCACACAAACCCAAGCATTTCCCAGTCTTCCTCCTCAGCCCCCAAAAACTGACTGTTCCTTTAATATCTTTATTTGAGCCATTTCACTCACAGACAGTCTGCTAGATTTTTTTCTTTTTTTTTTGAAATCAAGCACTAGATAATGAAGTTCCTGTCCTAAGAACATGCTTGGAATTCAAAGCTCACCTCTGAAATTCAGAAGCTAAGTGTTGTGCCAGAGCTTCTGTGAAGCAAACTCCACCAATGCTGTCATCCGTGTTTGTAGCAAGCACACGATATATCCCACTGTTTACTTCTATGACTGTGATAGAAAGTGATGTCCCACCAAGTTTATAAACCAACACATTGCTGCCATGTTAAAAAAAAATTGAAAGTAGCATGAATAAGCCAGCAAAAAAGATGTTAATTTTGACACACTGTCTATAAAGATTACCACCAAATAATGTACTGCAGGTTTTAATCAGTTTTCTCAAGATAATTTGATTTAGGGTGTTTGTGTTTAATGCATCTCAGTAGTCCTGACTGCTTGACAATGTGCTCTAAAGAACAAAATTAGTCTGTTTCATACAGTGAGAGTAGCCAAGGTTTCTCCTTCAACACAACTGAGAACTATCATTACTTTCAAGGTTACAGGCAAGAAGTATATGAGAAGGATAAAAAGGGTTGCATTTTTCTTCAAGCCAATCAGTTCATTAAAGAGAAAGTAAGACTCTGGGCACAAATCTTCAAAGACAATTCTAAAAATATAAAAACCAAACCAAAGGGATTTTAAACACTACAGAATTACAACTTCTAAATAGTTATTGGCTTTATTGAGAGAAAAAAAAAGAAAAAAAAGCCTCAAATCATTAATTTTGTATTGACTGCTAAGGCAACACAGCATCCCCTCATTTAAGATTTCTTGGGATTGAAGTACAGCAGCTTAAATTTAAGAAGTAAAATATTAGGATTTTACCTTTTCCCAGTGGGTGAGTCCTGGCCAATTCCATAAGCAAGGAGAGCTGCAGATGGTTCATGGATTAATCTCATAACATTAAACCCAGCAGCTGCAGCTGCTTCCCTGCGATAAAGCACAGCAGCATTTCATTTTCCTTTAATGGTTTCACTATAGTCACACACTATTAACATTTCATCTGAACTCAGAACTTGGTTACAGCATGGTATTAGCAAAGCCAAGTGACTGGAAAAGGAAGGCACTAAGTTCAGTTGCTATTGTGTTCTTGAGGTAGTTGGATCTGCTGAGTGCTTACTGTCAATGAAAACTCTCATATATCAATCTACATAGCCCATAAAAACTGCAAAACCCCCTTCAACCACAAGATTAAACCCCCTACCCTCAATCAAACTTGGTAACTTATCTTCAGGTGTGGTATTAAAAGCTCTCGATACATTATTTCAACAGGTAACATGCTAAAGAAACCACTTTGCTTCAAAATGAAGTTACCGCGCCTCACTTGTAACACTTTCTTTACATGTTTTCTGGAAACTTCAGTAACCCTGGGACTGCCCTGCAACTTGTTCCCTCCACTTTGAAATTATTTTGAAACTGTTATACCAGAGCAACAGAATGCTTCATTATAAGTACTGCGAATATCCAGCTCACTCATGTTTTATGACCAACTTTTAGGTGCGTTTTAAGTATTTCATGACAGTTAAACATAAGGGCTTCCACATATCAGAAATACTATTACTACATATCAGCATCTACTACAGAACAGTAGATGCTGCCAATTATGCTCAGCTTTAAGCATACTTATGTTTTCATACAGAGGAACTGTAACAGCAGAACTGATTCCAAAGAGACTTTCCAAATAGAATAGTGGTGTATTTTCCACATCCAAACTCTGACAAAAGAGTCCTCAGCAAGTCAAGTAACACCACTTGGTTTGGTAAGTATGAAGGAAGGGAAATTAAAGAGGGTGAGAAACTATTTCAAAGCTTCAAAGGTGACACTGAAGATCCTGATCTGAAATGATGTTCTGTCCTTGATGATACCAAAATTCCCTCTCTCTATAAATGATTCAGAATGTCCTTTTGGTTACATCAGTGAATTCCATAAAAAATTTCTAAACCCAGGATTTAATCTCCTGCTTTAATATTTTCCCCATTCAAATAACATCCCAATATCTTGACAGTCACAAGCTGAAGTCCAGCAGGAGAACTGCCACTGCTGATCTTCCAGCCTGTGTTCTTTAGGTACATTAAGTAACAGAAAAATCTTAATCCTCTTACCCAAGGGCATTTTTCTGATTCTCTCCAAAATCAAATGGCACAGTGACAACAACATCGTTTACATCTGAACCCAATGCAGACTGAGCAGTCTCTGTTTATAAACACAGGCAGAACATGTTATTAAAAGCATAAAAAAACAATATACTACATCTTAAAAATATGAGAACAGCTTAACAAGCTAAAATGTGTTATGATTTCAATTATTATTACCTTTCATTTTACTGAAAATCAGTTTTGCCACATCTTCTGGGTTAATAAGTTTATTATCTATTTCATATTGAAGTTTTCCATTCTTCTCAATTATCTGTAAGCAAAACCAACACACCTTTGTTAGATATGCAATATGGTTAATAAAAAACCATAATGTTTAATTTAGTTTCTGTTCAAAGTAAAAAGAACTGGACTGTGTAAATACTCTCTATTACAAGGAAATAAATGCTTCCAAGATGCTTATCAAAGATCACAAAAAGACCTGGATCATCTGACACACACAACAGTGACATTCAAAGACTTAAAGACTCCAGACTTCCTTTTTCTATTAAGTTTTCCTTAGTACAAAAGCAACGTTTAGAACAAAAGTGCTTGCCTGGTTATATCCCATAAGAAAAAGCCCAGCAATTTATAAAAGCACATCAATACAAACAGCCAAAACCCAGGGAAAAACTTGCTTCTTCTTTATGAATGCATTTGCCAGGATACTTTTTTCTCCTGTTTTGCAAAATTTTCTAGTAACAAGCACAGCATTATTCAAATTAAATTTGTATTTACATCGAGTGGTTAAGCATTTTTATCACAAGGTGCTGTAACCTGACCACCTTCTACCAGCACTAAGAAAACCCACAATGCTACTACCCAAATATATTAAGATTCATCCCTTTAGAGAATGTCCAAGAGACAGGTAAGAATTTTTCTGTTGGACTATGTCATGCTGGCAGATCTCAGAACATGGTTATCTACTTGATAAAAACAGAAAGACAGCAGCAAGTGGACCTCATATGAAGAGCTGATCATTACAGAACACAGACATGAATGGCACAAACAAGGACAAGAAGAAAAATATAAAGTTATATAAGTTACTCTGGGAACAGCAGAAATCCCAGATCATACTCACAGAGCACTTGCTTTCTGCAATATATTTCTCTGCCTGAGGGTCACCAGCGCTGTCCAGACAAATTCAAAATAACAAGATAAATCATTTGCTCAAGGGTAATTGCACAAATTCACCTTGCTCATATTCCTTATAAACATCTTCAGTATATCAAACTATACTTCCACCAAAATTCCCGTTTCCTCTCTAAAGATGCATTTATACAGTAGAAATAAAACCAACAGTTCTGACTTTCCATCTTCTTTCCATAACTAATGATTGAAAAAATACCTACTAGTTAGGGAAAGGGGAAAACAAAACCCAACACATTGTTTCCACCTGCTATCCCCAGTGATCACTATAAAAGATCTCAATAAAGTTATGACATGAAAAGTGCTGGGAAATACATCAGAATGGACAACACGAAGGGGCTGCAATACACAGCTGGGTCATCACTAAAAAGTTCTGATGCATGTCTGATGTCAGATCTAACCCAACAACCAACTAGAACAACCCAAGTTTTGTTCTAGTCACTGCAATTGCCAGTGCAAGCCATCGCAGTTCCACTGACTGAGGAATCACAACAGTGTGTTTCACTATTACAATAAAAGTTTCATGCAAACAAAAGCACAGTGCATTTTACATGCAGAAAAACAACCCATTAACAAGACAGTTAAGTAATTTAAGTATATATAAAAAAGCACATGTGCAACTTGTTACTAAATTTCACAGTTTGATTTTCGCAGACAAATTCACACCTAAAATACTACACACCTCTTTGCTCCTGGAATGAAATGTAGGCTAAGAAGTTTATAATATAAAACTGGTCTAGTGGACAGTGTGCCTTCCACGTGCCCCACTACAGGGGGGTGGAATAAGAGGATCATTAAGGTCCCTTCCAACCCAAAGTATTGTGACTATGATAATAGAATTATTTTTTTCAGAGATTACATGCCAATGCCAGGTTAAATTAAATACTGTCACAATACATTAAAATGCCTCCAGCATGAGCGCTGAGAGGTTTCACCGACCAGCTTTAACAGAGAAAACCAAATTTCTCACTGCTCCTTCCACACCCGTTCTCTTACCTTCGCCCGAGGATCTGCTTTACTTTCACTACAGTGTTCGAAATATTTCTGATCCTGCTCTGCTTTGCGGCTAAGCCAACCACCTGAATAAAAAAAAGTAAAAAAACAAAGTAAAAAAAAAAAAATAAAAAAAAAAAAATAAAAAAAGTGAGCAGCACGCAGAGCCCCCCTCCCTCCTCCCCTCCGCCTCACCTCTTCGCTCTCCGAGAACGCCACAACCGCGGGGGTGACTCGGTCCCCGGCGTCGTTGGCGACCACGTCTGCGCGGCCATCCTGAGGGGAGAGACAGAGACACCCGTGAGCCGCCCCTCGAGGATTCGCCGCCCCGCCCCGGCCCGCCCCCTCCGACCGGCAGGGACCCCCAAGCAGCCCCCCAGCCCCGTCCCCCCCTCACCTTGTAGACGGCGGCGCAGGCACAGGTGGCTCCCAGATGAACACCGATGGCCGCCATCGGCCCCACCCGCCCCGACCTGCACCGCGCGCGCCCGCCCCTAGCCAATCCCGCGCCGCACCGCCCGCCCGTCACCGCCAAGACATCCAATGAAAAAAGCAAGGAGAGGCGCGTCACCGCGCATAGCAACGGGGGGCAGACTCTGCTGGGGAGGAGAGGGGGTTTTGGCGGGAAGCGGCGCTGAGGGGCGGCAGGTCCGTGAGCGGTTCTTTGACGCCGGCACACCTAGAGTGGGGGGAAATAGAGGTGAAAGCGGAGAAGTTAGAAAATAGAGACATTAAAATAGAGATTAAAGGGGAGAAAGCAGCAGCTGTATCATGCACACACTGCAGCGTGTGTTTTATCTCCGTGGCACCTCTCGTGATTTAAATGCAGGCAATGGAGTGCATGGAGACGTTGTAAATCACAGAATCACAGGATCAATTACGTGGGAAAAGACCTCTGAAACCATCGAATCCAACCTATGACTGAAAAACACCCTTCCAACCAGACCAGGGCACTGAGTGCCACATCCAGTCTTTCCTCAACACCTGCAGGAATAGTAACTCCACCAATGCCCTGTGCATTGCATCCCAGTGTCTAATCGTCCTGTGCATTGCATTCCAATGTCTAATCACCTGTTCTGTGAGGGAATTCCCCCTAATGTCCAACCTTTCTATATTATGGAAATATTTCTGTGTCCGGTGCTTCAGGTCGAGCTGAAGCACTGGTTTTGCATCATCCGACGAGGTGTGACTGGTGCCTGAAAGCAAAGCTCGGTGTCTCACAATGTTGCACTGCTATTGGAAAAATACACCCTCAATACTACAGGAGAAGGGGGAAAAAAAGAAATTATTTCTACATTTCTATTGTCAGCCCTGGGGAAATCAGCACCATTTGCACAGAACATCATTCACACATCCTGGCCAGAGCTATCATGCTGAAGGCTCCTCAGATTTTGTGTGTCCCTGCAAAGGGCGCTGCAAAGTTACCAGAGAGCAGGTCACCCAATGTTTGCAGCCTCACACTGTACAGATGACAGTTTGTGTGCAGATTTGGGTGCTTATTTACATCTCATTTCCATAGGGAGTCTAAATGCCCTGTTGGACCATCTCACTGCGTCGTTCTCAAGATTGTCCTTATCCTCCTTTATATATGATATATCAAAAGTTAAAGCAATGAATTAAGATCACATAGAGGTGAAATGAGTTACTCGGAGTTGCAAAGGGATTTTGTGTCCCAAAATGGATCCTGGCTTTCTTAAGTCACAGAACAACCTTCCTTTGGGTTACTGAGCTTGCTGAAGTCTGACCAAAGGCTGGAGCTCAGATGCCAGCAGTCTGTGCTCGGGAGATGATGGCAATGTTGATAAAGGTGAAGCTTATACAACTGGAAACAATACCTTTGAACTTTGTCCAAACTGTAGCTCCTTTCTGTGTCCTCTTGTAAATGGAGGACTTGAAAGAGAAAAAGGGTAGAGGTGAGCATGAGAGACCTGTGGGGACTGGAAAAAGGTATTGTAAAAGAAAGGCTTTTGTGATGCTTTTGACAAAAGAAAAGAAAAGATGAGGAGAATCTGGGAAGAGACACTGAAGACAGGAGGATAAAGCGGAATAGAAGTCTATAGTATGGAAACCAAGAATATTTTTCCCATGCTTTCCCCCAGATCTTAATACTGTTTGCACCATTTATGGCAATACACTGTTATTTAGAACCTAAGCCAGTATGTGTAATCTGTGCATTAAAAAGGGCTTGTGGCCACACTGGTAACATCTCCTACTCAGACAGGCACATTCACAGTTATTTTCCAGTTGTTGTTATGCCATGGACATATCTATATGGACACAGAGAAGTTCTTCTTATCTTAACTAAAGCAGTTATTGTTCCTTCCAGGTGTAAAAAAGCCTAAGTGAAGCAGGCAAGAAATGCCTTAGCTGAGGTTTGTGGGGGCAAGTAATATTTGTTGAGTAGTGAAAACCCCTTGCCTGTCTGTGTCCTTCTTATCTTTTTGGGAAGTGTCCTTAGCTAATTGGAAGCTCACAGGCTGTGCTGAGCTTGAGTGAGCTGAGAGATGGGGCAAACAACTCACCACTAAATAAAAGTGGAAGCAACATCCTGGATTCAGGATACAAAAGAAATTAAACCTTCACACCTCTCTGAGAGCTGTCCCTCTGAGTCACGAGGAGCAGGAGAAACATCCAGCCCCAGTCTGACTGGAGTCCTGCATATCTTCAGGCACCTACATCCAGCAAACAAGCCCACCAGGCTGCCCCATTATCAAACTCACCTCAGATTTAGCCAGGTACTCTGCTAAAACCCCTTAGTATTATTCCCACCTGACAAAGCAGTGTCACAAACCTTCTCAACATTAGAGCTGCCTCTTCCCTCCCAGTCCATGGCACATCTCTCAGCCATCCAAAAACCAGAGCAGCCTCTGTCAGACCAGTGCTAGCACAATACAATGGAGCTCACCCAACGTCCTTTGGTACCAAGACCTCACAGCAGCCTGAGAGGCTTGAATGCAAAATAGATCCCCCTGGCACTATCTGTAACCAGATGAATGTAGGAAAATCACAGACAAAAGGACAGTAACATCAGCTGAGTTATTTATAGAGTCACAGAATAATTTGAGTTGGAAGGGACCTTAAAGGTCACCCAGTCCAACCTCCTGCAATGGGCAGGGACAGTTTCAACTACGTCAGATTCCTCAGAGCCCAGTTCAACTTGGCCCTGAATGTTTCCATGAATGGGGCATCCACCACCTCTCTGGGCAACCTGTGCTTTCATTTCACCATGCTATATTTAAAAAATTCTTCCTTATATTTAATAATAATCAACTCTCTTCTCATTTCAAACCATCACGCTTGTCCTGTTGCTACAGGCCCTGCTAACATATTTGTCCCCATCTTTCTCACAGGCCCTCTCTAAATGCTGAAAGACCTTCAAAGTGGAAGCGAGTGTTGAACAACAGACTGTATGGCAGCTGGTAAATAGTATATACTCTAAAATGTCCCTTGGGGTGAGGAAAGAGGGATGAGAGAACATCTTTTAATTATCTTGTGTGCGTTCTGACTTAATTCTCAGGAAATTAAGCCCCAAGGAGACTTGAGAGGGCAGCTGCAATACCATGGCCTGTAATCATCTCAGGCCTGGGAATGTGAACAGAGCCGGAGGAGTGGATTGTCAGCAGAGCTGCAGGAGAGCCCAGTAGGCAGGGGACCTGGACTGTGGTCCTTGACTTTGTCCTGGCTTTGGAAACAGCCCCTTCCCCCAGACAACAGGGTGACACTGTACAGTCTTACTGGAGGTGCTGACATCTCTGTTGGAAAACTTTCTTCCCCACTGCTTGCCTTCATAAAAACATTAATGAGTTTTTTTTGTTTGCATAAAAGGAGTCTCTTCAAACTGATTGTCTAAATCCCTTGAAGTAATTACATCATCATTATTCATATTGCACAGCTTATTTTGGGCACAGGAATACATGGTGTTGGGAGGTCTGTATATCACCCCCCAAACTGGGTTTTAGTGGAGGCTGTATCTATTTCTGGCTTTGTTGTAATATATCCCACCTGTCACAAAAGTCACTTGATAAAGTAGATTTCAGTATCCCCGTTGCTTCATAGTCACAGTACATAAGTGATAGGGAAGAAGCCAGCTCAGTTAGTTAAATGTTTGTGTTAATTTTTAATAAGCTGAACAAAATGTTCTTACGAGTTGAAGGTTAGGAAGTGAAGTCTTCCCTCAGCACTTTGACAGGCAAACCTGTTGTAGAGTTGGTATCAGTGCCTGTAGGTGGCGTAACTGCAGCATGGAATCGTAGTGCTACAAGTCTGCAGCACTTGGTCTGTTTGGCAGCTTGTAGGTTGGCAGAAAAGTTGAAGCCAGATTTTTTTTTTTTTTGCTTGCACTAGAGTGCTTATTAGATAACATCCCAAGATTGGTTTATATTTTAGACGACATAAAGCATATTAAACATCTCTGATTTTGCTCGTAAGTCAGGAATGGTAGTTTTCTTTCTGTCTATTCTTGAAAAACCTTGGAGTGCCTTCAAAATAAACCATCCTTTGTTGCACTCCACATCAGCAACTTGAGTCACAAAGTAGGAAAGATCTGATTTTCTTACAACCCAAAAGAACCAAACCTCCAGCCTGTAACCTGGATGAGCTGCTGACCAATCCTAAAGGATCCCAAGGGAATTTGCCAATGACTCCATTGTTGTCCTAAAAATAGGAATCTCTTCCAAGTCACTCTGGTACATTTCTTCTCTGCTTCCATTCAGCCAATTGCAGATTATCCTTGACAGGAGTAAGGAGCCACTGAAGGCCAATTAAACATGGCAAACATACTGCATGGCTAGAACAGAACTAGCACAAGTCACCTTTGGCAAGGCTTTGTTGGAAATTGGCTATTAGGAAAATCAAATTTGTGTGAATTTCTGTAGAGTAAATACAAGCACCTGCCACAGATAATTGCGTGTACACTCTGTGTTAATAAAACAAAAAATATGTAATATTCTCATTGCTGTTTGGAGAATTGCTGTTGACTGTGTCAGGCACTGTCATCTCTGGGCACATCTATGATGGTCATAGTTGGCTGAACGACTTTATTAATCTTGTCAAGCCTGAGAACTTTTAAAGATATGTACAAAATATTTTTTTCCCCAGGAAAATAATAGAAGATATAATAAAATAACTTCTTTTTTAAATTTTTGGCCTTTTTCCTCTCTGTGTTCCAGTTTTTCCATCTCCTAAATTATGTCAAATTCACTCTGCAGGCATGTTGAAAGGTTTTAATAATAGATAGAAAGTGTGCTGAGATCCTTGGCTGGAGGATGCTCTGTAAATATAAAATGTTATGGTTAATAATGCAGATCTAAGTTGTGGCATGAATTACAAAGGGTGCCAGGAGACAAGCTCAGAGCTTTCCAAGCAAACTTCATGGTAAAACATGCCTGAAATTCCCATTTGTGCTCTGAGTGGAAAACCTTGTGATCACTGAGCACTGCCATGAAGTTCATACTCTGCAGGGCAAGGTCAGTGCAAAAGGACGAGAGGAAATGGCCTCATTTTGTGCCAGGGAAGATTTAGATTAGATATTAGGAAAAAATTCTTGGCTGAAAGGTTGGTGAGGCATTGGAACAGGCTACCCAGGGAAGAGGTGGAATCATCATCCCTGGAAGTGTTCAAAAGACGTGGATGTGGCACTTGGGGACGTGGTGAACGCAGTGGTACTGGGCTTGGACTTAATGTCCTTAGAGGCCTCTTCCAATCTCACTGGTTCTATGATTCGATGAAAACTAAGTGGTGTTTAAACCAGCAGTTTAAGAAGAGCCGACTACCAAAACAGGCTGTGATCAGCATCAGATTAGTTGGTGAAAAACGTCTTCATCTTAGGTAAAGAACAGATCTAGGTGCAAGGGTGCCAGCTGTAAGCAAGAAGGTCATTCTGTGCACTGTCAGAGATTTACTATGTGACCTTGAGGAAGCCATTTCGTTTTACTGGTTCTTGAGTTCTTTGTCTGAAAAAACCCCAATCGACAAACAAACAAGAGTAGTGCTTTCCCTTCCTCCCAAGGGTGTTCTGAGGATAACCACGTTAATTAGTTGTCTGCTTTGAGGTGAGTGTAATAGGATGGAGTAGTTAGAACACAGCTCTTCCTTATCTATGCTAACCAGTCCTGGTCAGAATCATGTCAACTTAATTGATTTTTGCAGAAGTTGATTAATCACAATTAAATGTCCATGTTAAAACCAACACTAAGATTAGCTTTACTGAGCTGAGATCAGAACAGTGATAGATTTTGAGCTCCTTTTATGAAAAATAGTGTTAATGGGATACATGCAGAGCTGATAGAACTATTTCATTTCCCACAATCCCACTGTTATCTATAAAGCTAAAAGATGAAATTACAGTTTTTCTTTAAACTACAGAGCAGTCATTTTTTTTTAAGTGTTAATGATCCCTGTCTTTAGCTAACTTGTTAACATTCCTTTGGCAGTCTCTCTTGTTCAGCTTAAGGTTTTTATTTTCTTGTTGCAGTATGTAAAGAATTTTTGAACAGATTTTACAATTTATTTATAGAAATTCAATTTTTGCTGTGGACATCATAGCTGGTCAGCAGCTGTGGAGATGCAAAGGAAAAGAATGGCATCTGGAACCATTATCCTTTGTTTTATGTTCTGAGAAAGTCCTGGTTAAATGACAGAATTTGTGCTCAATAAAAATCTCTGTCCATCTGCACTCATGGGTATTAATTCAAATCCAGTAATGACAATAATAATGATAATTATGAACAACAGAGGACAGTCCTGTGACCTGTGAGAAGCAAATTTGGAGGATCTGTGATTAATTTTCAGCATATATGTCTGTGTGTTGTTGGACAGCCATTGAAATCAGTGGGACTCTTTCCAGCAGCTTCCCTGGTCATTGGCTGAGGCCCTAAACAGCCTGTTACAGCAGGGGAAAATTGACATTGCTGTTGGCAGCTCATCAGCTGATGACTGAATAGATACACTGAAATTCCCTCCCACCTTTGCAGAGGAAACTGGGAAAGGCCAGGGGTGCAGAGGAGGGAGCTGCTGGGCTGATGAACAGACGGCGGCACTTTTCTTCCTCAGTGACGGCATCACGGCTTCAGAGGTATTTCAGGCACCCAATTTTTTTACTGTGTGATGCTTTGGGTTTAAAGACCTGGACCCAGAGAGCTGCCTCTAAAAGAACAGCTGCCACTTTTGTGGAAAGCTATTTTTATGGAGGCTGAAACACTTCTCATTCGTGGCAGACCTGGGGCCCAGGCCGTTGGGACACATTACATTGACTGATCCTACCTCCTGGTCCACAGAAGGGTTGTGCAATCAGGCAGTTTGTGTTGTAAAACCTGTCCACACTCAGGTGTTAATCAGTCCAGCTGCAGGGACTTCTCATTTCTTCGGAAGCAAGAGAGGAATCCCTGAAGTCTCCACAGAAGAGCTGCTGCAGAAGATACGCTGCTTTGTGGTAACTCACACAGGACAAATTCCACTCCACCAAGAAGAAGTTTTAGGCCGACTTCAGCAGACACATCTTCAGCATGAATCTCTTCCATGGGCCTACCCTTTGAAGAAAGGCATACGCTGGATTTTCAGCTCTGGATTTTCCCAAGTTACCTTTTGGGGATTTTTCCTGGCCTGTTCCCATGCCCAGAGGTTATTCCTCTGAGTGCTGTTCAACCACAGAGCAAAAAGGCAGGATCCACTTGAAGAACTTACAGTCATAATGAAAGTGAAAAGTGAAGAAATGAGCAAAACCAACAGGAATTCCCTAGGGTGCAGAGAAACAGTGAAACAGTCTGGCCAGGAGATAGGCAGAGGTTTTTGGTGGATCATCCTCCTGCTCCTGAGCTGAAAAGTGCTTATCCACCATGGGTCCTGGTAGGACAGATTAGGTGGGTTGAGCTGGAAGAGCCTCATCCTTGATTTAGAACCATAGGTTGTCTGTTTTCCTCCTCTACACTGTAAAAGCTAGTAGGAACTCCCACTGCTTTCATGGGATGCATTCTACCATGAAGAAGAGCACTCCTTTGCTGTATCACCTTACTCATTAATTAATTTAATTGTACATTTATTACATTTACTCGTATGACAGATGGACACGATACAAGGCTTACCTTCAGGATTTATTATAGGTACAAAATCAAACAAAACACTGCCAAATAGTAGCAACATCATTCAATATCACCTTGAAAATCCATTATTTGTTCATTTGCAACATCCTTTATGAGCAGGTCTGGCACTTCTCTACCCTTTACTTTGCCATGTGTTTTACCCCACGGACAAGGAAGTCCCATGATCTTAGGACATGCCTTTTGGCAGTCAGCACCCCTGAATTTATGGTGCC
Organism: Pipra filicauda; assembly: GCF_003945595.2. Lineage (NCBI taxonomy): Eukaryota > Metazoa > Chordata > Aves > Passeriformes > Pipridae > Pipra > Pipra filicauda. The sequence goes on from NW_024103651.1 coordinate 186,441, forward strand.
TTGTACTCCCACAGGCTTCTAGGAGTGTGCAAGCCTTCCCATCTTTGCAGCATCCCCTATCAAAGATCCATTAAAAGTATAAGATGATAGATATTCATGTTGGTGAACTTGGATAAGGTAGGTCGAGGTTTTAAAGCAAATTGCTTTGTTTTGGGGTCTCGTTGTGTAGTCACTTTGAGTACCTTCCTGCAGATTGTTTCTATTCTTCAGCCTTTCTAAACCTAAGCAGAAAGGGAAATAAGTAGTTCTGTAGTCCCTCCCTCCCTTTTCTCATCTACTTGCAGCTTAGGCCAGAAAAGTAAAGAATTTGGGGCTTACACTTTCCTGTTAGCCAGAGCAGCCTTCGTTGGAGGCCTGTCTGGATGACTCATGGATGAAGATGGACACTTTCCCAGCTCTGCTGTGAAGGAGGAGCAGTGAGACTCCTTCAGAGAGAGGTTGCTTGTTCCAGTTGAGCAGGACAAACAAAGACTGCTGAGTTTTAAATAACCCAAACAAATGAAATCTCTTTTCCCGCTTCAATTAATCAGGCCTTGCTTTCTTTTGTACATCAAAAATCTGTTTGCCTTCCTCTTGCCCAGATGGTTTTTTGTGGTAGATAAAAACTGAATGCAGGACATAAACTGCCAGTCAGAGAAGTCAGCAAGGTCTGTATGGAGAAAGCAGAGCTTGTCCCAAAGTGTACGTGTGGAAAGCCCAGATCACACTCTGAGCTGACACCAGTGTCAAGCCCATATTGTTCATAGATACTGCCTAAAGGGATGGTTGGGATTTTTATTAGGAATTGCTTTTGTAGCACCCTATCAGTGCAACACGTTTGTCAAACACCTTCAGGAAAGATTTCTAACAGACGTACAATCATTAATTATTTACCTTGCAATAGGTAAGCAGAGGTTCCAGTATGCCAAGTCCTATACATAACACACACGTGAACACACACACGCAGAGAAACTGTTTTCCTACACTATCCTCTGAGGACATGGTGTAAATAAAGCCACAGACAAAATCCATAAATAAGTAAAAGGGCTCTGCCCTGCTACCAGTGAAGTCAAGGGTCTCTCGCTGATGATACTGAGAGCAGACTTAGCCATGGGGTATTCCTGGAGCATGTGCAACTCTGAAATGGAGACAGGGAAGTGTCAAAATACAGTAGGGGTGAAACTCGTGTGCCCTGGCTCAGCTGCCTGAGGCACAAGGTCCAGGTCTGAGCTAGTTCACACATGGCAGAAATGGGCATCTGAAGAGGCACTTTCAGCCCATTGGTTTTTGGACCACTGGCAGGTCCCTCATGTGCAAAACTCTCACCTTCAGACACATAGTCTGGCACATACAGATCCTATTCTTTGTTTTCTATTGCTTATTCTCTCTCTTTCAGCACAGGTAGGCAAGCAAGCAGCAGTACAGATACAAATTGCAGCTATTAGTCAGAAAATGCTAACCAAAACTAACCAGCCTAAAGCCTATGTTGCTAGGAAACAATCTGCCTCTTACTATGCATCGCTGCCATTTGTATGCATCCACTCTTCTGATTTTCTTATTAATATTCCTTGCCTCAGACTCAGTAAGAAATTTCCACCACAGGCTGGTACAGAATCCAATCCTCTCCAGGTCTCCCGATGGTTTAATTTAACCTCAGACTGTTGGTGCAAGTGGCTTCAGTTACTCCATTTTAGTCTGGCAGAAAACTGGCAGAACTCACGTGCCCACATGCAGGTGGGCATCTACAAACATGGACAGCTGAGCTTTGCAGGACACAGCACTCTGTGCTGCCTTTTGCTTTTCCAGCCCCTCCTGGAGGTTTCCTCCTTTCAGTGTTGCTGTTGGCTCTTATATGCCTTAAGGAACTAACCTGCCTGCTTGTGACAGTCCAACCATATCCAGAGGGAAACTTGGGGGAAAAAAGAATTAATCCTGCTGAAATTATTTCTCTTAGGTACAGGCTACACTGACAGAAGCACCTTTATCCTGCGTTTTTGTGTCAATGCCAGGGAGATCTATTGATTTACTGTATTGGAACTTAAGTCAATGTAGGTAAATCAATACCCAGCTACAGTGGAGATTAAGTTTGCCATTGATTTTAAGTGTGTGTGACACAGGTAGAGTTTGTCATTTACAAGCTCAGGGTATATTGATGTGAGGCAGCTTTAAATCTCTCTGGCCATGTTGCATGAACTGCATCTGAGCTCTGCAAGATTTAGTCTGGGAGCTGGAGGGGGGTTTTCCAATGATGCATTCCCAGTCTGCTGATGGTTGCTGATACGTGAGGTCTCCTGATAAAACACGTGTCACTGCTTCTCAGTGCAGTTCTGTCAAAAAACTGAAGTTCAGCAAAAATCATGGGGTTTGATTTTTGTTTCAGTGTGTTTTCAGGTGAGTTTAGTTAAAGCATGTCACTGTGCTATCAGGGTTAAGAAGAGGCTGTGCCTGCAGTGCCATCAGCAACATATGAGAGCCACAACCTTTTCCAGGCAGGGCAAGGAGAGCACAGACCAGCAGAAGTCTCAGTCTGGGCACTCACTGCTGACACTGAGCAGCAGCAGCCAGCAATCACATCATCTTATCATCTCATACTGAGGTGTTTGGCACCACCAGCAACTTCCACAGGCAGCTACTTGGCCACAAATCCACCTTGGCTTTCCTGGAAGGCTCTTGCCTTTTATCTTAGTGGTGAAGGAAGGAGGAATGTCCCTGCGGATAACCCTGTCCATTGCACATGACTGAGAAAAGCAGAATCCTGGAAAAAAAAAACAACCAAAAATGTGTTTTGTTTTTTTTTTTTCCAAAATCTAATTGGAGGGGACAAAGGACAAAAAGAATGTTTCACCTTGTATGTGTAATCGTATAATGGATGGGACAGTCAGTGTGGCATCAATGTATGTACATGTTCCCTTGTGAGGATTATTCCCCAATCCATGGATCTTTGTTGTTTGGCAGTGATTCTTGAACAAGCCTGTGTTTTCCTTTGCTTGTTGTTTTTGTATCAGTTTGTCACAAATACACAATCTAATGCATTTGAAGCTTTTATAAATGAAAACTCGAGCTTTTTAGATCTACTCTAAATTAATCTCTTCCCACATTGGTGTATTGTACTTTGCCAAAATCTATAGATATCCAAGGGCTTTGCCACAATCTATAGATATGCAAGGGCTTTGCCACCTCATTTTACTCTGCTAACCTAAAGTTTTCAGAGGATTTCAATAGAATTTGAGGTCTCAATTCTCTTATTGTTTTGGCGCTCTTCAAATCCCTCACAATCAGGACTGCAAGGATAAAATGGACGGCAACACAACCAGAAAATCCCACTACTCCAGGATGTTCTGCTTGTTTAAAGGGATTATTTGGCATTATTCGACAGGTAGGGCCAAAGAGCTTGACTTAAAGTACAGAAAATGAAGGCACAGGAAGGTCAGAAGGCGGCCATGGTGCAAATCATAAAAGGAAAACAGAGGGCTGTTCATTGTGTTCCTACCTCAAAAAGTCCCTGTTTCCCTGTGGGACTGAGCAGAACCCCATACAACCCCACCAGAAAGGAATGTGCTGTCTCCCATCCTGGGCTGCCCAAGCACCCTCATACTGTGAAAGGTGTGGGAGGCAGCAGGACAGGTTATGACATGAGTCCTTAGTGAACAGCTTCAGCTTTGATTGGCAGGATCTGAGCTGGTTCCAGAGACTGAGACTGGCAGCAGGTCTCTTAACAGCAGGGGAAAACCTTCCTCTGGTAACTTGACCCATCCTGGAAAAAGCAAGACCTACTTTCTACTGCCTGGAACAGCAGAACAAAACAAGATGCAGTACTGAGGAAAGAACCTAGTTCATGCATTGGCTGCTCTTGAAATGTGCTATTATTTCTTGTAGCTCAGTGCCATGTCAAACACCAGCAGAAAAAGGAGATTGCAGTTGGTTAAATGCAATAGCAAAACTGGTAAAAAGCAAACTTCTAAGCTGTTACATAATAATAAATGCCTAGAAGTTCACATCTGAACCTCGGCAGCCTTGTCTGAAAAGCCTGGACTTGAATCTCTTGACTCAGCACACATCTCTAGTGCCATTTGGCATGCCCAGCTGGGCTGGAAGGATGGGCATCTCCCGCAGGTCCCATGTCACATCTGCCTACACTTGGTCTTTCAGCAAGAGAGTTTGAAATGTGTTGAGTTCACTGAGTAGAGCATGTCTTGTTTGGGTTTGCAATGAATTTTCAGTATCTCCTGTCACAAACAGAGGTAGACAGATGAATGGATAACTATCTATATCTTTATCTATCTATATATAAATGTATTTGTAAGTTTTTTGGGTACATCTGCTTTGAAAAGAGAAGTGGAGAAATACATGAAAATTAATCTGTCAAATGTGGTTGAAATGCTCTGATGAGCAGAAAAAGACTCTCAATAGATTTTACAGGGGTGCACTGTATTTTACTACAGACCAGTTGGCTTATCCTTAGTTAATTGGAGGGCTTGAACGCATCTGCCCACCAGTGCAGCTCATTTAAGAGAGAGATGGGTTGCATTTTTAGGGACAACCCTCTGATCTTGCAGATGGGAGAGGGAGCTTGTGGATCTCAAGAGTTACAGTATTGGAGGCAATCAGAAAATCCGAACCCTTGAAACTGTAGTCTCTGTTGATGTAATTCTGTTGATTTTAGCAGCAATTTGCTTGTCTGTTGGTTTCATTGAATTCACTTGTATTCCAGCAATTGAAACCTCCTAAAGATTGATCTTCCAGTTAGGGATCTTCTGCTGCCTTCTAGACTATTCGATCTCCCATGCTGGCTCTGGCTAAGAAGAGATCACAACCATATTTAGACTGAGAAGAACTTAAAAATGCCATTTCCTCCACTCCGAGAAAGGGACTAAGGAAGCAGTCTTTCCTGTAACACAATAATTTATAGTAGTTCTCAAGAAAAAATAAGAGCTAGAACCACCAAGTTTCTTCTCTTTATTCACTAACAATCAGTTATCAATCTAGCCACCTTCCTGAAGAGATTTTCCTCCACTTGCAGGTGAGGTGGCTGGATCTCAGAGGGGAGAACTCTGTTTCACAGCAGGCCATGTGCTGGTGGCCAGGCCGGCTCTGGAGGTTGTGTCCCGAGACGGTGCTTAACCAACTGCTACATGAGCACTCTGCTGCTCACCTCCTCCATGAAAGGGCAGCACAACCCCATGACAATATTTCTAGTAGCCATGTTATGGAGGACATGGGGTAGAAATTCATTATCAGCCAAAGCATGTAATTCAGTCTTCATGCTGGTGAAGATAATTTGGGAGAGGAATTGCCCCTTATCCATCAGTAATGAACCATGGACCTGTGTAATTGTTACTTGTCTTTTGGATGTGCTCTGTCACAGAAGTTAAGTCCCTGTTCCTCAACCCTTCCATCTTGTTAAGATTTTCTATCACTTCATAGAAGAGCAGATTATTAACTCTGTGGTCATGACCAAACACACCTTGCCTAAACCTTCCTGTCTACCTCCATTTCCCTCCAGGTACACCTGGACAAGATATTCTGCATTTCTCATCCAAAACTGCCATATCTTTTGCAGTGGGGTATAAAACTATGTACAAGATACACAAATTTGTATTTCATTGTCAAAGCATTTCAGTAAATGGATCTAATCATGTTGCCTAAAGTTTGCAAAGTACCAGATTTTTTCTTGTGGCCAAGAATATATATATATAAATATAAACAGATAGATGATATTTAAGTCCTGTTCAAGACCTCTTGCCTGCTCAGCTATGGCTTATTTGCCTGTGGAGTGACCACGGAGCCAGGTGTGCACCTAAGGACAGACTTGCAATTGCCATGAGTCAAATAAGCTCAGCAGAGCTCAAACAATGAGCTGGGTGTGGGATCCTATGCAAAATAATTTAGCAGCAAAGACACTCAATCACGTACATTTTTAAGCAGCACTTTTAAAATTAGGAAAGAAAATATTCACTCTGGACAAAACATGGGAGTGGGAATGTTTTGTGTGCCAGGTGAGACTCCCTCATCCAATGAACTGATGCAGAAATAGCTGCTGCCAGCCCAGGGCATTCTGGAGCTGTCTCATTCTGTAAGTCAACATTTGCTGATGCCAGCAAGCTCAGCAGCCTGAATAGCTGTTTTTTCCCTACTGCTGAGACCACCATTCCATAGACTCTGGCAGAAGAGGTGCCTTCTGTCTCCCAACATCTCATGCCAAGAGAAAGCCTTTTGTGCGCCCACAATAGAGCGAGTGGCAGAGGAGGAAGCTGTGAAACACTAACTACTGTTGCTGGCAAGTGAGCCATAAAGGAGGGTTCTGCCGGAAGGACACAGGCTGGGATCTGACCTCCCTTTCTGTGCTCCCAGCCACTGTGTATAGGTGAAGCCATCTCTTGTTGGGAGCACTGGAGACAGGCTGTGTGCTGAGCCGAGCCAAGAGCTCCTGGGAAGTCAACAGCACTGTTAGTGCTGGGGCAGAGATCCGGGTCCATGTCGGAAACACGGACAATGCTTCCCCTCAGTCTTTCCACTGAGAGATTTCTGACACTTGGACAATTCCCATGGATATCAAAAAAGCAGCTATGAAATTGGTAGCTATCCCAAATTAAATAATATCCTAGAGAATGAGCAGCTTTCAGGCCAAATTTGGCATCTTTTCCATTTGCTAAAATCTGCCTTCTTAATAGTCCTTGCTCTCTCTCTCTCTTTGTGCAGCATCAGCTCCAGAGTGTCAGAGCAGCAGGATGAGGTGCCTTTGGGCATAGGAGATGTGTTGCTGCTCCTCTGCCCTGCAGGTGCAGCTGGATCCGGTGGGACACCGATGGGGTGGATGCTCTGTGTCTGCTACAGGGGGTGCAGAGCAGAAGAGGGGTGTGGTGCGGGTCACTGTCCCAGTGCTGTGTGGTGATGAAGGATCTGTTCCCTCCCTGCTAAAGGGCCTTGTCTCTCCCCTGCTAGATGCTGTGTGGGGCCATAGCCACATGTCAGTGCATTACTGATTACTCCCACTGTAAATCTTCAGACTCTCTTTTACAAGCCCAAGGGCTCAAAGACATATTTTTAATGTGGAATCTGCAGTTCTGGCATTTTCACGTGTTTCTGGGAGTTTTAGCTGACTCTGTCATCGAGCCTTAAACAACCCTACAATTGCTCGACTCAGGTCTTTCATGCCTAAATCACACCCTGGATCATCGTCACCTCTCATCTTCAGAAGATATTTTACTGCAATAAGGTTTTCAAAGTTGCTTCTTAAATTCAGCTGTTAATTTCACATTTGAGGCATGTGAATGAAAGGGTCAGATTTCCCAAGCCTGAAGCACCTTGGAAGTGCCCATGGACTTCTCTTCTTGCCACGTATTTGTTCTTGAAGGCAGAGTCAAACAGACCTGTGCTGTGGTATATCATGACCTGATTATATTGCTGTGAAGTTGAAGGGTTGGTGTGAGGGGGAAATAGCTATTTAAAACCACTTTCATCAAAATCAGAGCAGTCAATGAGACCAAAACAGCTGTTAGATGCATTGTGGGCACTGAGATGGGGATTCCTGCCTGTTTAATCAGGCAGCCAGCTGCAGCTGGCAAAACTGACCTGACAAGTCAAGCAGTGGAAAGCTGCACCTGTGAGCTCTGTATGTTCCTGTTGTGGGGTTGGGAAGCAAAAAAAAGAAGTTTAAAGACTTGATCAAACAAATGAAACCTGAAGTGTGGAAGCTGCACAGAGGTTAAAAGGTAAGAGCTCCACCATGGATCATTTTGCAGGCTCAGCTGAGAGAGGACTGAGCATTGTGGGGAGGATTCACTTGTGCTTAGGAAAATTTCTGCTTGTCTGCAAAACCAACAATCCTCTGTTAAAACTTGTGTAAGCTGGGTTACCATTCCCACAGCCTGAAGTTCTGGATAATTAGCTTTAAGGATACCACAGTGATGGCTTTGGATCGTTGCCCGTGAGGTCTCAGCGAGGAGCTGTGGCAGTGAAATGCCTGCAGAGCCCTGGTGCAGAGGCAGGAGCAAACACAGCCATCTGTGTTTCACTCAGGCACTGCAAGCAAACATGAAACAAGTGCATTGCATCAATGCACGCACAGGTTTCAGCCTGTTGGTTGAGAGCTTCCCTTTTGCACATATAGGTAGGAGTCAGCACTGTGCTGAAGGGCAGACCCTCACCAGCTGCCCACATGGATTCAGGTCAGGCAGTCAGTCCCAAGGTTTTGCTGTCAGACCTGAGTCTGTTGCTCTGGTAGTTGATTGTTGTGGTTTCTGGACTCAGTGAATGATGTTTAAGTCACCCACTTCTACCTGAGATGGATTTTATGCAGTAATAAACTGGGTGACACTAAACTGGGAGGAGTGCCTCGTATGCCAAAGGTTCATACTTTCATCCAGACCTCAACAGGCTGGAGAAATGGGTCAGCAGGAACTTCAGGAAACTTCAGGGGAAGTGCAAAGTCCTGGACCAGGGGAAAAACAACCCCAGGCACCAGTATATGCTGGGGACCACCAGCTGGAAAGCAGCTTGTCAGAAAAGGACCTTGGTGGACATCAAGTTGAACATGAGCCAGCACAATGTCCCTGCAGCAAGAAGGCAAATGGTATCCTGCATTAGACTAAGTATTGCCAGAAGTCTGGGGGAGGTGATCCTTCCTCTTTCCTCTGCTCTCTTGAGATCCCACTTCAAGTTGTTTGTTCAGTTCTGGCCTTTCCAATACAAGAGAGACACGGACATACTGGAGAGAGTCTAGCAAAAGACCATGAAAATGATGAAGGATCTGGATCTTCTGTCCTCTGAGGAGAGACTGAGAGAGCTGGGACTGTTTAGCCAGGAGAAAAGAAGGCTTAGGATGATCTTCTCAAAGTATGTAAATACGTGAAGAGAGGATGCAAAGAGGAAAGGGCCAGGCTCTTTTTGGTGGTGCCCAGTGGCAGGACCAGAGGCAATGGGCACAAACCAAAACACTGTAGGTTCCCTCTAAACATCAGGTAACATTTTTTAACTGTGAGGATGACTGAGCACTGGCACAGGATGCCCCAGGAGGTTGTGGAGTCTCCATCCTTGGACATATTCAAAAGCCATCCAGACACAGTCCTGGGCAACTGCTCTATGTGGCCCGAGCTGAGAGCTTGGACCAGACCACCTCCAGAGGTTCCTTCCAACCTTTCTGCAATTCCTTGATCTGGTTTCTTGATTAAATGCAGAATCTTGGCCACAGGCACGACCATCCATTTTCCCAAGCATCAAGGAAGAATGTTGCAAAGTAAACAAAGCTAAGTGATGTGCAGACACAGCCAAAATTAAATTGAATGAAACAAAATGATTGAGGACCCTGCTTAATCACCTGGTCCTGGCCAAGGCCATCACAAGTGCAGGTTTTATTTAGAGCTTATAAAAATAGGCATCCAAAACAGAAAGATCATTTACCAAAGTAACATCTCCTGAGATGATAATCGCTTTGGATGGTGCTTTTTGATTTTTTTCCCCGAAAAATCTTCTTATCAAGAAAGATGACTTCATTATTCAAAAAAAAAGAGTTTTTCTTCATGTAAATAATGCTAACATTTTTTAAGTGTTTCTCCAAAATACCCAAAGGTTTACAGGTAAATACAAACCAAAATAGAATTATACAGTTTTAAAATATCTCACTGTGTTGCCCTCTTAATTTATTCTGGTTTTATTACTTACAAATCACTGCTGCCCTGAGTTGAAGACAGGGTTTTGTTCAGCAAGCATTCAGAACACAAATTACAATATATGCCTGAAATCCTCTATGATGATGTATTTTCAAGCCCCCATGTGGGAAGAAGGAAATACAAGTGCTTCTCTCTGCACCAGACATTTCAGAGAGATGTTTTTTTGGCCCATGTGGGATGCAGGGTACCTGGCACAGTTCTTCATGGCTCTCAAACCTGTGGATCCTTCTGTCAGCCACGGAGACTTGCCCACTTAAGGACTCACAGAGTAACTGGGTGAATTTATACTGAGAGGTAATTGTCACATTGTAATTGGCATAGTCAAGCACCAAAATACAGCTTTAAGGGTGAGGGGTAATGACAGTGCCTCAAAGTTAAATAGCACTAGCAATATTTTTTAGGTGGATATGGGGAGGGTTCAAAGTAGAGGCCAGTGGGAATAAAAAGAACCTGAAAATTCACCTTTCCTTCTCCCAGACATTGCTGCCTTCTTCTGCACGCCCCATTTCTCTGCTTGCCCATCCATGCCCAAAATCAGATTCCTGGTCCCCGAGGGCAGGACTGTGCCTTAGCCTTGGGTGATGTGCCATGCCCCAGCTGCAATATGAGGGCTGCCTCCTGTGTTTGCAGGCTGTAAAGGCAGAATTACCCATCGATGGATCTCATCTGCATAACCAAGAGCCCATTCCCAGCACAGGCGGCCACAGAGCAGATTTCCTCTCTCCATGATCCTAATTAGCCATCTGTGGTGTGCAACTGGAAAAGGGCTTAGCTCTGCAAGCGGAGGAGGGAAGGGGCAGCCAGAGGATGATTCCCCCAATCCAGGCTCGGTTGTCATTTCTGTGTACGCTGGAGTGGAGCTGCCCATTGCTGCCAGGAGCAGCAGCACAGCTGCAGACCTGCGAAGGAAAGGTTGAGACCCCCCTGCCTTTCCCACACCTAATTCAGAAGCTGGAAAAATTAGAGCTGTTTGAGAAAATCCCCACTGGGAGAGTGGCCTTCAGCCCATCCTTTCCAAAAGGGCATCTGGCAGTCTGCTCCATTCATCTGACAACATGTGCGAGCAAAGCAGTTGTCCCGCAACCATCTGGAAGGATGGAGAATGGCTCCGGGGCACTGGATCAGACCATGAGGGCCCACAGATGTGTCTGCTGCATCTAAGATACGTTTCCAGCCTGTAGAAGTGTGGTCAGCAGGTCGAGGCAGGGGGTTCTTCCTCTCTGCTCTCTTGGGGTACTGTGTCAGCCTGTGGGAACCCCAGTACAAGACAGACATGGACGCATTGGAGCAGGTCCAGAGGAAGGCCGTGAAGATGGTCAGGGGGCTGGAGCACCTTTCTATGAGGACAGGCTGAGATAGTTGGGGTTGTTCACCCTGGAGAAGAAAGGGCTCTGGGGAGACCTTATTGTGGCCTTCCAGTACTTAAAGGGGGGTTATAAGAAAGATCATAGAATCACAAAATTATTTAGGTGGGAAAAAAACTTTAAGATCATTGAGTTCAACCATCTACATGTCCTTTAAATATCTCCAGGGATGGTGACTCCACCACTTCCCTGGGCAACCTGTTCCAAACGGAGACAGGCTCTTTTAACAGGGCTTGTTGTTACAAGACAAGGAGTAATGATTTTAAACTAAAAGAGGGCAGATTCAGACTAGATACAAGGAAGAGGGTTTTTTTGCAATGAGTGTGGTGAAACACTGGAACAGGTTGCCCAGAGAGGTGGTGGATGCCCCATCATTGGAAGTGTTAAAGATCAGGCTGGACAGGGCATTTAGCAACATGGTCTAGTGGAAAGTGTCCCTGCTCATTGCAGGGGTTTGGACTAGATGACCTTTAAAGGTCCCTTCTAACTCAAACCGTTCTATGATTCTAAGTTACAAAGAAGATAATGTTCCTTTTTTTAAATTCCTTGAAGGTTACCTGTCTTTTGGGATGACTGCTAAAAATCAACCATTGTGCAGGTCTATGTTATTCTAAAAGGGCTGCACAGACACTAGAATGCATAGTTGTAAACTCAAAGGAAATCTTCCTATGAAGTAAAATCACTGAAGCTCAAGGAAGTATTTTGCCACTGCCCTTTTGTTTTACTTAATGCTCGCAGTCACGCCATGTTAATACCAGTGGGTGAGAGTGAAAACCGGAAAATTGCTGTAAATGTATAAAGTTGTGAAAGTTGGCTGTGTAATTGAGAAAAGAGCAGAAAGTAAATGAAGCTGATCAGTTACAAAGTGTCAATTATACGAAAATGTTCTTCTGGCTCAGAAGCTTGAAGTGTCAATAGTGCATGAAAGGACATCTTAAAACAATGATATGGGGTTTAATCTTGAATCCTTTAAACTACAAAAAGAAAAGATTCTACTGCTGCCTCAAGGACAACTTGTGTTCAGACAGAAGTTTTATTTCAGTTGCTGTTAAGCCAGCTGTAAGAGCAAGGCTCTAAATCCACCTCAGAAACAAGTAGCATTTGTTATGAAAGAACTAATTTTTTAAACAGCCCTCTGATTTTCCAGGGTTTCACTGATGGAAGCAATCTGCCCAGCTGGAAGACAGCAAAGTAAATGTCATTATCTCTGTTGTACCCATTTCAGCAGCAAAATCAAGACTTGGTTTACAAAAGCTTCTGGTTCCCAGGCCCAGGACTTTGGTTCAGTATGAATACTATTTGCATGGCCAAAAATGGAAAACTTAAACAATGACTTTCTTTAACTTTCAGAGTGTATGTGTGCATCCACCCAACTTCAAGAAACATCCTGGTCTTAATTCTGCAGTAGAACAGCACAATTGTTGAAAAGAACTTTAATTTAGCCCTTCATTTCCAGTCTTCTGTAGTCTCATCATGTGGGTTAACTTTTTACTTGTGTTTTTTTTTCCCAGCTACTCAGTGGGAATACCTTAAGGGAATAAGCATTTTCACAGCCCCTGGAAATGATAACCCTTCCTGGAAAAACAGATGGGTGTACTCAGACTGCCTTCAGCTGATCAGTTAGTCCTGTCAGATTTTCAGTATTCCAGGACAGGAGGGTTTCATAGCCTGTAGGGAGCAAGATCTTGAACAGGCCTGATCAAGATCTTCAGAATTACAATGGAAAGTGTGTTTTTTTGGTTTTGTTTGTTTGTTTGTCCTTGGAAGCATCAAAGCATTTAGAAATTTTTAAAAATTAGTTAAAAAAACCCTAAACAAACAACCTCAAAGTTTCCTCTTCATTTTGACAAACCAGTAAATTCTTTTGCTAATCAGTCTAAATTTTTCCTGCCCAGAGAAACAGGCTTTTCATAACTGGATGAGACTGATGGTTCCTCTAACCCAGTCACCTGCCCTCAGTGATGCCTAATAGCAAGTACAACAGAAGATGAAAGAACCTCTGGAATTATTAGGGAGTGTTCTGACTACCACAGTCAGCTTCTTTTTCAGCCTCAATCCCTATGCATCTCAGATAAACACAAACCATCTTATCTTATTGCTTATCTTACTGGTTTCTGGTTGCATCTCCAGTTGAGCTCTTTAAACCTTCCCTTCAGATCTGGTTCCTCTGCCATCCACACTGCTCTTCTCTGAACCCTCTTTTACTAAGCTCTGTCCAAGCAGTGCCAAGTTACTTTGAGATGATTTCATGGTTTAGGTACCCTCTCTTCACATCCTACCTATCTTTTTCTGTAGAATGTATATTTTGTGTGTATGTAGAAAGTAGATATCACAGAACCATAGAATGGTTTGGGTTGGAAGGTACCTTAAAGATCATTTAGCTCCAGCCCCCTGCCATGGGCAGGGACACCTTCCCCCAGATCAGACTGCTCAGAGCCCCATCCAGCCTTTCCTTGAACACTTCCAGGGATGGGGCATCCACAACTTCTCTGGGCAACCTGTGCCAGTGCCTCACCACTTTCACAGTGAAGAATTTCTTCCTAATCTCTAATCTAAACCTACCCTCTGCCAGCTTTAATATGTTTCATAAGTGAAGCCAGAAGCTCAGCTTGTTTACAGCTAAAGTTTGGGCAGTCTGAAAGGAGATAGAGGAGATAGCAGGAGACTGGATTTATTTCCTCTGGTCACCCTTTCAGTTCCCCAGAATTTGAAGGCAGTAGAACTCTATTGATTATCATCAGCTCAGATTTAACCTAAAACTTACTTTGGTGCAATGAACATATTCCTTCTGCAGGCAGCACAGAGGCAGCAGAGGCTGGCTGGGGCTTTTGTCAGGATGAGGAAGAGGAGATGCTGGGGAGCTCTGAGCTATGGCCAAACCCCACTAAACAGACATGGGTTTGGGAGGTATTTAGAGAATCAGTGCTACTGTAGGAGCACAGTGATGAGGAAAGGAGGGACAGCACAGAAGCACAAAAGCAGGATGACATACTGTAAAACCAGCTCCCGCAAAGGGAGAGACCCAGCTAGGCTTAGTCCCTGCTGTAGGCCTGGAGCATCTGAGCTAAATCTGACCTCAGGTCTCCTGCTGAGAAGAGAGTATGATATCAGCCACATGAAGGAAAAATTTCTCTTGAAGGAATAATGCTGAAGACAGGTCAAGAGTTGGCTGAAATTCACCTTCTCCATTTACCCAACATGTCCAGCTCCCTGAGGCGTTAAGCCAGAATATTTAAACTCATTAATTTATGAGCAAAGTCAGGAAGAATAAAGTAAGTCTTGTCTCTTGTCTTAATAATATCTCATCCCACATAAAAATGTGATTAGTACACATGGTTGATTTGTGCAAGATCTGTTTGAATGAAATAAACCTTGAATCACAACTTTAGTGTTAGCTAGAGTGATGGGCTTAAGCCAAAACCCAGTAGGCCCAAGCTGTGAGGAGACTGAGCCCAGGTCTGACTGCTGGGGTTCATGGCTGTCACCTCTTAGATGCCACCATCTGTTCATTTTGGACATTCTCAGCTTGTGAGATTTCTCGTGTTGTCTTTGAACTCAAGACAAGACTTGGGGGTTAATTACCCTTGTCCTGATCACTTCTCTTGCAGGTACAATGGAGCATTTAGCCCTTTTTGTTGGCTGAAAAAGTATCTCTGTGGCTGTCACAGAAAGCAGGCACTGAACATCCTCCCTTCTCAGAGGTAATACAAGAAGACACCTGATTTTTAGAACAAACCCTCTTAACTTAGACATGTATCGGTTCTGCATGATGATTTTAAGTGGTCATAACACACTCCTGCAACTAGTCTTTGTGTAGACTGGTATCCACATAAACTCACTAGGATCACAGAAAGAGTTGAAGAAAGGCTGGCATGGCCAGTTGAAGGCCTGGAAATAATTGAATGTAAGTTCTTGGGTGACTGACTTTCTGAAAATTATTTTAGTTCCAAGGACACCTCACTATGTAATTAAAGATGTGTCTTAGTTGTACATTGCTTTGAAATGACTCTTCCCATTTGAGCCCCAAATACTGTTTCCACATAAAAGCAGTTATTTCTTTGGTTGGTTAGTCCTGCTTCTCAGTCTGACCTTTCACAGACATGAAGCCTGCCTGGGTGTGCCCAGTGCCATCTGTATTGCTTTCCTGGCCCCAGCTCATGGGTCTGTACCTAGCCTGGTCTCTATCCACAACCAGAATCTAAGCCACTATGCTCTACAAAGCCTTTTTTCAACCTATATCCAGAATTTTCTGGCTATTCTCCCTTCTGTAAAACAATCATGGTGAAGTGACTTTAACAATATTCTCATGTGCTAAGACATCAAGGACCCAAGTGGTACCATATTTAGCCCAATCACAGGATAATGCATAAAAAGTCAAAAGTATAGAGCTAAGTTTAGAGGATAACACAGAAAAACCTCCTAGAAGATTTCACTAGTTTCTCTCAGGCATTTCTGTGAGGCCAAAGGATTAGTAAAGGGAAATGGACTTAGCTCTACAAGACACAAAATAGTGTCTAAACTTTTGTTTATGTCTAGACTCAAACTGATCTTCTTCCCAGGATATGAATATTTCAGTAGTTTCTGGAAAACATTTTGCCTGTGCCCATTGGTGTTCTGGGACCCAGGACTGAATAGAGACACCAGAAATCCCATAGGAAAGCTTGTTCTGTGACACAGGTCCAGCCTCATATCCTCAATGAGTCCGTAAAACTCAGATCCCAGGCCTGTGGGTACTTCCTCTGCTTCTGAAGTTCCCTGATCTGAGAGATTGACCCTATGAGACTCCCAGTGCTGTGATACAGGAAAAACTCACAATGTTTAACATCCACAAGACATGGAAGTGCTATTACCTACCTTTGATAAATTAGAAACCAAGGGAAAGAAGCATTCAAGGTCAGAAACAGTAAAGAACTGAAGAGATTTAAAA
Source organism: Pipra filicauda (assembly GCF_003945595.2). Classification (NCBI taxonomy): domain Eukaryota; kingdom Metazoa; phylum Chordata; class Aves; order Passeriformes; family Pipridae; genus Pipra; species Pipra filicauda. Next base: position 202,379 of record NW_024103651.1, read on the forward strand.
GTTAAGAGGAAAAAACCACATGAGCTTTTATCTATTTTATCTATTTTGCTGCCCAAAACAGAGCCCAAATATTTCAGACAGGCATCCGCAGTGCTGTGAAGAAAAGGATGGCATCCAGGTACAATGAATCCATTTCCAGAGGGATTCATGTCCACCCTGATGGATGGATGCAAAGCAAGAGGAAGTTGCTGTGTGTCAGCACAATCAGTCTTTTGTCTCAGCACTCGCTGAAGGGGAATGCTTCTGTCTCAAGTGAAGCAAGATGGACCCCAAACTAAAATCATCCTCTTCCATGACCATAACACACATAATACACTTCATTTAAAGAGCTTCCACTTTTTCAACACATTTTTCTCCTCTGAGCTTCTCTTAATACATCACATTTTTACCCAGTGTCAAGCCTCACAGTAAGGTGAAAGGCACAGTTATAGGAAGGGTCTGACAAATATTAGCAACATCTAACAGCAAACAGTGATAGAAAAGTAAATGGAAGAGTATGGGTTTGTTGGGAAAGACTGAACCCCCAAATTTCTCTTTAGATGCTTTTAGCAGGTAAATGCCACATTTGTATTTGGAGATCTTTTGTTCCAGCAGCTTAAAGGCAAATGAGAACAAGCTACTGTCCTCGAGAGTTTATAACCTTTTATAAAGAGACAGAATATGTATAGTGGGTGGAAAAAAAAGAAGTGATTACTCTCCTCCATTTCACAGATGGAGATAGAGATCAAATGACACCTCTGACATCACACAGGAAGCCTGTGGCAGCGCAAAACAGAAGGAACCGGGATTTTCTGGAAGCAGATCCTCTAACCACAAACTCTCCCTCCTTCCCTCACTTCCCGCATATTTTTTGTTTAACAGCCATTGTCGAGCCACTGCACATTGAAAAAGGAAACATCTCCTCTTACACCTGCCCAGTAACAGAGGGAGTTTAATAGGATGCTTCTCTGGTTTTCCCCAAGGAATGGAGAGGGCCAGGAGGAGCAGCAGGTGACTTAGAGAGAAGCTGGGAGACAGGGATGCTTTGTGGCTGGAGGAGGAGCTGTGGGGATGGATCCTGCCTGTGCTGTAGGAGTGTGTGCTGGACAGGACATGGTATGCCCACACAGCACCCCATCTTCACCTCCCTGACCAAACCAGCCACTCATCTTCCTTTCTCAAGAATGAACAGCCCAGCCAGAGCACGAAAGCACATGTTTGATCTAAGGCAGTGACAGATGAACGATTTGGGGGTTTATCGCTGACAAATACCCGAGCGGTGTAACTGGAGCCAGTTATACTATTGTTATGATGACACTGATACACGTGTTGATGTTCTTATGGCTGCAGAGCTCGGGCTACATTATCTTTTTGCCTCTTTCGCCAGGTAACTTGAGGCCGCGGCACTATTGATTGGGGACCGCCGGGTGCTGCTGTGTCCGCTCCTGTAACCGTAGCCTGGCGGGGCTATGGGGCTATTGTGAGGGCTTTGTTCAGCTGCTGACAGCTCCGGGCAGGAGCATGCAAGGGTTGCAAACGTTCTTATTGTGCCTCTTTGCCTTGCAGACAATAGGAATGGGAGGCGGTGAGGAGATAGTGGGCTGACTTCGGTGGAGGACAGAGCAGGAGGTGTGGTAGTACCCCACTTCTGAATGCTCCTGACAGCAGCAAAGGGGTTGCTCTCTCTTAGGAAGGCTGGAATGCCGTTATGCCAGGGCTTTCATTTTGGGCTCTCTTCTGGATGTGAATGCAGCCTGTTGATTATGTGGATGTGGAAAGCAGGCTAAGCGGATCCGATAACCTGACATCCAAGATGCATCCTTTCCCTTGCTCAGCCCTGCTCACCTGCTTCGGAAACGCACACGAAAACACCCCGTTTGAGCAGCCCAACGCCAGCCCTGTGTCCATGGAGGAGGAGAAGACGGAGGCAGCCTCAGCAGTGTGCCTGCAGCCATCCTCAACAGCAGCCAGCAGCATCAGGCACGGAGGAGAGAGGGACAGCGAGGAGATGTTCAAAGCCAGCAAATGCTCTGGAAAACACAGCCGTGCAAGCAGCAACTCCAGCAATCACACTGCTGCTCAGGCAGCGCCTGCTACCACTGAGTCATCGGTGTTTGCTGCAAATGAGCTGAGCCAGGAGGTTATTGCACTCTGTACTCACATCCCCAGGCCATCCATCATCCACGTGCCAAAGGTGAGTGCTCTAGAAGTCGCTATCCAACAAGGTAAGAGAATTGGCTCGCTTTAACAAAGTATAGAAAGGGACGGGAAAAAATCCATAGGAGCATTTATCTTGTATCGATCAGCATGCAGTCAGGAAGGGACTAATGGCTGTTCTTACTAAAATAATGCAATATGACAGCTATAGCTTTCCCACACTATTATCAGAAACCTTAGGGGATGGTTGTAAAAATACCGGGCACTTTTACGGTACGTTTCGATCAGTTGTCTTCCTGTATTTTGGTGATCCTCACTTGTTTTGGACCTGATCCAAAATCCCTTGAAAACGACAGGCATCTTTTTTTTCCCACTGAGCTGAGTGAATGCTCCATTTTTGCCACCTCAGCCAGGTGGCCAAAGGCTGTGGCACCAGTGACTGCACAATCCTTTTTCCATCTTATTTTTAGCTTGTGTGTGCTTGGAGGCAACAGTAAGGTCTTGAGTGGAGTTTTGATGAATTCAATTTGTTCTTGCTTTAATAAGATCACAAAGTTGGGTATTTTGCCATTGTTACTGCTAAAATAATGGATAGTAATGGACAAACAGTGTTGTTTTCATTTTCTCTTGATTAGGTAACTGGAGATCACAGGCTTTTCCCCCCCCAATAAACAGTGAAGAATAGAAGCCACATGTGTGACTCAACTTCTTTTATACCACAGCTTTACTTTAGTAGTCCATTCCTCTTCCAATTTCCCTTCCAAAGCACATATATTAAGTGTTGCTCTTGGCTTCCCCTTCGCAATCAGGTAGTACTGTGTTTGGCAAAAATATCTGCCCTTCTTGTAGAACAAGTGCTAGAAAAAGATTTAATATGAGATATATCTGCTGGAATTAAGAAATTTATCAGAATCAGGGTTTCCAACTGCGTTGTGCTGAGATTGTCAGAGCTGGGGTCTCTTTAGACCTCCTCAGTCCTGTTGCCATCAACCACAGCCCTCATGTGGAATATAAGGAAAGAATGGAACTGCCCAAGAGCAATATTTTGCTTCAGTGTAGAAAGGAGATTTGGTTGTGGAGGTGCTGGGATCTCTTTCATGCGAGATTTTGAAGAAGAGCTAGCTGGCCATTATCTGGAGATGAAGCAAGTATATTTACTCCTGCTGACATTCAAGGAGCCCACGCAGATGCTGTCAAAGTCTCACTCACCAGCACATTTCTGTGGTTTCACTTTCATTTTTTCTTCTTTTTTTTTTTTTTTTTTGCTTGGGAGGTTCAGGTTGGATGTTAGGAAAGGCCTTCTCGCTTGGAGGGTAGTACAACATGGGGAAGAGGTCACCCAGAAGTGATGGGGGTGCTGTGCTTGGAGGACTACAAGACTTGGCTGGACAAACCAGGGCTGAAATGATGCACCATTGGCAGCCAACCTGCTTTGAAAAAATGTTGGACAAAAGACCTCAAGAGGGTCCTTCCAGTCACAGTTTCTGTGGTTGTATGATATATAGATTTTGATGCATGCGTGCTGCTTATAAGCACAAGGAATCAGGGTCAGAGTGTGGCATTTCTTTGCTGTCCCTGAGACAACAACACAGCCAGTTGTGCTCTTGGCCTTACAACAATTTTGTGACAATTTCTCCTCTCCTTATTCTCCTGTCTGCTCCCTTCCAACCACTTCACCCTGCCTTTGCTCACCTGCTGCTCTTCTCTGTGCTGTCAACACTTCTCTCATGCCATGATCATCCACTGTAGCAGAAGATGTTCCCTATGTTAGGCACAGTCATCTCAAACCTCCACAGGTCCATGGTGTTGGAACAGGCAAGGCTGAAGGGCTGACACTGTACTGATCCAAAGATGCTGCCATGCCTTTGCAGTGGTGGAGCAGGGATTCTGCTGACTCACCTGTGTCAGGGGTTTCTCTAGGAGCACACATGGTCCAATTCAGGAATGCGAATTTATAAGAATCTGCAATCAGAGGAGAAATCAGGAATGGGCCTCACCCTGCTGGACAGTCTGGGTGATTCAAATTCAATCACCCAAGACACCATGTCAGGTAGTACATCACTGGGTTTAGGGTTTTCTTTTAAGAACAAGCTACAAAAACATCTGTCAGGATGATGTGTGGTCCTGCCCTGAAGTTCCTGCTGAACAACTTCTCATGAGTATGCTGTCACTGGGGAGATCTGTGAGGAAACTCTTTGTCAGAACAGGAATTGAGATTTTTGCTACCCCTCAGCTTTGAGACCTTCCTGTCAAGGTTGGTGACACTCAAAGTCCCACACACAAGGAGCATTTCTCTCTCCATGGCACACACAACCTAGATGTTACATCTGATCAATTCCAGGCTGTCAGGGCATTCTGCTACCAACGGGATGAGCAGATTCTGGTGGCATGTCAGAGAGTATCAAGAGACCCACAGAGGTGCTGGTGTCTGACTATCCACATCCAGCTTTTCTATGAGAGTCTGCACTTCAGAGACTTGCTTAAATGGCAGCTTTCGGTGCCTTAAAGCAGAGCAGTGCCTTTTCTCAGCTCTGCCCATCAGCACAACCAGTTTTGAAATATTAGTGCCCTCAATGATTGCCTTCCCAGGTAAAAACAAAATAAATAATTGAAGTAAAATAAGAAAATGGGGCTATTCATGGAGGCTCTGGTTGGAGGTAGGAGTGCAGTGGGTGGGAGAAGGAATGCAGGATGTGACTCTGATGCATTGAGGATGAAAGTGTGTGAGGATGAAAGTATCTCCTGTGGAGATACTCAAGGGTTTAGACTTTCTGCTACGATTGGGGAAGAAACATGATAAGTATAGAGAGGGAGAAGAGGGTCCCAGCAAGGGGACTGGGTCAGGGAGTGGGGAAGAGAGAGGGAGGTTATGGTCATGGCATGTGGTGGGCTGGGGACCACACACAGCTCCTGGCATGAGAGGGAGGAAGAAGATGGAGAGAAAAGGTGGTGAGAGGCACACAGGACGTCTGGCATATATCTAAGGAAAGGGACTGAGGGGAAATATGGGCCATGAGGAGAGAAAGAGGAGCACAGGGTCTCTGTGAGCTTGGTGTAGGTGGCCTTGGTGGGAGGATGGAGAGGAAAGAAGGGGAGAAAGCACAGAGCTGATGGAAAACAGGGACTGGAAGCATTTCAGTCCCCAAAGTAGAGCTCTCGCCTGTCCTAAAATAATAATATCCAAACATTATTAAATGAGCCAGTGAGGCCCCATGGAGAAGGCACAAGCTTCCATCTTCTTTGACATATCTGAATTTCCCTTTGTATCTCAGTTTCTTCAGCTACAAATCAGACAGAATTTGTCCTCTTTCCCATGCAATCATGGTGAAATCTATAAGTTAAAATAACATATACTCGGTAAGTGGCAAAGGCAAATGTCCTATGTCAACACAGGAATCTCACAGACCTAACCTGGAGACCTTTAATTCATGTTCTTCCATCAAATTCTTCAACAAAAGCTGAAGTAATGTCAAGAAAAACTCTTGCAGTATTCTGTCTCTTTCATTTTCAAAATTATATCAGCAAGGGGGTAATGACAAATACGCTGGAAACTTTCAGCAGCAAGAGACCTGCTGTCTACCTGTCAGCATAATCCTTTTCAAGCAGAGGATGAGTCCATTTTTCACTAACAGCAGCATACAATTCTAATTTGAACTCATAATATACTAATTAACAAGATCTTCCAGCTGACCCACCCCACTGGGACATGTAGTCACATATTTTGGATTACAGTGAAACCGCATGCATGTAACTGAATCCAGAATTTGATCAATTATTCCTTTTATGAGAAGATTGCATCTGCTCCAGATGGAGCCAACCTTAAATCCGATATAAACATGATCCCAACAAAAATTAGATTTGAATATAATTACCAAAGAGATTGAGTTAGACTTGTTTGGCCACAAATTACCATGACAGCAATATGCTTGTAAATAACCAACCGTCATTTTAATATTTAGAGGTTGCCTCAGTAATAAAGCCTGATTAAATGTCAATAAAGTTCTCAGCATCTTGCATCTTGGTCCTGATTCTGATGTGTAAAGAATTAATTCTTTTGTATTTTGTGTGCTGCCTGGAGAGTCTTTATCAGTCTTTAGAAGGCCATAAATCAAAGCTGCCAGAACTAAACATGGAAACTTGCTTGACTGGTTTTTCAACCTCAGCTAGAACATGAAAAAATTTTCCCATCTTTTCTTTCCAAGTCCAGTTTTAGCAACTGATAAACTCTGGGGTGGAAACTTAGAAGAAAGTCTTATTGTTCTGAGCCAACAACTGTTCTATGACTCCAATAAATGTTTCATGTTGACAAAAGCACATTAGTGGCCCTTTCTGCTAGCAGTATCATTCACCAGACTTGAACTCTTCGACCTTCGGAGTTCAGATTGAGTTCTTTTCAAAAACAAAAGAAACAAAAAACACCGTCTGATGCATCATGGAATTATTTCTTCCCTTTCAAGCTGTTTGACCCATCAGAAAATCAGGAGCTGAGACCTTAAACGAGAGATCCTGGGAATGATATGTCTGATGAGGTTCCCCATTGCACCTGGGGAGCCTCACTGAAATCAGTCTCACCTGCAATTTTCTAGGTAAAGTGTCAGTCACACCTTTAGAGTACATAGAACCCTTTAGAGGACCCCACAGCTACTTTTAAAACTTGAATGTGCAGCTTTTTATCTTTTTCACCTGCACCTTTTTGATACCTAGATTAGTTGCTTGGCTAGAGAAGCAGACAGTGGATTTGACTCGTGAAGCTCATTTTCAAGAATGTGGATATCAACAGACAGGCTGTTGGCACCATGCTAACTTCCAATGACTTTACCAGCCTTTGGCCCAGAACTGACCTTATCGCCAAGATAATAATGACAGACTCACAAATTCAAACATGTAATTTCAATTTCCCAGTACAATTTCTATTATCATCTTTATTTTCTTCTTTGGATCTTTCCCTGGACAGTGTGTAGGTTTATATCTAATGGGTTCAAGTAATGCATTGCATCAAGGACTTAGAATCATAGAATCACAGAATTATTAAGGTTGGAAATAGCCTCTAAGGTCATTGAGTCCAAATGTTAACCCAGCACTGCTTTGAGAGCTGAATTCCTCCCTGCTTAACACTTTGCACAATTGTTTATAGCAGTGCAGATCAGCTGTAAAACAGACCTGATCACAACATGTCACACATTTACAGGAGGGGAAAGTGCTCACTGAATGGAGGTACAGGACTGCAAGAGATGAGCACAGCTGAGATGGAGAAAACATACCAGCTGAAACCCTACACTGAAATTACATCCCGTAGGTAAACTCTATAAATACATGGAATATATCAAGAGTTCCTTGAAAATAATGGGACTTCTCACAGTTAAACTCACACATATTCACAGTTTTGTAGTACCAGTTCCTAGGGACACAATCCTTGGGAGGGTTCCTGGCACTTCTTGTGCTCACCTGGGAAAACAGCCAAGAGTGGTTGCGTTCAAACCCTCTCCCAAGGTGCTGGATGACCCTGTGGGCCTGAGTGTCCAAGTGCTGAGGGAAGCATTTCAAGTATGTTTTGGAAGTTGTGAAGTAATTTGATGAGTAGTTAGCAGCTAAAAACTAGCAGGAAGTGAACATCATTACTTGGTGAACAGCAGCTGGTTGATGCTGAGCTGTTTCCTTTGCTTACCCTGGCAAAGGTTTCACTCTGCCCTCCCAACAGAAGAGGTTTGCTGTCATTTTATCAGTGGGACTGTAGGAATTGCACAGGGATAATCTTTCCTCCAGCACAACAAGGAAAAGCTACATTTATTTTCCCCAATCTTACTCTGGTGCAAGTTTGCTTTAATTTAATCAAATAAATCCAGAGAGTAAACCCCATCCCTTCAAAGTGCTCAAGCTGGGCGCTCAACCACCACTGTGGTTGCCAGAGGAGTATTAACACCCTTGGCCCCCCCAGTATTTGCAGGAGCTTAGTACCTCTAGTAAAACAGTGTCATTTACTGAAATTACATTTACATCTTAATGTTTTGGCAAATTCAGTTGGGAGGTTATGGCCTTGGTGACTTGGCCACAGACTTCCAAGAGGCTTCAGAGAGTACTTGGACAGGATTCTTTTCTTTTTAACTCTGTTTCCTTGTTCTTCATGACCAAAATCTGCTACTGTAACATTCCCCTTCATCTCTCCCTCTTAATCTTGACTCTGTAGCTGGCAGCTGTCTGCAGGGAGTGTGTGTGGGCCGGCAGTTCTTGAATCTCAACATAAACAGCACCTAAGTGAAACCAGACTTTCTCATTACACTTTTTCTTTGCTCTCCACTCCCACACAAACACAGAGGTAATGGCAGTGCACGGAGCCCTTCATACTGGCCAATGCACAACTCATTTTCTTCTGTGGCCTGCACACATGCAAAACAAAATCCATCCTAGTGGTGGAAGCAGCAGGTTCTGATCAAAGAGACCCCTGTGCTGTGCACAGCAGCGCTGCTGGTACCAGACTGGCATCTCTCTGCACAGCCTACCCCTCTCCTGCCTGCAGCATTCCCCATCCAGCAACCTTCCCTTTCATCTTTCACATGGCATTCCTTTAGCTGATACACATCTGTTCCAGATGTGACCCCAACCAAAATGGTGCAGTTTCCTCTAGCTGACAAGAAGTCCTTTTTGTTTTTTTCTAAATCTGCCTCCTACCTCTTCCTTCCTCAGCTTGCGTCAGCCTGATTATTGTTTGCAGAGAGGTCATGCAGGTGCACTTCAGCTGCTGTTTTACAACATCGCCTGCATAGCACAGTGATGAGGGACAGCCCAAGAGCTTCCTTCATGTCCTCTCTCACCCTGAAACCTATTCCAACAGCTCTTGGTAGTAATGATCCTCCTCTGTGCCAACAATAATTATAGAAATAGTGTAGCTTTCAGGGAGTTCTTGGAAGTCACAAGACTCTCTTTTAAAGGGGATTAGGGGAATTTGTGAAGTTTCATGAAAGGTACTTCTGAACACAAGATATTGTAATAGGAGCACTTTGAAACCTCCCCTAGGAAATTGGAGACCGCATGAAACTTGACAGGTTTTGGGTTTCATCACCAACACAGAACAGCACAGGGTCATTGAAGAGTTCATACCCCTTGCACTCTTCTGGTGAGCAGGATGGTCCTGAGATGCTGCTGTGTAAGTAAACACTGGCATCGCATTGGCATTCAGTTTTTGGCTTTGGCTGACTTTAGCGCCGGCAGAACCAGTGTGGTTCAGCCCCCATAGGTGTTCGTGCCCTGTTTGCATGTTCTCCATAGTCTTGCTCTGAACACAGTGTGAATGTTGTAGAAGTATCCTCCTTTCAGTAAATTAAAGGGTGTTCACGGCTCTCCGGGGGAGATAAGATGCAGTTTGAATCAATGGAGTAATTACAGAAGAATATGACACTAATGGAGCTGATTTGAATGGGTATCTAAGGATGAATGCTGTGGCTCCCTGCCCAGACGGTGCACACTTTCCTCACGATGAGTTATTTATGACTTGACACATCGTGGCTCTGCTGTTTTGTGGCTCGGCAGCGTTTATGTCATTGATAAGGCAAACTCTGTCAATACTGTGCCTTCTTACCAATCCAGGGCTGGCTGCTGAGCACTCTTCCCATCTGGTACAGCCATGGCCACACCCCTTCCGGCAGCAAAAGCAGAAGAGAAAGGTTGATATGGCTTCACCAAGGGCAAATTGTGCCTGACTAAGTGGCCAAGGAAGTCATCTTCTTTGGTGGAGTGCCTGCATCAGTGGACATGAGAAGAATCACTGATGTCATCTACCTGGACTTCTGGAAAGCCTTTGATTTGGTCCCTCACAATATCCTGGATTTGGGGTTAGTTTTAGTAGCTTAAGAAGCTTTCTGTACCTAAGGAGCCTGATCCAGCAGCACCAAACTGCTCACCAGCCCCCCAGGAGGTCACTGTCCAGCCTTAGACCACAGACCTTAGGGACTACCTGTGAATCAAGACCAAGTCTTACATGAACATGACATTATACTGGCCCAGAGACTTGGAGCTCAAGAAATCCAAAACTTTATAAATCTTATTTTTATATATATAAATATGTATATATACCATGTGTATCTTTATAGATATATAATTATATTCAGATATAACAGATTGCAATATAGCTATTTCAGGACCTTCAGAGTCCAATCATTCTGACATGACATGCTTCTGGCATGACAACGTTTATCTTTGCTTCTATTTTTCTTATTTGTTCCATAGCCATTTGTCCCATTTGTTCCATGGGTTGAGCACTGTTGTACCTAGAGGTATTGTAATACCTAATGCACTGGGGCTGGGTGTTAACACAAAATATTGATCTTAAAGTTGATGGCTTGGCAGCTGCCCAGCTCTACAATGAAGAGGCACTCAGCCTCTTCCCAACCAGCACATCTAAATCCTGACCTTTAAAAAAGTCTTATTTAAACCATAAGAAGAAAGGTTTTATTTCTTGATTATTTTTAATGGAAACATTTAGACCACGAATAGTATGCCAACAGTCCAAAACCCCCAAATCATCTAGGCCATTAGTTCCCCTAATGAAACAACTGGGCACAGCCAGACCCAAGTGTTTGATGTCCTGGGTCCATCCCAATGGAGATTGTCGTTGATTTCAGAGCATCACATGCAAAATGCTGTTGTTTGAGCTTTGCAGGCTTCAGCACATGGAGCTTTATGTTGGGTAAGGGCTGAGAATAATGGTAGGTTGTTGTGATTTGGGACCAGCTATACACTTTGAATGTAGCCCTATTCTGTCACCCTCTTTTCCATACACCAGCAGTCACAGTTCTCCAGCTGCTCTGTTTAAATGAGTGCTCTTTTGTAACTTTTTAATTAGGCAGGACAATGCCACAGCACTAGCAGAAGGGGCCCTCAGCTTTCCTACCTTGGCACAGAGCAGACAGATGCTGTGGCTAGAAGATCGTGCCTTCTCTGGGGACAGGACAGTCCTCTCACCTATACACACACAAAGCTGCCTCCAGCCCTGCTGTTGTCCTGGCTCCAAGAAGAAAAGCTAAGCACAGGCATATAAACAGACCTAACAAATCATTCAGTGAGTAGAAGTTGTTGAATGAGATTTAGACTGACATCCATAAACCACATGTCCTTTGCTCTGCCATTTCAGATCTTAATAGTGGAGATTCGTGAAAAGGTCTGTCTGACCTGTTTGCTAACACAATGTGGGCCTGTCCTTTGGCTTATTATGAAAAACAGTGGCTGGATGCCAAAAGACCAAATGAATTGTTAGGCACCTAACATGAAATTTGGACAGATGTTTCTTGCTGCTGAGGAACGTGAGCCCTTCACTTGGCATCCACAGGAATTAACCCCAGCTAACCAAAACTGGGCAATAGAAACTGGTAATAGTGGAGGACCTTGTTTCAGTGGTAGATCTAAATCTTCCATAGCCCAACTCTGTGATCTAGAACCTTCCAGGGAAAAAAAGGAAAAGTATTTAAATACACTGTGACTTTGATGTCCAGGTTTCAGCTCAATGAGATTTCAGATGACTGGTACAATTTCTTGAGGATTGACTGGTGTCTTCAGTAGGGAGAGCACTCAAGTGATCCAGAAAAGCATCGATACCTGAATGGGATGAGGCCCATCTCCCACCAAGTGGGGCATTTTTGAGACTTAAATTTATTTTTGTGAGCAAGATTTTACCTTCTTGGTGCCAGCTGTCTCCCTGCCAAGAAGGGACAAGGCCTTCTAGATGTTTGTAGCAAATATGTTTTATGCAAAAATCAGTTTCAGTTCTGCTTCCTTCTACTCAGCTTCAAAACCTGAGTGAGCTTCAGGCCCTTCTCTTATGTTTTTCTCCACTCCCTGGAGGACATACCTAGAAATTTTTCTTCCCATTTCTCTGCTATTATTCAATCAGATATGATCCTTTGACAGAAGCATCTAATATTCATTATGCTGGTGCCATAAAATTCCCATTATGCACAACCTCCACCCTTAGCAGCTTTTAAAAATTATGACATTTGTAAATCAATAATTAAAAAAACCACACAAAGATAGATTTTTCATTTATTAGCCAAATATAGTCATATAAATCATTTCAGATGTTGCAACCTCATAATTTCAAGATAAGCTTGTCTTCATTACACAACAATTCAGCAATACAAGATCTGATACTATAACTTTGTTCAACAGAAAATTGTGTAAAATCAAATCTCAGAGATCTTGAAATCCTCTGGTCTGAAACCATGCACAATTCCTGAAAGGGAAGAGTGGAAGAACCATCTCTCAGGAAACAAAAACAATAAACTGAAGCAGTAAACGAAAATTATTTGTGCTGAGTCACCATCCGTTGGCAGAAGAATCTCACTAGTAGGAAGGAGTCTGTTCACGTGCAGCTCAGAGTGGTGAAAAAGAAAAGTATTTAGGGTCCAAAAATGGCCATGAGATGATAGATACAAGTGGATGAATAGGTGAGGTAGGAGAGCAGGAGAAGAGAGTTTTTGTGCCAACAAGATTCTCTCTGAAAGTCACAGTAATTGCCCACAGGCACCTGCTGCTTCTGCCCCAGTTCAGGGACAGCCGGGGCTGGATCCAATTATTTGGGCTGTGGTCTTAGGCAACTTCTTGCCCTTATTTTTTGGCTATGATTTTTTCAGGAATTGTCCAGTTTTCTGAGGGATTTGTCTTTCCTGTAGGAGGATTTTCCCAGTGGGCTTTGCTCATACATGTAGGGAAGAAGGCAGACACAAGCAGATTTTAATTAAACCATTCTTTTAGCTCCCCCAGGCTTGTGCAATTCAACTTCTTCTCAGAGATAATATTAACACTTACGTAATTTTTCAGCATTGTTAGTTTTGCTTGTGGAATTGCATTGGCAAGAAACCCCCTGGAAGCAAATGCTCATTGAATCCTATTGTTTCCATTCCCTTCAGCCATCATTTCTCAGCCAAAGAACAAATGTTACCAGTAACAGGAAGGAGCTTGATTTTCCAACAAAATCAGCAGAATTGTACATGCAGACAACAGGCATAATATCTCACTTAGATCTGCCTGGTTAGAGGCATTATTTGTCAATAAAATTTACAAAAATAACAGGACACTGGTACTCTCTGTAGGGCCTTGAGATGGGAGACTTGTAAATCAGAGGCATTGCAGCAGCAGAGGTCTGGAGGAAGGGGGAGCAGGGATGTGGGGAGGTAGAGGGGGTGTTTCCCTGTCCCGCAGTCAACAGCTCTCCCTCTCTCCTCACCCACGTGTTGGTTCATTAGCTGTCATTGCCATCGGAAGTAATAAAATAAACACCATCCAGAGTGGAATATCCTGGGATTAGCTGCCCAGGCCTGGCAAGGTGTGAGCTCAGGCTTCGCTCAGCTTTGAAGAACAGGCAGATAAAAAAGTATGGATTGAGTGAGCTGGTTATTATATTGCCCTCCAATGGGCAAATGCTGAGCTATTTCATGTCAGAGGTTCATCATTTGCTGCAAGGACAGTCAGAAGGGGCAGCTCTGCTGAAGCTGATTGCAAAGCTCAGCTAGATTTAAACCCCAAGAGGGAGGAATGCAAATGTTCAGATATAAAGAAGCATCTGGAACCCAGCTTGCTGTTTCTAGGAGACTTGCTTTGGGTGCTAGACAGAGCTACAGTCATGTTAGTTCACAATGACATACCAAGGTGGAGTCTCACTCAGCCCAGAGATGTGCCGCCACTCCTCCCTTTTACAGGGTGAAATGCTGGGGGGCTTCTGGTGGGCTCCTGCTCATCTCCCTGTCCTGCAGGAGCAAGAGTGGCCATTGGCTCTACCTGCCCTTGGGGCATGAGCACCCAAGCTCCAGCAAAGGGGGAGTATTTGAGCCCAGAGTGAGTTTTTGCATATCCTGAACACTCTCCCCAACCTGCAGGACCATGTAAAACATGTAGGTTATTTAAAGAAACCATGCTGCTCTCCAAGATGCACCAATGTGTTGGAGGAAAGAAGTCTAATCTAATCTGACAAGTTTTTCATGAAGGGCTTCTTTTCCAAAATATGGTGTCACTGTGATTTCCCCCTTTGCTCTGATAGCTGTCACAGCTATGTGGGTCTGGCATCTCGGTTCTTTTCCACACTCCTTGCATTCCTCTCCTCTGAGCCTACCTTTCATCTATTATTTCTTAATGTTTCTCCCTAAAGTGCATTTGCTGTTGTAAAACTTAACCTGGCCTTTGAAATGCCTTAGCAAACCTGTTTAAAGTATAACAAGAAATGCCAGATATGGGATCTGGAGGACACTGCTCCCCCACTTCCTTCCCAGTCTCTCCAAAACAAACAAATAATGCAGATTTTTGGGCTGATGAGCTTCGTGAGCTGTTTTTGCTGATGGCTTTAGATCCAATGCAGTTCATTCAAGTTCAGCTGCAGAGGTGGTGGACTCCTGGGAGGGTAAGAGTTAAGTGCAGAGGGATGTGAGTCCCCAACCCAGCCTATCCTCCAAGAAATCACAACTTGAGAGCATGGCCAGCAGGAAGGCAGAGTTGGGAGGGAAATAGAAACTCTGTTAATGCTGAAAAGCTGGAAATGAGGCAAGTTTTGGGAAGTGACTGAAACCTGTCCTATCCTTCTTCCTCTCCTGTTCCTCCCGAAGTCAGTGTGGTTTGAACAACAGCAGCACAGAGACCTGAATATGTATTTTGTAATTTCAGTCTTTTATTCATTATCTCAAAGCCCAAGCATCTGTCATGCCTGAAATTGTTTCTGTTTCTGCTTAAGAAATTTTTATTGTTGTTGTTTGGCAAACAAAACAAAGCAAAAAGCCAAGATGGAAAACTTGGATCAGCTCTAATAAGTTTATTAATATTCATCATGACTATATGTCAGAAAGCTCTAGTTTCATAATATGGCTTAATAAAGTATTGATGTTTCATACCAGAGGGTATTTAGGCTCTGTTCTTCTGACTTTCCTGGCTGTATCATAAAATGCATCAGAAGTGTGACACCTGCCAACCTCTAGAAATACCCAACCACAACAAAGCTGATGATTTTCTGTAAATGATCGGTTCAAAGGCTTTTAGTGTATTCTGGACCTCAGACGTTATGGACTTCTGGTGATGGCAAAGGGTAATAAGATAATGGGTATGTATCTTCCAGCGCTGTGATTCACTCCTCCTGCCAGCCTGCTCAGTGCAGGTGGAGCTGGGGGTAAAGAACTCAAGCCAGTTACGTGGCAGATTGGGTCTGTAAGGGAAATAATAAGGAGCAGCTTAGCAGAATTACTGAACTGATGCAGGAATTTGGCATCCCATCATCTTCCTTCTTACCCTGGGGGAGTGTGGTGAACATGTGCAATTAATGTTCTGGGTCTTTCAGGGGACGTGGGCAATCTAACATGGCAAGGCAACTTTTTTCCAGCAATTAATTAGAGGTAAGCTACTCCACTTTAATTTTTAACCTCTTTTTTATCCTGGTCCTTCGACTGGCTTGAAAACAAAAGGGGGATGTTTGGAAAGGAATCTCCCAGGTAACTGGGATGCAGGGATCTGATTCAGAGTTTTCCTTACTGTGAATTATGTCATATCCTGTCTATTATTACTGGGAGATTTGTGCAGCTGATACAGTGCCAGGGTCAGATTAGGAGCTCTGGAAGTTTAGCTTTGATTTCAAAGGGAGATATTCAGCTAATAATCCTTTGCAGGTCTGCACAGGAATGCAGAGGGGAGGCGTCTCTCTGCAGAGGGACTGACAGATTTACTACCCTGCTATCTGCTGTGAGCGTGGGCTGGGAAAAGGTAGTGGTGGAGGGCTGTTTCCTTGTCTGCAGAAGACATTAAGCCCTGCCTTGCTGAGAGAAGCAAATAATGGTGGCTTCCCCCTCTCAACAACTCATTTCCCTTTCCCCTTCCCCTCTCTTGTCCCCCTTCCCACCATATTAAGACACTTTACAGTGGCTCTGATAGCTGCACCCCCAAATTGCTACAGCTCCACTAGTGGTTTCTCTTCAGTTCCTTCTGCTCTCTAAGCAAAAACCATGTAGTACTGAGCGTGACGGGTTTTTTTCAGCTTATGGACCACTTCCTAAGATCACTTTCCTTCTCCGTACTTCAAGGAGACTCTCACAAAAAAAAATCTCCTACCCTCTATTTGCAAAAACCTTTTCTACAGAGAAGAGTCTGCAACGTCAGTACCCCAAGCTTACCAGGTACTGCTGAATATGAGGGTGACTGTTCCTTCTGGATATCACATCTGGATTGCACGTGTATTACAAAGAGATACTTTCTTCCAGTTTTGGACCATCTCCTTTTTCAACCCAGATTTCACAGAACAGCACATGCAAAAAGCACATGGTTCAGATTTGTGTAGCAGATGCTCACCTGTCCTCCTCCTCAACAGAGTCTTCCTCCCCTCCAGAGCCCTCTGCTGCAGGGGTAGGACCTCTCTCACAGCTTTGGTCTGTAGCTTGGCTCATTGATCAACCTCACCCTTACCTGCACTCTTGCCCTCTCTGTTTGTCTTCTCTGCTCCTTGTATACCCAGTTTCTTGCCACAGCTGGGAATGCGGAGATTTGGAGCAGGTTTGGGCGGGGCAGGGAGCACTCCCACTGCAGTAACCCCACAGACAGGGCAGGTGTTGCAACAGGGCTCTGCTCTGCCTTGTGCAAACACTGAGGTTCACTGTGGTCAGCAGTAGCTGGTGAGATACAGGCTCTGTGCTCCACTGAGCTCCCTGCTCTCTAAACTTGTCTGTCCTAACCTAAGGATAAGAAGCTGTCCTAAAAAGGTTGGGGCGAATGGCTTCCCCACAGAGCAAGGTTGCATATGGACAAATCCCACCCACATTGGAGGATTGCTCCATCCTTTTATTTCCACCTTCCTACCTTAATCCAGGATATGCCCTGGCAGGCAGTCTGCAGGCTCAGATGACCTGTTGGCCTCAGTCCACTGCTTGTGTAAATTCTGCAAGGAAGTGTGTCAATACTAAAATGCCCAAGAAATTAATTTGTATCAAATTCCTCTGATCTTTCATGAGATATTTGAAATCAGACCCTAGCTAGCTGTTAAAGGTTTGACCACTTGCCATTCCTGGGAAAGGAATTGCTTTCCTTTACATCTTGCATATTGTGAGCCTCTCCCTTATGGTACTCCCACATCCCTGCAGGATAAAATTGCTCATTTCTGCTGATATGGTCATGCAAAGTACTCCAGAGAATTAGAAAACACTGCCCATTTCAGAATGTTGATGTAATGAAAAGAAGGCACTCTGAAAGAAATCCATATGACAAAATGAATAACCTGAAAAGGTAGAAGGAATCTTTATGCACATCTAATCTAACCTCCCAAAGAGCACAGCCATTGATTATTATGTGTTGGTCTCCACAAAGACCAACAAGAAAATTCAGCAGCTTTTCAGCTTGTCTTTGAAAGAGATGTCTGTTTTACTCCATCAAATTTGAAAGGGGCATTGCTTAGAGCTAAGGAGTGTGAGGGTTTTTATTCAGTTTCTGCAAAAAAAGAGAATGAGACGCAGCCTTCTCACTGCTGATGGCTGAATTTACTGCTTTCTCTAAATTCTGCCAGTTTGAGCCTCCTGTAGGCATTTTTACTCGGTTGACTTCTAGGAATTGTTCCCTAGTAATGAAAGATTCCTTGTTAGCAGCATCCTAACCACCACATTCCTGACGGGCCTTTGAACTCATGGGAAGGCAACACCTTCCTTTTCTGGAAAACAATTCTCTCGAATGCGAGGAATTGAAGTCTATTTGTGCTTGGAAAGCAGAATACATTCGATAGGAATGCAACTGCTTGTTCCCAGCCAAAAATCACACCTGCAAGCCTTTGATTCAGGGAATCCTATTGTGATGAAAAAGGCTTTGTAAAATAGCAGTGCAGTCTCCCCCTGTGAAATAGAAGATTAAATCGTGATCACCCTGCTGTTGACTCAACTATTAGCAGCTGAAATATTATTTGCTCAACACACTTAACTCGGTTATGATCTGTAGAAAGATGCTGTGGTTAGACTGACTCCGAAACACAACGGAGCCGCACAACTTCCCCATTAAAACAGAATTATTCGTATTTACCAAAGGGAAAATTAAAAGCAGGTTTTCATGAGGAGTTCAAGCCAATCCAGCTCTGCCTGGCTGCCAAAAGGGACAGTCCTGCTTTGCTGTGCCATCCCACCCAACCCCATTTCTGGCTGTGCATTCCTGACACTGCCACTGTGCCAGGCTAGCAGCTGTGGAACAAAACAGTGGGGCAGGTCAGCCTGCTAATCTGGCTGAAAAATGATCCACCAAACTGATCCAACTTGCTGGTAGCTGCACCACAATTTGTGCTGGCACAAGGGAGCAAGCAGAAACATGCAACCAGGGCAGGGAGTAGGCAGGACCACATCTTTGTGTGACAGTGTGGTCTTAGATTGGCTTAAACCAATTGTGAACCATGGGCGTAGGGACTGAAGGGTTACACCAGTGTTTGTCCTGGTCCAGGGCAGTGAGGTCCTGCTTCCCTCAGAGGGTTTTATAGGCAGAGACCAGAAAATCTCTTGACCAAGGTCGAGAGAAAGACCGGTGTTGATTGCAACCAGAGCACGGAGAGTGTGGGAGGAGTGTGATGGGACCCAAGCCCAGCGGCCTGGCCAGTGCCCACATGTGGGAGCACATCACCAGTTCTGCCCTGCCAAGGCTTGTCATGGTCAGGAGCTGGTTTATGAAATCCCAACCCTTTGCACTCCTGCTGCTATAAAGTTTTAAATGTCCGTGTGAGAAGTGGTGGTGCTGTCTCCCTCGGACAGACAGTGATGTATTTGCAGGAAGGGACACAGGGAGTCCCTAAACCTTTTCTTCTCATGAACTCCCTGCATTCCTGCATGTGGGTGAACAGATGACTTTCCTGGGGCAATAAAGGAGGGAGTAATCATCTCCACATTGCTACTACCCAATGTAACACGCATTTAATGAGTCGTGCAATATTAACAACCATGTTCCCACTGCAGCTGTGTCCTCCCCCAAGACACACATTACATGGGCTGTTCCTGGCTCCCAGGTTTTAATACACCCTCAGTGTGGGGATGTCTTTCCCCAGATATCGTTCCTGTGGTCTGCGTTTTTGCGTGCTTCCTGCTGTGCTGCTTGCTGTACTCAGCCTCCTGCTCCGGGGCTGATGTACAGCTCAGCCCCTCCACATGCCACCTGCACAGAGGGGGGCTGGAGTAGAGTTGGGGATAAATCACTGAGGAGGAACGTGCCCATTAAGGGGGGACGTGACAAGCCCCTGTGCTGAGGCGCCGCAGGGCTGTGCTTGTTGTTTGCATCTTGTGAAAGCAGAACATTTTTAGATCGTATTTCTACCAACACTGGTGATGTTTAGATGAAGGAGTTTTTCAAGGCTCTTTGGTTCATTTCTCTGTTTAATGCCAGCAGAGAAGTGCAGCCCCTCTGATCTGGGTGCTGGGTGTCCAGGAAGTCCAAGCCATCACTGCTGCAGCTGCCCATCGTCCTTGCACTGTACTTCCCAAACCACAAAGAGGAGTTTTCCTTTTGGCAAACCCCAGCTGAAAATATGGGAGACCTAATCCTGAGTCAGCCAGAGATGCAGTGACAGGGCTACAACAAGGCAAGGGAACAGAGTGGTTGAGGCCGAGAAACCTTCCTTGAGGGCTCCTATAGCATAAATTCAAGATGAAATTTATGGTTACAGACCAGCCAAAAAGGGCAGTCCATCCTCTCCCCCTACCTTCCCCTCACTGCTGTCCTTGTGTTGTCATGAAGACTGGTGCATTTACAGAGTGACTGGGGATAAGGAACTGTTAGAGGGTCACAGTGCTGACACTGAGCAAAGAGCTTCACCCCAACCCAGTTTGCTCCCCTGAAGGTCCCTCATGGCTTTCAGTGCTGCTGCTGACCTAGGGGGAGAGATAACATCCATCCTGCCCTTCAGCTGTCCCTCCCTGGAGCTCTCCCTCTTCTTCCAGACTGTGAGGATTGCAGGTTTTTGACACGCAGGGCCCAGATTCTGTCCTTGCTCACACTGTGCTCGTGGCTGCCTGCAGCTCCCTGCTGAGCACCCTGACCACACTTGCTGTGCAGCTCTGGTTGCTTGTGGGGAGAGAAAGAGCAATAGTTTGAACAACCAGACACACCACAACAGCTGATTTCAATGTTTTTATGCTGAACACTGCTTAGAAACCTCCACTTTTCCATGGTAAAATTATGGTAGTCCAAGTTCCCAGCAAGTGGGTTCAGGCACCTCCCTTGCATTTTCCATTATTATTCTGAATTCAACCAAATCTCTTTCAGACTGGGCTTCCCATTACTTTACCCTTACCCTGTTGAAAAGGTTCTACTGTACACACCCTGTAGGACTGTTCTGCTAGACAAAACATTTAATGTTAGAATTATTAAAGCTACTTTGCTGATAAAGATCTCATCCCTCCCTCCCCCAAAAGCTCTACTAAGCTTCATCAGAAATAAGAGCATAGAGGCTGCTGCTGTTTTGCTGATGACTGGCCCATCTCCTACTGTAGGGTTGCAGAGGAGTTTGGGGGTGATCACTTCACAACTCAGCAGGGTCTTTCCAGCCTGACATAATCATGTGCCCCTGCTGCATGCAGGGACTTGGTCTGGCAGGTTTCTCTCCAGCCCATTTCTGGCTATACCAGATCACCAGTCTGTTCCTTCCAACATGTGGGAAATAGTTGGGGTTTCTGCACTTCACTTCCCATGAGTGAGGCTGAGGGGGCTTTGTCAGGCTCTGCAGGTTTGGGTACCTGTGAACTTGAGTGTATCCTCTGTGCCTGGCCAGCAGACAGAGCCTGCAGTAGACACTGTTCTGTGGGAAGTGGGGACACTTACTAAAAAGGTTTAAGATTGCTCAAACTTCCACAACAAGAACAAACAGACTGCAGAAATCTTTATCCATCGGATTATAACAGACTAAGAGCAAGTCGCTTTTGGGACAAGAGTACAGCTACCTCTGAATGACTGATAGCCAAGAAACACAGCTATTACACGAATTAATTTATTAACAGCCAAGTACCAGTCATGAAAGAAAGACACTTGCCTTTCTGAGAAGTTTATCTCAATGTTTTATCGCGTGACTAATTTGTGCTTTTGAGCAGACCGAGTTGTACATTAATCTGAGTTAAGTTTTTCCAAAGGGCAGTTCAGTTCCAGGTTTTCAGGACTAATAGACATTTATGATTGCAGAAGTGAAGTTGAAAATAAACCAGAGACTACAGAACGCTCTTTACCCTGAAAGTTTAGTGACTTGTGAAGGCCAAGCAGATTTATGTATTTCTCATTATAGAGGTCACATATTTTTAGCTCCCAGATAGTTTTGTGAGGTACAGAAGAATCTGGATCACCAGGCTTGAAACAAAAGTAACCAAAGGCATCTTAAGGTTGAGTCTAGTGGCTGTGTCTCTCGCTCTGTTTTTTTGTTTGGTTGGTTGGTTTGTTTTTTGGTTTTTTGTGGTTTTTTTGTTTGTTTATTTTTAACTATTCTAAGAACAGAGCATCACTGGATGCACAGGGATAGAAGGAAGTTCTGCCATGGTAAAGGGGGCACACATGAAGCCAGGGTGTGGGAGCTGAGAAACCCATTGAGGAACATGTAAAAGACACTCAGCATGGCCCCCAGAGCCAACAAAGAGGTGTCTGCTAGAGAACCTCAGTGGGGGAGATTTGCACTGGGGAAGAGGGAGAGGGGATGCTGAGAGGAGTAGGAAGCAAAAATGTTTTTGCTTTGAGTTTTCCAGCCATGATTCCAGATGCTAAATCAGGAGAGATGCTGTGTGGGTGCATGAGTGAAGCTGTTTGGAAACCTGGAAAAAGGGAACAAGAGGGAATGGCTGTACAGGAGGCTGAAGGGCTTGTATGTGTGGTACATCTGAATATCACATGGAAAGGTGGTGGAGAACACATATCCGAATAGGAAGATCTACTTGGTGAATTCTAGTGGTAGCTACACACATGTAGTACAAAGCCAGGAATCTGAAGTTACATCCTGTGATGTACTGTCCATAGAAGACATCCTTGGGTGTTTGACCTAAGTGACATCTGGATTGCTGTGTCACTTGAGGCTTCTAGTGTGCCACATGTCTTGGAGTAAAGGCCTGAAAATACTGAAGATTAATGCTAGAAGCATTATTCAGGTTATCTGTGGCATCTACTTTTGCCCTTATGTTGCCCTGCAGTGCTCATTTATTCACAGGACAGGTTTCTCCCTCTCTTCACAGTCTGCAGGTGATGTGCACCCACACTCACATCCAAGTGTGGAATTAAGGGCACATAGCATCCTCTGCCATCCCAGAGCAGTATTGTTTTCTTCCACTGCTGTAGTCTGAAGGAGATCAGCTGAGTGTTGCAAAGGGAAAAATGAGAAGGAAAATTCTCTCAGATGTTCCCCAGCTGCTCATGAACACAGGAACACATGAACACAGCAAGAGGGTTTAGCTCCTACCTTCTGGAAGAAGACTTACTGGGAAATGATGAACATTCACCAGCACTTTAAAAGCTATCCTGAGGCAGCTAGGGTGAAGGACAGTGCTGATGGCTTCAATCTTTGCTTCTATAATATGATTATCTCCAGTATTTCTCTAGCAAAGACAATACCTGAGTTGTGTCTGTCATACCCGGCCCTGGGATAGACACTTGTCTATGGGTGACCTGTAGGTCAGGAGATCCTCTAAAATCTTAATTCCTGGCAATGAGAAAATGACTAGTTTCACTCTTCTAACAAACCCCATGGTTTTGGAAAATGTTTTCGGAAAATGTTTTCCCCACAGTCACCTGTAATTCTCTGAAGCCTCAGAGTTCTCCACCAAACTAAGAAGTGAAACATTGTTCTCTCCCCATTTCCTCCCTTTTAACAGCAACCTGAAGAGCTGGACAGAGAAGAGAAAATGCATGAGCAAACTTTTGTTTGCTTCTTAAATAAATTTCAATTAAAAATCAAGAGAGAGGACTGCAGCTTTCCACCTTCCCCTTTCCCTGCTCCACAAGCTCTGCTGGAAGGGACCCTTCTTACCCAAATACCTAAGCCCTGCTCATCCAGTAAATCCCCTTGCAGAGCTGGGATGAAGGCAGTTTGCTGCCTGGTTGTGGTTTGTTAGTGGATTGTGGTGTTGTTCCTGCTTGGAAGCTGTGCTGTGCATCCCCAGTGCTTCCTGCATCAAGAACAGGAGCACTGTGGTGGGACACAGAGCCTGCATCCCTCTGTTTTCCATCTTTCATGATCCTCTGCTTCTGTGATGCACTTCATGTGCTGGTATCTCTGGTTTGCATCTCTGACTGGGACTCTGACCCCTGCAAAAGCCCAGGGGCAGCAGTGTGGGCTAAGGGGGTCTGAGAGAAGGGAGAGGAGTGAGAAGCGATATGAGTTGGTCTGACACTCAGAGCACAGCCCACTCCCAGGGAAGAGGGAGGCTCCATGAAGACTCCTCACTGTAGGTCTTTCCTGTGAGTTTGGAGAAATCACCTGTAGTATATGCTGGGATGTCAGTGGCCTGAGAGTAGGCAGGTACTGCCCTGATGTGGGACGTTTTCCAGTCCTGGGTGTTTGGCAGCTGGTTTTAACCACAGAAGCCAGGAGCTTCTGCTTCCTCAATTCTTCTTGCAAAGCCTTTGCAGCATTGCACAACTTGGCCTCATGTCTCAGCCATCTGGCAGTATTGCTGCATCAAGGGCAAATATATAAAAAAGGGTTTGATGAGGATTTCCTTTCTTTTCCTCTTCCTCTTAGTCCTTTGCTTTCAACTTTGCTTTCTTGCTTTGGGCAAATTTGCCCACCTGTCTTTTCTAGCTGTGGGACATAATGGTATGGAATGATAGAATCCTTATGGTTGGAAAAGACCTTGGGGATCATCAAGTCCAACCCTTGACCCAGCAAAATCAAGCCCACTAAACCATATCATGAAGTGCCACGTCTACTCATTTTCTGAACACTTCCAGTGTTGGTGACTCCTCCACTTCCCTGGGCAGCCTTTTCCAGTGCTTAACCACTCTGTCAGTGAAGAAATTTTTCCTAATCTCCAATCTAAACATCCCCCAGTGCAACTTGAGGTTGTTTCCCCTTGTCCTATCACTGTTTGCCTGGGAGAAGAGACTGACTCCTACCTGGCTACAAACTCCTTTCAGGGAGTTGTAGTAAGTGATAAGGTCCCCCCGAGCCTCCTTTTCTTCAGGCTAAACATCTCCAGATCCCTCGGCTGCTCCGCATCCTTCAACTGCAACAGCATTTTCCCTCAGCACCAAAACTGAGGCCACTAGCACAGAGCAAGGATGAGGAGGTGGAAAAATACTTTTATTCAAGGGAATTACCTTCTAGATTGTATTCTTTAAGTATCCAGTCTCTCAAACGTAGCCACGCCCTGGCAGGATCACCAGAAGTAGTGTGGGATGTGATGAAAGTTGCAGGAAACTGCTACCAAAAAAACCAAATGTCTCAATGACAAGACTTAAGGCAAATGTCAATTAAAGTAAAGAAAGAAGTAAAGAAGCCTGCATGACTTGTTCTTTGGGGGGAAAATGTGCGAATACTGTTATTGTGATAAACATGATTTGTGTTTGTGCCCTCTATATAGAAAAGTATACATGTGTCTGCTGTGCACAGGTAGGGAGACCTGGCTCGTCCCTCTGCCTGTGTTCAGCTCCTCTTCCCACTGCCCAGAAACTCCTGTGTAGCTGCTGCATTGACATTTTGCTGCCAGTTTTTGGATGGATCTCTTCTGCTCTGCCTCTGACCTGCTCCTTTATGCAGAGAAAGCTTTGACCAGATTCCTCAGTGACAAATTTGGGGCCATAACTCATGGCCCCATTTTGCTTGAGCTGTTTGCTGCGTGTGGGTTTCCATCTCCTCTTTGGCACTGGACAGACTCACAATCGATTTTTGCGAGCTTTATCCTCCCTTTCTGGTTTGGGGAAAATTCATCACAGTGTTGTAAAGGTCTTAGAAAAGGGATATAAAGAGATTTCTCTTTTGCTCAAATATTGAGCAATCCTTTCTGTTGTAGCCTCCTGTCTCCTCAACTTTCCAGAGTAATGACAAGTAGCTTTAATCTAACTCCTACTTTCCTCACTGCTTTAGCCACTCAATCATTATTAAAAATGTGGCTATTTCAGGTGATTGTCAGCAAATTCTCTTTTGGGGGAGCGGGATCAGCCTGTACTCTAGAGCTTGTGTGTGTCTTTTCACAAGTGAAGAGCAAATATTGCAGGAAAGGAAGAAAACAGGATAGCAAAAAACATGGAAATCAACAAGTTGAGTCAGAGAATGTGCTGTGTCATAGCAGTGACTTGATTGTAGATAAGTTGTCTGAAAATCACAGTCTCTTTCTGGTGGGTATATTATTCCTGGGAAAACAAAAACAAGCAAAATTTGATTTTTCTTCAAAGTGGTCCAAAAGCAAGAGCTTTCAAAATTTTCCATAAACATTCTGCATTCTGCAAGAAATCTATAAAATGCCAGCAAAGTTTTCCCTTTTTTATCCTCTATTTGTTATAAGACCAGGGATCATTCTTCATTCAGTTTATTTCTGCAAACCTTTTCTCAGTTTAGAAATACACAAATATTGCAGGCCCAGCCTACTCTCAGGGCCAGCTTTGAGACCCAGAGGGTAGAAAAACAGGATTGACCTTCTATTTTTGACAAACAGGATGGAGACTGGAATATGATCCCAAGCTGAGACATTAGAGTTAAGTGTTTGAGAGGCCTTTTTTATCTCTAGGTGGAATTAAAATTTGTTGATGCATCCAGTGCATTTTAATAAAATCAAGAGGCTTAGAGACAGCCAAAGTGAGGCTTTTATTTCAACTGGAAAGTGGTTTCTGCCCAAAGAAATGGTGAGAAAATGTTTCTCTAAGGAGACAAAGAGGTTTTCCAGGCAGAAAGTACAAAGGCTGTTTATATGGGCTTCAGCATTTGATCACAAAGCCCAGGGCAAGGCTGGAGAGAGCTTGTGACAAAGCATTCATGCTTGAGGAAAACCAGCAAGAGGGAGTGAACTACAGGAAAAGATCAGACAAGACCAGTTTAACCGGCTTTAAACCCCTCCAAAATGCCACCCCTCTTTGTAAAAAGCCTTTCTACCATGAAGAGGACACTTTACAATGCCACTTTGCAATGCTGGCTTTGCCACTAACCTCGTAACTCTGACAGCCACGAAATAAATGAGGTGAGGAGTGAATCCTCTCAAAATCAAAAAAATTCATCAAATATAATTTTGAGAAATAGTATTTATTTCTATACACCACTTTGTATATTTAAAAAGAAATGAGAGAAAGCAAACAAGAGTCTGCTGATTTGCTGTTGATTTTTTGCAGAAAGAGCTCAGATCCCACAGCAATGGGCAGCATACACCAACCCATAACACATCTGGAAGCTTCTTCTAGAGCTGAAAACCCTGAGCCAAGAAGAGCCTCTGGCTCCTACATACTTTTGGGCTGTGTGACTTCATTGTTTAAGGGAAAATGTACCTGCCTTAGACCCGTGCCCTAAACTGAAGATGAGGGGAATCTTCTCAAGGACCTCTGACCTGGGTGAGGGATGAATGGCCATGTGGCCCAGCAGCTGTTTTCTGACCTTGAGATTAGTCTGGTGACTTTGTTGAGGGAACAAGATAGGATTTTTTATTTTAGTTTATACCGAGATTTTATGCCTAGAAATAAACATTTTTGGGGATCCCACTAAAGCCAGTTATAGCCCTGATCAAGCAAAATTCTTACATATGAGTCTATTGAGGTCAATCATACAAACAGTGCTAGTCTAGATGGATTAGAGAGACTCCATTCTCCACCACTTTGAAGGTAGAGATTACATCTGGCACACAGAATGGCTGATGCTGTGCCTCACCAACCCTGGGTCCTGGATTAGGGAGACTGGTTTGGCTTTTGTCACCTTCTTGTGGTCCTAGTGGGCAATTTCAGGTATGCATGAGGAATTCAGAGACTGTTTTGGATTATTTGGAGCTCAGTGGGGTGATGATCATGCTATAAGCATGGGATTCAAAGTGACCTTTACAGTGCCACCTTCCTGCCACTTTGAGGACAGTGTCCATGAAGGGGACACTTGGAGCTTGTGTCTGTGTCAGGGGTCAGGGCTTTGGTCAGGACAAGCCAGAAAGTCCTTTCTTCTCAGAAGGAGTAATTTGACAGTTCTTAGAGGAGGATGTGGACATTCTGAGGGCACCTACCCGTCTCCAGGCATTTGTGTGAAAGAGCAGTGGAGTTCTTTGCTGGGATTTAGGAGAGCCTGGGAGCGGAAGCTGGGAAGTGTGGGTGGGTGTGATGTCCCCCATGACTCGTCCAGGCTGAAGAAAACCATCTGTCAGATCAAGTGCTCGCTGCTGGCCTGGTGGGCAGTGAAAAGATACAGCAGACAGCACGTATGTGAACACCCATCCTCCATCCTTCCTGTGCATCCTGTTATCAATGACTTTTTCAGGATCCCACAGCTTTCTCCAAGCTTTACATTTATCCCTGGAGACTTGGTGGGTTTTGTTCTTTGTCAGGGACCAAAAAGGCACAATCTATGTCAGAAAAGCATAAAGGCAGATTTTCCGCCACGGGGAAATTCTTTGTCTTGTCTGTGAGCAGCAGAGTCACGTCAGAAACAGGTGATGATCGAAGCTGGAAGTCTGAACAGAGCCATATTCCTCATCTGTCTCCTTCCCCTTGACATGGAACTGGGGCGGTGAATTAGGAAGGTTTAGTTATCCTTTATTCAAACTTCAAGGATGGTCACTCATCTACTGCTTGGTCTTGCTTTTTAATTGTGTGTGACCTGGGTATCCCTTTCAGGGCTGGACATCTCAGGGAGATGCTCATCCAGGTATACAAAATTGGACCCTGTGTCTTAGGGAGGTGTCCAGGAGCCATCAGGGACCACACATGAGATGTGACTGCAAGACTGAATTTATGCAACCCCAGCTGCCAGCCTCAGAATCTTACCAGGTCTTTGTCCATAAGAGCCAAACACCCCCAAATCTGATCAGAGGAGAGAGGCACAGCCCTCATATCACGAGGGAGAAGAGTGGGTGCTGTTACTACATCTCACGAGGTCTAGAAGCAACCCCAGTGGAGCAAGGGAATAGCTTGGGAAGAAAAATAAACTTTAGAACTCCTTCCTGCATACCCATACAACACATGCTAATGCACAGGGAAGGATCATCTGACCAATGTCTCGGGCTGAAATAAACTGTTGATAGCCAAGGTGAAAGAATCTCTCTATCCAGGAGTGATCCTCGGTCTGTTGCTATAAGACCTCCCTTAACCTCTGTTTTGAATTTAAGAGATGCTTCTTCCCCAAGCAGGGCCCTTCCAGCTCTGTCTCTCTGTGGGGCCAACTTGCAGGGGCAAAGGGCTCTGCTTACTGACGCTCTCCTCTCATGTCAAACCTCTGCCCAAATTTTCATTGAGTTGTGGCTGTGCTGCAGGAGAGGGATGGAGGTGATGAGTGCCTGCTGGACAGATTCCCAAATAACTCTCATATGAGAAGAGTGTCACTGAATTTAAACCAGTTGTGGTGGTGGGAAACCAGAGGTGACTTTCTAGAGGAGGTGGGTCAGGAGAGATAAAGGGGAGAGCTGAACAGCCAAGACCTGAGGTGAGAGTCTTCCACCTAACTGCCCCAACCATGGTTTGCTCTCAGCCATATGAAAACTTCCCTGCAGGGTGATACAGCTGCACGCTCTGCTGGGCCAAGGGGAAACACAGAAAGATCAGCTGTAATTGTTACAGCCCAAATTACATGATGGAATGAGCTGATCACGTAACTCGTCTCTATGTCATAGCTGGCATGCAGAGCAAACGCACGCATTGCCAAGGATTATGGGCCAGAAATGTAGCTGTTATAAATCCTCTTATCTATCCCACAAGGCCCATAAGAAAACCTTTTCTTTTTGTCTTGGAAGTGCTGAAATACATATGAAATGTTACTTGCCCCGCACAGCCATAAATATGGCTCTTGCCCATCACCGTGCTTTCACTCAAGACGTTATTTCACCCCCTTGGCATGTCACTAACCACACCATCCCATCCTTATCAGCCCACTCCCAACAGGGAGAAGCACTCTTGGACTGCTTGTCCCCCATTGTTTTCTGATCTGTCTGGGTTGGGCACATGACTCCAGATTTGGTTCTCGCCCTTTGCGAGGGTTAGTGCTTGCATCTTCCAGAGTCTTGGCTCTATGGAAAAGTTTACCTGGGACCCAAGCCAGGCTAAACAGGTGCCTGGTGTAAGCCTCAGGGATGTGAGCATCCTCCTTTCCCTCAGAAGGGTTCTTGGGAGCTGACATTGAGAAGATATTCACAGCACTTGCTGGCAGGGAGTATGTTACCCTATGTAGCTTCTCTCCTAGCTTCCTTTTACTGCCTGAGGCAGCTGTTTTTCTGATAGATATAAAAATTGATTTATTCTGAAAAATAAAAAAGCAGAAAAGTGACATTCTCCCCTTGGATCCACCCAGCAGCTCCTGACTAATGAATCCTGAACTGCTCTTAGCTCCCACCAGCACAGTGATCCCACTGACAGTGGCAAACAAATGACATGTGAAGCAGTCATAGAAAATAAGGAAGAGAGAAAGGGAGAAAGTTTTTCCAGCTGAACAGCACACTGGGCCTGGGTCATTTTGCCCTACAGTCTCAGGAGGTGCATGGAGAAAGCAATTCAGGACCAGGCTGCTGAGTTCTAAGCAGATTTCACAAAAACTTTTTGGTTTCAAATGCAGGAATGTGCACTCACATGTGAGCAGCTGTACCTGGAATGTCTCAATATGTGTTAAAGCTGCCCCTACTTTTATCTGTATTGATATATTTATATATCAGCAGGAGTGGGAAGGACAAAGGCATTTCTTGCAGTTAGGTTTTTGCTGCAAGCTACCATGATGGCATGCTCTTATTGATTCTAAACACAACTTTGAGAGAAGATTTTCTTTCCCTGGGATGGGCTGATGAATGCAACTGGGGTATTTGCAGAGGTTGGTGTCTGGTGCAGCATCAGTGCTAGTGCATTACAGGTACAAAGTGGTAATTTTAATGGATAAAAACCAGATATTACTTCCTTAGCTACTGATGTGTTTGAAACACTTTGTTGCTGGCCACTGCATCTGGCTCTAAGCAGATTTTCTTTCTTTGGTGCAGCGTAAGTTAAAATTTTTACTTACACACAAGGAGAATAGGCAGGTGTATGTAGTGCATCCCTACATGTGCAGTCACCTCAGTGTGAGCTGGATGAGGTTTCTGTGCATTCAGGAACCCCTGTCCAGCTTCTGTCCTGTGTAGTCATTCAGCTGCCTCATGTGAAGTCACTCATCCTTCCTACCGTCCTCCTCTAAACCTTTTCCAATCCTATTATAAGTATATAAAAGGGAAATGTTCTTCAAACTCCGTGAGTCTGAGATTACAGAATCTTAGAATGGTTTGGGTTGGGAGGGACCTTAAAGATTATCTGGTTCCAACCTCCTTACCATGGGCAGGGGCACCTTTCACTAGACCAGGTTGCTCAAAGCCCCAGCCAACCTGGCCTTGAATATTTTGAGGGATGGGGCATCCACAACTTCTCTGGCCAAACTGTGCCAGAGTCTCACCACACTCAAGATAATTAAGTCTGAATAAACTTTGCCAGGAAAGGGTGGTGGCCCCATTCAGGAGAGAGTTACAATTGTTTGGATGCTTTGATCTTGCAACTACAATAAATGCCTCCCTTACAAAAAATTTTGTTATGTTGCAGTAAAGACTCATGCAATATAATTCCCTTATCTCAGGTCTCCACTGCATCCTGATCTGTATCTTCCAGGATATATGGCTTCTATCTCCCCAAAATCTGCCTGAAATTTGCACTTCCTGAAAACAGGAGATGGTTTTAGAGATGGAGTATCTCTTATAAGATGAGAATGAAGCTCTTATAGCATACTCCACTCATCCATAGGCTCAAATCCAAACTAAACACCTCTGAGGCATCTTGGCAAGAGCCAGTGTCTGATGAATACTATTGTTTTTAAATTTTCATCAAACACGAAGAATTTTCCATTGAGGATTTTCCTGTGGGAAAGGTTCAAATTGCAGCAAGTTAATGGTGCTGTCAACAAGGTGGTGAGGTAGCTATCAGGCAGCTGCTTGGGAATGAAAGAAGAGGGGGAGTGAAATGGTGGAGGGCATGCAAAACCTTTGGCTTCAAATGATGTGGCTCCCATCTTGGCATCTACCTTTGTGCTGGACACTGTCAGCTTTAGTATGTTAAAGGGACTTTCACTGTGGCCAAGAAATGGTACAGCAGGTGGAACCCCGTGTGCTCCAGAGCAGACACAGCAGTGGGAAGCCAGGGAGATGGTAGAAGCTGGCAGAGCCTTCACCCAGCATGTCCTGGTGGCATTCCCTGCTCTTCCTTTCCATCGTTGCTGTTGCCATCTCGTCTTCTCCTCCCCCATGATTCCCCCTTTGCTTCTCTCCCCTCCCTGTTCTGCCTCCCTGAACTGATTTTCCTAAATCAATGCAGAGGCTTAATTCTCATTCATGGTCTTATTTCCCCACCACAAGATTATAAACAAGCCTCCAAGTGGAAGAGAACATTTGCTCCTTGGCCCCCACACAGTTGCTTTGTGTAGTTTCTGTCAAAACAATGCTGAATAGCAGCAAACTATTCACTGACCCGTCACTCGAGAGGCTGTTGTTGTCAGCAGGTTCTCCATAACCGCCTCATCCATCCTCCAGCTCCACGTGGTGCCTTGGGTGTGTGACAGATTTGCAATCCACACTGCATTTTTAATAAGCCTGTCCTCCCTCTTTGGACGTCAAAGGCACTGTTCTGAAAGTCAATCTCAGCCTCTGACCTCTCTGAGCTTCCCTCTTATATTTAATCTGGAAATACTACTCTGGAAGACGAATATGATATCTCCTGCCTGCTTTATGCACTGGCAGCTCCTTCCTGCCTGGCCAGCAGCTCCATGGCATTTTGCCATTGCCAGCACCGAGCCCTCTGGGCTGCATCGCTCACACCCCTGTCCATGGCCAGCTGGGTATCCCAGCAAAGGTGTGCACACCTGTACAGCCTGTACAGCAGCCTGCAGGAGGGGTGTTGGATTATTGCTCGTGGGTGGAAAACTGAGGCATGGAGAAATGGAAGCATGTGAGCAGGAGAGGGTGGAACCCGGTCCCTAGGCTGGGCCATGCTGTGGTGAGAACAACTTGTTGACACAATGCATGATCCACACTCTATCATCTTGCCGTCACTGCTGAGAAAGATCTGCTGATGGTATTTTTGCTCATCTTGACAAGCTGGATAAAATCACAGCTTTTTGGGTTTCTTGATGAATGTCTGCTTGGCTGTATTCGCTGCACGAGGTCGAGATGTCCAATTGGCTGTAATGAAGCACATTAAAGGAAAAAAAGGCAATTAGTATTTTAAATACAGGAAAGCTATTCACACCAGAGAAAGATTATGGGCTGCGACACCAAAGCTGCTCTGAATTCTCCAGAGAAACATTCATCTTCCAGCCTGGCACCATGAAACCTGATTCCATCACACTCTCAAACCTCCATCCAGATCTCTTGAAGTTCCTCCTTTTTCCCTGTTAAATCACATGGATATTTCTGACAGGCATTACCCCAAGAGACTTGAAAGTGCTAAAAGAAAAATCTTGATTTCTGCTCAACTTCAACTGCACCTCACAATGTTAATTCCAGACTGTATCTGGCTGCAGTCTTGTATTGCAAAGTTCCATCCATGAAGCATCTGTTCAGTGTCCATCACAGTACAGAATCATGGAATCATTTAGGTTGGAAAAGACCTTTATGGTCATTAAGTCCAACTGTTAGCCCAGCACTGCCAAGGCCACCACTAAACCATGTCCCCAGGTGACACTTCCACATGTCTTTTAAATCCCTCCAGGGATAGTGACTCCATCACTTCCCTGGGAAGTCTGTTCCAGTGCTTGACAACCCTTTTGGTAAAGAAACTTTTCCTAATATCCAACTAAAACCTCTCCTGGCACAACCTGAGATGTCCAGGTATGCTGAGGTTCACCTCCGATCTGCCTTCTCTACATGTCCTGGGTGATCACTGCCCTGGTCCTGCTGGACTCTATTGCTGATACAATAGATGAGAGGGCACATCTGATATTGCTCAAGATGTCTGAGATCTGTGTGTCTGTCCCAGGACAGTCCCCGGTTCATCATAAACTCTCTTCAAACTCACCTCACTTATCTTGGAGGTGCCTGTCCCTGGAGCCTACAGGGCAAATTTAGAGTAGACTTGAGGAAGGTAAAGCTGAGGAGAGAGGGATCCCTCTTGGGACAATTTGCCCATGACATGTCAGAAGACAGATATGGAGTCAGGGACTTGCATTGCCACCTCCACAGTCCTACAGTGATCCTCCCCTTGTTCTGCAAGATGTAATAACAAAGCTATTTCCACTGCTCTGAGTGCAGCTGTATGTGCCCTGCACAGACAGCATCAGAGGCCAGCAGGTTATACCATTACTTGGATAAACCCATTTATGAAAAGTACTGGGCTGCTTCTCTTAGTTGAACTTTGGGAGATGGTGAATCCAAACTTTAGCTGTGAACAGATTTTTCCTCTGAATGCTGAAGACATTCACCAAGTGGCAAAGTCTCCAAAAAAATAATAATTCAGCCTTTTGCTTTGTTTGGCATCAATAGACTTTTCAAAGGAGTGGAGTTAATATTTTAATAAGGAAAAGTTGAATAATTCTAATAAGGCTTTCTCTTATGAAATGGACAGAGAAGTTTAATGTCTTCTCCTGGAGCATAAGACAGGCAACACTGGGTTCTAGTGTCAAGATTAAATCTTGGATTGAGAGCTGGCTCCAGCCAGCTCTATCACTCAAATGCTGGGTAGTTCTGTGAGGTTTCACATGATTTCTGAGCTTGACATTCTCCGTATGTACTACTGGCATTATGGGGAGGTGATGTCTGACATGGGGCTGTTGGGAGCCCTGCTTTCATGCCAGGTAGGAGTTAAAAGACTGTTTGATGAAAGATGTTTTTGATGTAATCCATGTTTCTGTTTGGTTTTAGTACCGCTCTTTTTGACAAGCAATTTAATGGTTTGTATTTTCCCTCTTTTTTTTTTTTTTTTCTGCTTTCTCTTGGGAAATGCAACACAAAAGGAAGAAGAAGAAGATGAAGACGAAGAAGAAGAGTCACCACAGAAGCAGCTGGATTTGCCAGTCTTGGAGAATGAGCCCTTACCAGGTATGAGTGATGTGCGGAGCTTGCATCCACTCTGTGGTGCAAATTAAACCCAGTCTTTTCTAAACTGGCCTGAGCTGGGATGATAATGTGCTGACATTCAGATCACGGCAAATGAGAGATATCAGTGACAACAGGCCTGGGAATTGTGTCATGTCTGTTATATCTTGTCTATCGTCTTGGGACTTGTTTCAATTTGTTAACACGCTGGTTCTGTGGGTCAGGCATTTGCAGCTAATGCAATTGAAATTGGCTTTGACCTTCTCCCCCGCAAAAGATAGTGACTGTGGTACGTGCAGTATTTGATCTCTCCTTCAGTCCATACACGGGTTCTTACAGCATGAATAAAGAGGAATTTGTCCCTCTCCCCCTTCAAAGATCTTCATTCTCTTTTCACTCGCAATAAATGATGGGCCATGAAACCTCTCTATAAAGTTTTGGATATGAATCACAGCCAGACTGAAGGTTGTTAACTCCACTTTGGTAGATCTGGCTGTTAAAATCATTGGCAATCCCCAAAGAATCTGTTACAAAGGTATCAGGCAGTGTCTGTTTCCTGCCACTCTGAGCCTGTTTTGGTGGGAAGTTCCTGCTTCTCCTCCCTTTTACCTGCCCAGACTTGTTTTCAGGAATCTTGTGCACCTCCTGCTTCTAGATGTGTGTTGAGGGGAGTGGACAAGAGGTATTTTCTAAAAAGAGAAGACCTCAGGCCTGCTAAGAAAGCCTCCATCATCAGTATTCCTGTCACTTCTCAAATCTAGCTGCTTCATCTGCTTTGTAGAATCAAAACTCAGAAGGATAGTCAATCTGGTCTGTGACCAGACTGTACTTAAATTTGGAGGTGATTTGGTAAATTTGTATGAATTCCATTAGTCACACTTGATGTAGCAGCTGGCTGGGTGGAAGGATGTCACAGTGAAATTACCTCAGATTCTAGGATGTGGACTTCACCTTACACCAGTGAGAGGGAGGAGATTCCAGATAACCATGATTCCAGTTGTGTACAGTATTAAGCACCTGTATTTCTTGCACAGATGCTTATTATCACGGATTCCCAAAATCTTTAGAAGTGCTGAGCACATGTTGATGCCACAGGAGCCTTGCATGCAAGGTTGGACCCAGAGGGATTCTATCCTATGGGATAACGAGGCAAAATAAATGAGGCCAGCACAAGTTTCAGCTGTGCAGAGTCTCCCCCACCTTTCCCTCCCTGCCTAGTTTGTTATGTGCAGAGCAATAAAATAAAATGTTCTCAGCAAATCTGTGGTTATAGATTGAAGTGGAGCCAGTATTTAATATGGGCCCACTCAAACGTCAAGTGAGAGATTAGAGATGGAAAAGGCCCCTGGAAAAAGCTGCCTGGGCATCTATTTAGGGTGTTTAAAATTTTCTGGGCAAGTGAATTAATTGCTTGGTAATATCCAGCGCTGAAACATATGTGAGCTGTAACCTGAATCCCCTGTTTAATAATGATAATACAAGCCCTTGTGCAAATGGCTGTCAGCAGCTGCAGATGCTG
Organism: Pipra filicauda; assembly: GCF_003945595.2. Lineage (NCBI taxonomy): Eukaryota > Metazoa > Chordata > Aves > Passeriformes > Pipridae > Pipra > Pipra filicauda. Next base: position 238,169 of record NW_024103651.1, read on the forward strand.
AGATTTAGGATGCTGGGACTGGAGAAGGAAAAATGCCACTGCATCAACTGAGCAGCTGCTGGTCAGGGCAGTGTAGCAGGACTAAAATGCTCAGGGATGAGGCATTTGAGCTGATAGAGCTGTGGATATAATGTAGGGGAAAAAAGCATTAAATATGAGCTCTTTCATCTTCCCCACTCATGTCAGCACTGACTCTGCCCGGCATTGACACACGGGGTTCATGTGCAACATCTGTGCCATGTCGTGAAGGCAGCATTGTAAGGGAGCAGCAATGAAATGAAACATTTGTACCTATGTAGCTCTTACCCTTCATCAGTTAGAATCAATCGTAAGGTTGCTTTTATTTTTTGTGGCAGAGAAATGAAAGAGAACCTCCCGGCTCTGGCATTTGTGATCCAACAGGCAAATTAGTGAGCAGAGGTGCTCTGAGAAGCACACAGCTCTGGGACTGGTGTATGAAGAGTCAACTGGAGATCAATACTGAGCCCTCTGAACTATGATTGATCTAAATTCCACCAAAGAAAAAACATGAGCATGGTTTATTTAATTTTCTGAGCAGATAACAAATATTTTCCTTGTAAAGTCTGAAAAGTTCAGACATGATTTTTTGTTGTTTTTTTAACATTGCTCACAGGAATGTGTCTTTTTTAAAAATGAAAACCGCATATTTTCCTGGCTTAACAGGAAATTACAGAACAACGACTAAAGAAAGGCAAGTTCATGAAGAAAATACTTATTAAAAAAAAATCAACAAAAGGAGTTGTTTTTAATAAATCGTAGTATGCTTTGGGAAGGGACCTTAAAGATCATCTAGTTCCAACCCTCTTGCCATGGACAGGGACTCCTTTCACTAGACCAGGTTGCTCAAAGCCCCATCCAACCTGGCCTTCAACACTTCCAGGAATTTGAACAAAACCCAGTTCAGGACAGCAAGATGCCAAGAGGAACCGGGAGGAGAGACCAAAGCTCTGGGAACCACTTTATGTCCAGCTGCCATCTGTATCTGTTTGCAGATGACTCTGCAGCACAGAACAGACTTTCTCAATGCTGACCCAATCCAATTTCAAAGGCTGGACATGGAATCTGGTAAGAGAAGTGCAAGGTGGCTGTGAAGCTGGTTTTCAGACCCTCCATAATGAGGCTGAGGGAGTTTTCCCCTTGGCACCTCCTTAGACTTGCCTCTAGGTAGGGACTAGATTAATACCTTCCTCTACTGTGATTGCCCATGTCCTGTTACTGCAAAAAGGGGTTAACTCTGCCCTCAGGCAGACCTTTATATTGCTGAGGACCTTCCTGGTGAATGTGTAGGTCCCAACAAGCTGCAAAGAGTGGAAGAAGGATTAATACTCCAGGCAGAACCAGGACAAAAAGGGAGAGGACATTGTGCTGCCTGGGGAGTGAGGGGGAGGGGAAAACTCTGCCACAGATTCCTCATGTTAGTGTCTTCTAACCTTTCTGCAGGAAGCCAGCTCCATCTTTGCTCTCTGGGCTAGACTGGGCTGTCACTCTTCTCCTCCTCATGCTCCCTGGTGACAGGTCCCTCCTTAGCTCTGGGCCATGACCTAAACATCTGTGGCACAGGGATCTGTGAGAATGGATTTAGTGTAAGCCCCGTGCAAGTTTTGTCAGCCTTCTCACCACTGCTTTGCAACTGCGTCTTCGCCAGCCCCATCACCCATCACTTCTCCCAGCACAGACTCCAAGAGCAGTGCTGGCACAGGCTGTCAGTGCCACAGGGACACGGCGTCCAGGGAAAGGTCAACTCCACAGACCAGCTGAAAACCATTCATCCCTCCTACACAAACCTTGAAAGCAAAGCCAAAGTAGGAAACCAAGGGAAACGAAGGAAAAACAATGTTCTGGCTTCTTGCTAAAGAAAACCCTCAGGGTGGCTCCTTTCTTCTTGCTGCCGCGGTGTGGTTACAGCTGCACCACAAGCCAACTGGCCATGACCCAAGCCAAGCAGAAAGCACATTTCTGAGCAGGATTCAGAGGGTTTGCAGGTAACTGGCAAGTGGATGTAGCTGCAGTGATTTAAGATATTAAGGATTCTGACTGGATGTGCTGCTCATCTGCTTCTGCACCAGGAAAGATGCTTAAATCAGCTTATAGTGATAAAGGAGACAGAATGTCAGTGCTGGATGGTGAGCTGCCCAGTAAGACATGGGCGTGTGTTCATTTCTGCTGCCTTTCAGGCCAGCCTGTGCTGCCGGTGACACTGAGGCAAACATCTGCTCTGTTGCAAAATGATTTTTTTTTTAAATGCCTTTTTTAACCCAGGGCAGACTTCCTTTGATTCTGGCAGAATGAAGCCACAGGTATTTTTAACCAGTGCTGAAGCAACTACATTGTTGCTCAGCTGCAAAACAGACACAGTTTTCTTGGTTCAGCAGGTCTCTCCTCTGCTCATGGTTCTCTGCTGCTCACTGGGCTTCTCCAGAAAGCCACAACTTCCTTCTTCAGCTACCAGAGAACTAAATATTTTGTGATCTGGAACTTTATCTTTTTCTAAGGTAGCTTCTAACACAAGAAAAGCCTAAACTGGCCAAGGCATTTCTGTCCTTGGCCAAAAAGCTGCTTAAGCAGAAGTGGAGCTGCAGGTTAAAAAATGGCAAATGAAGCAGGGCCTAGAAAAATACCTAGCTGAAGTAACCCACTGGTGCCAAGGGAAGTTCAATCTGAGATGGATTTGGGTCTTGCAAACCAGAAAATACTCCGTAATTCAGATTTATTTCCCTTCCACCTCCCTCAAGCATGTTGCAGTTTTTGTGTGCGACCAGTGGTCAAGCCAGCCATGACCTTACAGCAAGAGCATGAGGCTGTGGGTAGGAAGATCTGGATTTTGTTTCCATCCATTACACAGCACCCATATCTTAAGGTTCATGTGTGTTCCTCTCTGCAATGCCATCTACAAATGAAAACCATGGGCAGTGCTGGAAGTAAAGAAGGAGAAAGGACATGAGGTGTGTGGGTGTTTTATTACAAGAAACTCCCTCAACATGGCTTAGCCTCCAGTCAAAAAAACTGAGTCTTCTTGCTCAAAGCATCAGCATCATCACAGATGCTTTTCCAAATTATGGCTCATTTGTTTATGTTGAGATAAAAATAAGAACTTCAAAAATATCCCTTCCTGCAGCACAGGATGCAAATATACAGCACACACCTTGAATATAGTCTAAAATAGCAACCCATGGCACATGTGGCTTGACCCGAAACACAAACTCCACGTAACACGTCAGGGATCAGAGAGCAATCCTTTCATATTAGGTGAACCAGTCCTGACCTGGCTGTCCTGAGAGCATCTGAAGGTGAACAGACAGAGGCAGGGTGTTCCTTGGCAGCTCCACCAGATACCATGAGCTGGGGATGTCCCTCTCCAGGGATGTCCCTTCCCTGCCCTCAGTCACTGACATGGAGAAGGTTCAGGGCATGAAGCACCAGCCAGTGCAGGAACAAACTGCATGGGGTATTGCTTTCCAAAAAGCAGATGGTTTCCAGTCTCCCATTGGTGTGGTTGATAAGCAAGCAGATGCTGAGGGATTTATCTGTGTTTCTTGAAGTGGTCAAGTGGACCTGGGAATCTGGAGGGATTTATGGTATTTCCTACTTCCAATCAGACTAAATATACTTAAGGATGACCTTTATCTCGATAGCTTACCCCTACCTCTTCTAATCCTGATGTGAAAAACAAAGCAAAGAGATTCCTGGAAACGAGAAGTTGAAAAAAAAAAGGTGCTAGTCCTTCTTTTTTTTTCCATCTCTGGAAAAGGAACGTGGTCATTAAAGGGTTTGGCAGTTCAGCCTGGTTATTATTTTATTCCATATAAATCCAGAGTTCTTTCATTGTGCTTAGTGAAATTTTCCCCACCTCCTGCTTTTTTTTAATAGAAAATGTAACTCACTTATTTTTAAATTACTTTTGGACCACCACAGATCCCTAGCCATCAAAAACAACTTACTGGAGAATCCAATGCTCTCCATTAAAATATCAGTATCCCTGAAACAGAGTCAGCAAAAGTTCTGACCTTTTAAAGCTTTTGCTCTTAATCATAAAAGTCATTTCCCAAAGCAAATTCCAGGGGAACAATCTGTTGTCAGCATGGCTTTTAGGGAAGCATTGAGCCTCTGGCAGACCTGCTAGATAGAAATCCTCTTCTGGAAGCTCCTCCAAGAAGTTTTCCTCCAGCCTTTTGTATCCTACAGATTCTTTCCAGGATTAGGTCTTCCTCTGTGCTCAGTGGGAGATCAGCCACTTTGGCACTATAGGCTTGGTTCAGGTTTTTATTTCTCACTTGGGATTCTCCAGCAGCTCCAAGATAAAAGTTCTTAGAAAATGACTTTGAAAAAGAAAAAAAAATTAGTTTTTATATTAAAAACATTGCATGTCATGGCATACTTCAGTAAAGTCTGTATACAAGGATCCAGATGAACTGTCCCTCTCCAAGTCTGCTTGTGTAAGGAAGGACATTCCCTCTCCTGTCCTCCTGGAGACTGTCACTTTTGGCAGATTCTTTGTGTGGTGCAGCCTCTAGCAGACAGACCTTCCAGTGAAGAAATTATTCCTAATGTCCAATCCAACCCTCTTATTTCTTCTTCTTATAGTCTCCTTTCTTTTAACTCAAGACAATAAAGTACTATATATATCAAGGAGGTAAATGGAGGTTCATATGATGTCAAATTTTTCAGATTCTTTAGCCTTGAGACCCTTCTGTTTATCAGAGAGATACAGAGCTTGTATGGGGCTAGTTGGGGCAGGAGAAATATAAAAAGACCAACTTTAAGGGGTTTTAAACTATCAGCACTTCTAGAAGGGAAAATATAATCCTCATGGCTGAAGGGATATGCTTATCTGCTCTTGAAGCCCCTTGTTTCAGATTTGTTTGGAGGTTGGATACTCAGTTAGCTGGACTTCAGGTCAGATCCAATGCAGTGATCCTCAGGTACCTTTTACCCATTTTCATGCCGCGCTCTTCGCAGCTAAACTCTTCCCGATGAGTCAGTTTGGGATCTAGGTTGGATATGGCCCTAATTATCTCAGTTTACAATCCCAACCAGCCTCTAAACCAAGCGCATAAGAAGCAGAAAACATGTGTGTTCTTCAGAGCAGGTGTAGAGCAGCACACCAGTCCCAACTGGGGCTTTAGGATGCTGCTGGAAAGAAAATTTTAGTAACAAGGAGCTATTTGCACACAGTTCAAGGATTTGGCAGATCCTTTTGCCCAAGTCAGTAGAAAAGAACATCATTATCTTCCAAGCTTTGAGTGTTGCTTTCCATGTTTAGTGGCACTGTGTTTACTGGTCAGCACTGGTTTTATATGTGACAGGGAAGCCGCAAACAAAGGTCCAGCTATCATCTCTGGGAGCGGGGGAGGCTGGATTTCCTGCAGGGAGGAAGCTGGACAGGTGGTGAAAACTTTGTGGAAAGATTTGTTTTGTCAGCTGTGGTGTTGTGGGATACACACCTATGGCTCCTGATGCTTGTCATGCAGTAAGAATAAAACCTCAGATCTCTCGGGGTTTGTTCAGACTGGAAAGTACATCCTTAGAGCCAAAAAGATTAACAGAGTATTTCCTGCCTCCATCCTGCAGAAAGTGGGATATCAGACAGTGGCAGTGCATCTTGAAGGGCCAAGAGGAGAGAGGGAAAGCCACTGAGCTGTTGTACAGAGCCCAGGAGTATTATTGGAAACTACAAAGAGCTGGATACTGTGTAATATCTGTGATATTAGGACTGACAAGAGCAGAGAGAGATTAATTTCTGTTCTTTCTGCTATAAACAGCACAATAGCACCCACACTCCCCAGCACCAAGGCATGCCTTGAGTGTGATATCAGTTAGTTAGTCCAGGCAGGGATGAAAGCTCCTGATGCTCTGAGGTTAGAGCAGACAGGGCATCTGCCAGCACGGCTGCTGCCTGCAGAGGTTAGTGTGGACAGGTTAAACAGTGCTGCAGAAAATTCACATTTCCCCCCCCGCCAAACCTTCTGTCCTATTTCAGTGAGGAGAATGGAAAAATGAGGGTGATGCCACAAGGTATCTGAAGGTACTCCAACAGCACTGAGGGAGGAGTAAATAAAGAAGCAGATGAAGTGAGGTGCTTGGTTTTCAACTGATCATGCAGCAAAAAATTTGGTCTTCCTCAACTGGTTGCTGAAGAAAGGGCTTCCTTCCTTCCTAATGGCTGGAACTGCATGAAGCCTCCCAGTCCCAGGCCCTGCCTAGAGCAGGGTAAATGATGCACACTGTAAAATATGTCAGGTTTCTGTATCAGACTGGCTAAATATGCTTCTGAGGCAGCAGGGCCTTCTCCACGCTAGACTTTGCTGATGTGTTTAAAACAGCTCCTATGCTTCAGCAGACGCGGTTTCCTGCTCTCGCCAAGGCCCCTCCAATCCGTCTGCTCAGGCTGGCAGAGCCCAACTGCAAGAAGCAACAAGTTTCAGGACCATCTGGCTCCAAAACACCGGCTTCAGGCAAAGCCTGGTCTAATGCAAAGGAGCAAGAACAGGAGCGATCCACCAAGTCTGTGCCCACCATGTCCCAAGAGAGCCATGCAAAGTGTTTATGAAGCAGCTCTACACCTACTCCCCTGGACAATACCCCAGAGAGGCAGAAGAGGCGAGCTCATGTCATCCTGGGTAATTTCAGGGTATTAAAGCTCAGGGTACAAGTAAAAATATCACTCAGTGTTGGGATTTGCCCTGTGAAAATCAATCTCTGTGCCACGAGCGTCAGGTCAAGGAGGGACGAGTCATCTCCCCTGTGCATCTCTTTGATTTTCAGCACTGGTGCAGGGCTAGATTTGGGCCCAGTTGCCTGCTGGGAACATCAAGAGGAATAGGACATTTTTTTGTTTTCAATGTGAGAAGTACTCACTGTAGCATGTCAAATAGTTTGTGACTCTGTACTGATTTCTTTAGGAATACTCCTATACCTGGCAATAAGGTCAACATCCAAGGAGGCTGGAAGTACCATGGATGGGAGCACGGTCCAATGATTAGAAGAACAGCCTGGGGACCTGGGTTCAGATTTTGGTCTGCCACAACCCTTTGTATGAACCAAGAGGGCAGAATGAACACACATAGAGTTCTGTTTGCTTTTTTTTGTCCAACAGACTTTTAGGCTTGGTGTCTTCAAAGCACCAGGACATGTAGAGAAGGCAGATGGGAGATGAACCTCAGCATACCTGAACATCTCAGGTTGTGCCAGGGGAGATTTAGATTGGCTATTAGGAAAAATTTCCTCACAGAAACGGTTGTCAAGTATTGGAACAGCTGGTCCAGGGAAGGGGTGAAGTCTCCATCCCTGGAGGGATTTAGAAGACATGTGGATGTAGCACTTGGGAACATGGTTAATGGTGGACTTGACAGCACTGGGTTAATGGTTGAAGATGAGGCCTTTTCCAACCTAAAAAATTCTATGCTCACCATCCAATTTGTGTCTTACTGACCAGGGTTAATGGAAGGCAATGTCACTTTCCACACTAACAGGGATGTGGAGGAAGAAAGACATGCAAGATTGCAAAGAGCTGAGCTGTTGCAGAAGGAGCACAGGGCATAGCTAGTGCAAGGAAGCTGAGAGCATACAATAAATCTGGGCCAGTGGCAATTTATCTGGTGCTTTCTTACATTTCCACTTGACTTCCTCTCCTGCCCCAACCCAACTGCCCACCCTCTCACTGAATATCTGATTTCCCAGCTGGTAATCCCATTCACATCCCTCCTGAATGTGGTCTAGACAGTCTAATTGTTTATAATCCTAGAGCTGTATCAACACCCCACGCTAAACCCTGCAGTTCTGTGCATGCCAGGGGTTCATTTGCACTCGTCTCTGCTGAGCATTCGGAGTACGTCTCATTAAGGAGAACGTGTGGGATTAAAAGGTCAGGGTGAGGTGAAGATGAAGGCAGGTCCCTCACGGTGTGAGATAGACAACACTGCCTCAGACTGATTTCTGCTGATTTAGTTGGGGGGAGTCAAGATGTTACGTCAGAGCACTTCGTTGTATCCCTGCCCTTCTATGGCTCTCTGCATTTCTTGCTCTCTTTCTTACCTTGCATGGTCTCCTCTATGACACAGCAATGGCTGTGCATGCTCCCCATCCCTGCACACTCCACATCCCTGCACACTCCATGTCCCTGCACACTCCACATCTGCAGAAGGGCACAACTCTGCCAGAAAGACCCTGATGGTCTCTGTGCATGCTCTGCCTGCCTTGCAGAGGAAGCCATTGCATTCTTCATGGGTACAATTCAGTGTTGCCTTCTTGTTTTCTGTAGGAGCTAGAAACCTCTTAAAATTACAACCTCTTTCCCCTTTTGTCTCCTCTCCCTTGCTGTTGAGGGAGTCAGCCTTGGGTAGGGCCCCCTGTTAGTCACGCATGGAGATCCAAGCTGAAGAGTTGACCTCTGAAGTGACACCCTGGCCTCCACTGAACTAGATAAGGTGCTGTGTGAGATCCTGGGAAAGGCTATTGCACAGTGAAGGCCTGACTGCTGGTTTTGCTTAAAACAGGCAATTTTCAATCTATCTCAAGGGCTCATCAGCATGCAAGTTTCAAGTTTTGGAAAGTGTGAAAATGAGCTGGATGAAGTCAGGAAGGGAACTTATCTAGCTTTGCAGTAAAGACAGGGGCCAGATGCCAAGAGGTTACTGGGAAAAGAGTTGACAAGTTTTTTTTATGACAAGTGTTTATCTTCAATTGCTCTTAAGCATTCTTTGTCAGGAGAGGACGGGAGGTAAAGAACAACATCTTTTTCTATGCTTTGAAGTCATAGAAGAAAAGACAAATCCTTGATACAGCAAACACCCTCGAAAGATCCGACAGCCACATGCAGAGAGGAAGCACTGGAGCAAGCGGGAAAGTTTCTTGGCAGATCATGTTGTGGTGTAACACTGGCTGGTGGTACCCCAAAGAACATAAAGGTTGAAGGGGAACTTCATGGTAGTCAGAGGTGGAGAGCAGAGTGGTGACAACCTTGCATTGGGACTGGGCTCTTTGGGTTGTGACAGGGAAGTGTTGGAGTCATTCCATCCATGTGATGGACTTTTAGGGACCCTGTTCGTAGCAGGAAAGGCTCAAACATGGCATGTTCCGCAGAGAGGACACACTGGAGGAGGTTTATGAAGCAGAGAAAAGAGGGCAATAAGGGAACTCTTGGTAGCACTTATCTGCAGCACAGTGTGAAAGGACAGCCAGGACATACCCACAAAGGAGCCATCTCCTCACACTGGCATGTATAGATCTCAAATAGACTTATGACACCAGGTTTCATTGTTTTTCCTTCCCTTCACTGACTTTTTTCCCCCCTTTTTCTTTTCTCTTTACTTCACCCAAAGTAAACACACTCCCTGCTCAGACTCCTGCTCTGACGCAGCAAGTCAGGCTGGGTTTAATAGCAATCCATGTTTTCAAAGTTCCACCAGATGAAGCGTGAAGGACTTCCAGCCCTGCTTGCAGGCTGACTCCCAGAGGGGTCAGCTGCTGGTGCAGGGAGCAATCTGTTTCCTGCCCTGCAGCAGCAAATGAGAGGTGAATGGAGGAAACAGATGTGGAAAATCCACCTCCCCCCTGCAGCCTGTCACTCAGAAGCAGCAGAAAGCAGATTTGGGCTCTTTTTCGGTGTGGTGGCAACAACTGCTTAGCTTTGCTAAAGGGAAAGGGCTGAGGAGGTTATCGTGCTGCCCTACTCTCTTATATGGATCTGAATCATGGGTCATCTACCGCCACCACCTGCGTCTCCTAGAACGCTTCCAGCAACGCTGTCTCTGTTCCATCCTAAACATCCACTGGTCAGATTTTGTGACCAATACATCTGTTCTAGAACAAGCAGCAGTCACAAGTATTGAGGCCATGTTGATGAGAACACAGCTGTGCTGGGCAGGGCACGTCTCCAGGATGAAGGACCACTGCCTCCCTAAGATCCTGCTTTATGGTGAACTTGCCTCTGGCTGCCACATGAGAGGAGCCCCGAAGAAAAGATACAAGGACTCCCTGAAACAACATCTCAGCCTTGGCCATATTGATCATCATAACTGGTCTACTCTGGCCTCAGATCGGGAGGCCTGGAGACACACCATCTATAACGCTGCTGATGCTTTTGAGAAAGCACGCAGGATCACCCTTGAGGAGAAAAGGCAACGCAGAAAGAACCGTGCCTTGCAGAATATACCACTTAAGGAGTCTTTCTGTTGTGCCTTTTGCAACCGGACATGCCTATCTCGTATTGGCCTTTTCAGCCACCAACACGCTTGCAACAAACATGGGTAGAGCCCTTCCCAAATCTTCGTTTGCAAAGCCTAGCCATGATTATCGTGCTGCCATGCAAACATGCAAGGCAGGTAGAAAACAGATTTTGTTTTGGTCTCTTACTATTTTTCTTACTATCAGTCAGGTAAAAACTTCACAGGGCACCTTGGTGGGTTTCTTAGATGCAGCCAATGGAAATACTATTTTCCTGTAAAACTGACTGCAGTGGCTGGGTGTGATGACTCTTGGTCACTTCCCAGCTCCTTGCAATGACAGCTAAAAGTCTACAAGTGAAGTTCAGCCAACTCAAGCGAGCAGAAGCAAGTTTTATCTCCAGCAGAGGTGAACGTTCATTGGAGTTTGCATTGTCAATAGCTCAGCTCCATGTAAGGGAATAAATACACCACTTGGGGATACAGTGATTGTCTAAAGCCTGGGAGCATAAACCCTGAAATGCTCTTTGGGGTTTCCTCCGGAAATAGAATTTGACAGGACTAAACTATTTTGCATAGAATATTCCTTAAAGTCAGGGGCTGCATTCTGCACTGCTCTGAGCAGAGGTTTGCCGATGCTCAGTAAGTAGCATCTTAACATGTTATAACTGATGCACATGTGATTTCTCTCATCCTAATTGTAATATCTAGCTGAGAAAAGCCATGATGGAAATTTCTGTATTTGCTAGCTATGCACTTTATTTAGTCTTGGTTTGCGTTGGGTCAGGAAGGGAAGTCTGATAAGGGTTTGGAAGAGGGTTTACATTCCTCAAAATATTCTATAGAGAGTAGACCCATGAGGGATAACGTGAATCTCTTGGTTAACTAGATGTATGTGATCCCCAAATACCTGTGCTGCTCCTACTTTTGGTGAAATTCCTGAAGAAATCTGTCAGCTGCTGCCATCTCCTGCAAACACCTGGGAATTCAGAAGGCTCCCAGCACATCACCAGTGCAGCACCTTCCTCTTCTCTTTGGAAGAAAATGGCCATGGTCATGGAAAAGAGAAGTTTTATAAGACAAGCACAGAGCCAACAAAGCTGGGATTGCTGCCTGGCTCAGCCATAAATCAAATAAATAATCACTAAATGAAGAAAGCACTGCTGTTGCTGTCAAAACCAGTGGAATTTTTATCTTTGATTGCACAGGAAGCTGGATGGGCCCCTTAATCTTCCTTACTCAGGGAAGAGCAGGAGCGGGGAAATGCAACTTTTGCTAAGGAAGAAAAAAATTATGCAGATAATGCGCAGTGTTTTTGCCAGGCTCTTAATTGCTGTTGCCAAGGAAATGTATCCTCTTGGGTCAGGGATACCGTAATGACAAAATGCAAACAGCTTGATTCATGTTTGTAGAGAGATGGAGCCAAATTCATCCCTGGTGCAACTGGGCTGAAATGCGGAGATGGATTTGGCTCGTTACATAGCTAGCAGTTCTGTATTAGCATGTTCTGCCAAGCTATTTTACAAACAACACCTAATTTATTAAAAGGGAAAGTTTAGAAAATATTTTTTTCTCATGATTTATTGCTACTTGTCTGCCAGTTGTTTGAGCAAGGACTCCACCAGCCTGTTCTTTTTTGCATTTTTATTCGCTAAAAGAAATGTTCTGGCTTAGGGATTTTGAATCTGCCTCAGCAAGGTTTTAAATCAACAGCAGTAATCCCTTCGCCCTTGATTACCACTTATTTCTATGTCTTTTTTACAAGACAACATTTCTAAAGTAATCAGCAATTATTAAACTCCCATTTGCAATATCACACTGACTGCACAATACTTCTACTACCAATCTGCAGCATAAATTATCAGTGTAGATCATGGTTACAATTTTAAAGCAAGGGGTTGTAATTAAAATACTTATAAAGGTCTCTTGTGCCTTAAGTGTTCCCTCAGTCCCAGCTCATTCATGTCCTCATCCTACATAATGAAGACCAGTGGGAGCTTTGCTATAGTGTAGGATCACGTGCACCAATCTGGGCATGATCATGGAATAAGCCCCAGGTGTCTGGGTCTGCACGGGACACTGTTTGACTTCAGCACAACCTTAAGCATGATTTGGTCCTTGTTTCTAATTTTGGTGCCTCAGTGCTGCACCCGTGCTGGGTGTTAGCACTCAATGCCTCTTCCTTTGCTACATAAAGTGGGAAAATGGGAGTGCTTGACTTGCAAGGACAAGGAGTTTGGGAATGCTCAGGCACCTGGCTTTCAGATCAGGACAGGTCCATGTCCAGCCCAGATAAAGAAGAGCTCAGGTCTCTATGTACGTCTTCTTGTGCTCTGGGGATACACAAAGCCCTTCCTCCCCAGCAGAGTTTGAAAAAGCATTTTCCCACAAAGCAAAGCTGACATCGATTTCTCCTGCTTTTCCAGCAGAACTGGAGAGAAAAGCTGGTCTTCTCCAAAATGTGTTTTCAGACTAAATACATTTTATAAGAAACTTCTGATATAAATCTCATGGAAAAAAAAATAAACTGTTTCAAGGTTTTCAATACAAAACTGAAAATTATCTGATTCTAACCCGACATTTTTTTATTTTGGGGGCTTACAAAAAGCCAAAAGATTCCTGCAGAGGAAATCACCAGTTTAGCCATTACCAGACTGGATTCTTGCAACTCAGCAGTGTTGAGCATTGATATGGAAACTTCAGGGTGGCTAAATCTTTTTCTAAAATGCCAAAGAGGAAGCAAACTGAGGAAGAAGAGAGGGAGGGGTACAAATAGATCTTTGATAAGCACAGCTTTTAGCTTTAGTGGAATGAACTTGCAGTGCTGTTAGGGGAGAGCTTGGATGCTATCTTTAGGAGCCAGGAAGCAGGAAAGATTAATCTTAATCTTCCAAAAGGCCTTGCTACCCCAGCAGAAAATGACAGATGCTATTGGAAACTTGACATTCTTTGCTCACAATGTTCTTGTGAAAGTTACAACTGGAAGCAACACTAAAAAGAAAATCAATAAAATTAATCAAGATATACAAAAATAAGCTGAAGACTCTCAGAAGTTTGGTGAGCACTTTTACATCTGCTTCATATTTTATGTGATAGATCCCTGACTAGTATAGAACCTGATGAAAAATCCTGATGGAAAGATGGGTACAATTCCCCATCAGCAGAGCATGCACAGCATCTTGGATTACAGCACAGTTGATGTTTTAGATAGTTTAAGGAATTGGAATATCATGGAATCATAGAACAACCAGTTGGGAAGGACCTTAAAGATCATCTCATCTATTCCCTCTTTGCAATAGTATGGTCTAGACAGCCCAGGACCCTGTCCAGTTGAATTTTAAAAGTGTCCAGTGTTGAGGAATCCACCACTTGTCTGGGGAGATGATTTCAATGGTTGATTGTTCTCTTTGTGAAAAGATTTCTTCTTGTGCTCAATCAGAATCTCCCCAAGAATAACTTGTACCCATTACCCCTCGCCTTTCTATGTGGCAGTTTGCAAAAAAGGAGTCTCCATCTGCTTTGTAGCCACCTTTTAAATACTGGAACATGGTGATAAGGTCTCCTCTAAGCCTTCTTTTCTCAAGTCTGAACAAACCCAGGTCTCTCAGTCTTTCCTCATATGACAGACTTCCTAGTCCATGGATGATCTCTGTGCCCCTTCTCTGGACTCTCTCTAGCCTGCCCACACTTCTTTTTCATAGTGGGGATGAAAACAGAACACAGAATTTCAGGTGTGGCCTGACAAGTGATGGGTAGAGTGGGATGATGACTTTTTTCTCTCTGCTGGTGATGCTCTTTTTGGTGTAGCCCAGCATCCCACGGGCTTTCTTTGGGACAGCAGCAATTGCTCACTCTTACTGAGCTTGTTGTCTACCAGGACCCTCAGGTCCCTTTCCACTGAGTTGCTCCCCAGTTGGATAGGTCCCAGCCTGTGCTGCACTCCTAGATTGTGTTTTCCCAGGTTCAAGGCCTCACACTTGTCCTTTTTGAACTTCAAAAGATTTGTGTTAGCACACCCTTCCAGCCTACCCAGGTCTTCCTGCAGGGTGGTTCTCCCTTCCAAAGTGTCTACTTCCCCGCTCAGTTTGGTGTCACGGGCAAATTTTATTAGGGTACAATTGATCCCACCATCCAGGTCAGGGATTTGTTGCTAATGTGTCCTTCACAAATGTCTGCTGTTACTTTCTGCCTGTGTAAGCCTAACACTGTATATTTTTAACCTGCTGTTTGCTGTTATCTGTTGCACATGAACAGTGGAAAAGCTCAGGTTTAAATACTTTAGAATGCCCTGGAGAGATCTTATTTTGGTGGCTTTGTTTTCAGTTTCAAGAAGCTGTTACATTTTGTAGACATATAAAACCACACTTAAAAAAAAAATCCAAGATCAAATTAAGCTGGTTCTGGGCAAACTTAACAAAGTTTGTCTACTTCCTGTCAGACACACAGACTGTTCTGCTCAGGAATTCGTGCCTTTCAGTCCACATTTAATTCCATTTTCTGCCTGATTTCTATTTATAATGCACAAAACAATATTATTTGCCAGTAACACATTAAACAATGCCAGCAATATACTGCAATGTGAGCAGCACAGGAAAGAGGAGAAGGCTTTCCTAAATAAGTTACCCGACTAAATTTCTGTCTTGTTTGAATGTTCAGGGAACCAGAGGAATGAATTAGAAGTATTTGAGGTTCACATTAGAGCCTGAGAATTATGTGTTTATAAGGGGCTGGGGACTAAAGGTTCTGTTAACCATGTGATGGAGAGAGGGAGAGTCCCTTCAGAAGGGACCTTGTTTTCCTCAGGTTTTGTCATTCTTATGGTCTGTGATTTTCTTAATTCTGTGTACACTATCAAAACAAACTGTTGCAAACTAAGCACAGATCAAACTAAATCAGTGAACATTATGTTTCTTTTTCCTCCCTCCATCCCACTGACATCTCCATCCATTACTGTACCTCTGTGCATGTGTCTGCTCCGGTTTTTTTAATTCATTTTCCCTCTCACAGTATGTCCCTCTATCAGCTTTCGTGTTTCCTCTCATCCAAATCTTTGTTAAGTGCCTCAATGGGTTACATAGATAAAAGCAAAGTTCTTGGGCCATTGAACTTGTGACTGAATGTCCATGTCTTCAAGTGATTTCACCTCAAGCAGACCCTTCAAAAGCAGTGATTCTTTCACCATGGGGAGCTCGACTTCAGGTGTGATGGTCAGCAGTCCGAGATGAACAAAAAAGGGGACAGTTAGATCTCTGAGTCTGGTCTCAGAATATTATTCTGTAAGTCTCAAGTGACTAATTCTGTCAACTGAACTACAGCACAACCCACACAACCACCTAAATACCATGTAAGAAGTGTAATATTGCCAAATAGCAAGTACAAATCAAAGGAAAGTAGACAGTTAATCACTCCGTGTTTGAATGAGTTATGGGATGTTTTGACTGCCAGCAGTTTACATGAGTTCACTAATAGACAAATTCATAGAAATCACTGAAATGACTGAAACTTATTATAACACAAAGACATCATCTGTCCCTACATTATTCCACATACCTTCACTGTTGGACCTTGTTGAAGACACTAGAAAACAATCAAGCTAGAAAACAACCATAATAAGACCAGTCTCCTCTTTTAATGACACTTAGATGACAACTAAATACAAACGTCATTAAACAAAAACACTGCATGTTCCACATCCTCAGAAATATGAGGTTAAACCAGTAGCATCTTACACAGGACGAGCGTCCGTTTTTGGCTTTGCTGCTTCCTTAGGTTTAACTGTTCAATAAAGTGACGGTAATTCAGAGCAGAGACACAGTCCAAAGCAATTAGCTCTCAGTCAGGAAGTCCCCCCAATGTCAAGAGCATAAATCTCCCAGCCCACGCAGAGCTTTGCATTCCTGCAGCACATGGGGCCCATTAACGCTCCTTACAGCCCTTAGGAACGGCAATGCCGGAGCAGCTCTGCTCCAGTGTCTTTCAGCTGCCACATCTGCTCTGTTTGCCCCTGGTCCCTTTGGGGCTATTTAGGATTTTTGTAGTATGCCAGATGCCATCATGATGGCAGACTCCTTAGAAAAGCCTGAGTGGATGTTCTGCACTGAACCCAAGTCTATGCCAGGTGCTGCAGGAGGGGCTGGTAGCTCTCTCCTTTGCTGGCTTTGAGGTTCATCGAGGTGCTGGATTGCTGAGCAGTGCCAGCAAACCCTGTAATTTTGCCTCATTATGTTCTAATGAAGTGGGCTGAGGCAGAGCTTCCATTTAGTGCTGTTGTTTTTTGAGAAGGCTGAGAAATGTCATCTGTCACTGAGCAATGAAGCTCGGAGGACTGAGCAGTGGCCAAGTCAAGAGGTTTCCTGTTCAGATCAGTTCTCTAGAAGCAAGAGGCTCCTACCACAAAAAGAAAAATAAAAGGTCCTTCCAAACTCCTCATGTCTTTCAACAAAGCTTTTCACCATCATATTTACAAATAGGTCAGGACTAGTTTGCAGCATCAGTGGTGGAAAGAATGCTGCCACCTGGTCCTGGATGTGGACTAGGACTTCTGAATCTAAGAGAGGACATCCATGACAAAGGAACTACATCAGCAACTTTGTGAGAGACAAATCTCTGTCTTGGCCTTGTCTCCAGCCTCAGCTGTGTTGCAGCATGGAAAGGGAAGCAGGAGCCCAATGTACAGCCACAGACACCTCTTCATATGGTTTCACTACCAGGTTTCCTTCCTCTACAGCTGGCCAGGGCTATTTGTTGGGGGCTAGACCAGCTGGTTTCTTCTCATGTGATTTCACTCTTTAAGAAGAGGGAAATAGGTTGTAAAATATGTGTACTGTTTTCTCACATGGAGAAAGACACGTGTAAACCCTCCTTCTGGAAAAAAGAGACAGATATGGCCCACAGCATACTCGTGGAGTACCTGGATCCATCTGGAATAAGCCTTGCCTGAATTTCAAAGTTATTTATAGTTATCAACAGACATTTTAAGAAAACAACACCAGCAATTTTTTTTCTGGCTCTACCTCAAGAAGATGGGAGTGCATAGGGTGATGCATAATGTGTTTAGGGCTTGACAAGTTTTACACCATTTTCAGTCTAAAGGGAGAACTGATTTTTGCCTTGTCTAAATGAAAACCCAGCTGCGAACCTCAGTCTTAATAAGTCCTGTGAGTGCTGAGGCACTCAGCCACACTTCCTAAAGCTGACTCAATATTTTAGGTGAGACAACTTCAAATGGAGACATTGCGGAGTCATTGGTAGCCTCACAGGCAGGGTATGCCCTGAGATGTGAGACTTCAGTGTCAATCAGGCACAGCAGGATTTGACAGTGGCTCCCTCATCTTAAGAAATGCTCTAAATTCTCAATTCTTGCTATTCTGAGGTGGGACAAGCTGATTATTATGTTGTATGTAGGTTTTCCCAGAAATGCCATTGTTCTTGAAACTGGTGCAAAAATTCCTACAAACCTCCTCAGCTTAGGTGGTTCAGCTTTGTTTTGTTTGTTTCCTAGCAAAAATCCACCTCAGTGGAAAATTCCAATCTTGTCTAAGCATTATCCTTATAATTTGCATCCATGGATGCGTAATTGCAGGTATGTTTTGTTTTCCAGAACTGGGCACAAAGGAACCAGTGCCTGCAGTTTTGCTAAGCCCTGTGAGAGGCACAAATTATCCTCCCCTATACCTGATGACAGAAAATCCCACCCACAGTAATTTGCGGGTACAAAAGAAGAAAATATTTTAAAAAGGAAGAAAAAAGTCAAGGCTCTGTCGCAGAGCCGGGACCTGTGTCTGTCAGGTTCAAATTCACATTCAGATTGTGAAAGGGCACCAGGGAGTGAAAGGAGAAGCCATGGATGAGAAAGAGAAGTACCTTCAAGCAATTTAAAGCTGTGTCAGGAAGACAAGAAAGCAAACTGAGAAGGTAAAACACAGAGCAGAGGGCTGAGTGACAATTAATGAACTCTTCGCCCTTGATGTCTGCTACTGCCCAAAGAGATGGGCACAGGAGTGTCCCAGAGTTGAGTCTTTGTACAACTAAATCAGATTTTCTCCTTTTTGAGTTTCTTTCATTCACTAATGAAAGTAGTAGAATCCTACTCATTACACCACTTCTAATTCATAGCATGTGTGATGCTGGGAAGCCCAGCTCCTGCGTGACTGGTAAAGAATCCATGCACTAGTCCAAGCTCAGGAACAGGGAGGTGGAATCTGACCTGAACTTTTCAAACCAAAATCAAAGTGATGCCACAGAATCACAGAATGATAGAATGGCCTGGGTTGGAAGGGACCTTAAAGATCATCCCCTTCCAACCCTCTCCATGGGCAGGGACACCTTCCACTGGACTGGGTTGCTCAAAGCTCTATCCAACTCGGCCTTGAACACTTCCCAGGATGGGGCATCCACAATTTCTCTGGCCATAAATAGACTTTCTCCGTTGTTCCTGTAGTCTCCCTTCAGGTACTGGAAGGCTGCAGTTAGGTCACTCCAAAGTCTTCTCTTCTTGAGGCTGAACAAACATATTCCCACACATTCTTTCACACCTTTGAAAATTTGTACATCTGGGACTCATTTTCTTTGCAGCTTAGTTGTCCTGTGTGAAGGGCATCCCACACCAAATGAGTTGAGGATATAAGAAAGGCCTGAATGCTCCAAGCAGGGGTCCAGTTGCAAGTCTTTCTCCATCCCCTTTCGGCCATAACCACTGCTTTATCTGGGAGGCCTTGCTTCCCTGCTGCTGTCACATCCCCAGGCAGAACACCCTTGGCAGCGGTGCATAAGCTCATGGGTCCCCTCAAGAAGTAGCTGGTGCTCTTGGGTTGTTGTACTTGTTACAATATTGAGGGATGTGTGTCTAACCTATTCCTTTGAACCTAGCCACCACCTTTGTGAACTGGCAGATCTCAGTCTTATCCATTCTCAGCTGCCTTTTCTCCAAACCAAAGGGTCTCTGTGTTTCCCACCTCTCCTTATGAGGCAGCTGCTCCAATCCCTTGACTTCAGTTGTCTTCCCCTGTACCTTCTCCAGCTCCACCAGGTCCCTGAGGATACATCAAAGCTTTCTGTTTACTGCTGGGATGAATTGTGCTGGTTTTGAGTCCTTGCAGAGCCATCTGACTCGTGTGACAAAGTGACACTGTTCAAAGTATGACTCACACAATCCTGGCTCATCCAATTTGGAGACCAAGAATTATCTCTAATTCATAACATATTCTATATTAATTATTCCATAATTAATAAACGTTTTCTCATTTGTTTGCTTGTTTCAATTTTGCAATCTGCTCATGAACAGTTTGTGAATGTAAATAGTACAAAATCCAGGGAACAAATTATGCTTGGGGTTATTTGCTAAGCTCCCCTTTTGCCATGAGTTTTTTACCCTTGTTTTAGTTAAATTCTTACCTTAATTTCTTGCATATTCCTTGTTTTTAATCACAACCTTGTGAGAATCCCCTGGAAATACCTTGCTTGCCTGTTCCTAGCAATACAGATCAACTTGCAGCTGGGTTTAAGCACAGTTGATGAGAAAAGCATTTCATTGTTTCAGTCTATCCCCTTCTCCTTGTTTCCTTCCTCTGTGAACTCTCTAGTTAGCAGATTATTTCCTACAGCAGAAAGAAGCCATCAGGCCTTTGGTAAGGCTCCAGCTCTGCTAGGAAAGTTGTGCTGATGGACCAAATGCTTTCAGCCTCACCCTTTTCCTCTGTCCTTCCTTGCCATCACTTCAGCACATTCCCATGATCCCCGGCACCCAAGTGGATTTGCAGACCCAATTTCTGTATCCTGTAGTCAGACACAGAGCCATACCAGGGGATTACAGTATCCAGTCATTTAGGTGCTGGTTTATTAAGGAAATTGGCTGGAACTGTTGTGTCATATATGAAATATGAGAATCTCCCAACCCATATGTACAATTTAGTAATGATGGTTGAGATGAGAGAAGACAAAATAACCATATAGATATTCATGCTCTAGAGTTCTGAGTGATCTAAACTGTCAGAAGGACTGAAATTTAGTCTAATTCTGTAGATCTAAATAGCTCAGGATTGTTTTAATTGGGTTATGTATTTAGTTTAAATGAGCATGAGATGGCACTAAGCAGTCACTGAATAATAAGATTAACAAAGGAGATGAATTGAAACCAGAACCAGAACCATTCATCCAACACTTCCCAATCAGGGGCTTTTGATTATGTCCCAGTCATTCCCACTCTGGATTTTGCAAACAAAAATCTGGCATATGCTGTCATATGCAAACAGGGCTTCAGATTCAGTGCTTGGATTGGTAAAATCACATTTGTATGCAAGACATGGCAGGTCCTAGGAGGGCTGATGACACATTCTAAGCTTCAGCTTCTCCTTCTGATCCCTTGATTTCAATGGTCTCTGAAATGAAATGAGCCACAGGGCAAACCTTTGTCAGCCTTTTTCCATTCACTTAAATGTTGACAAAATGTATGTCTCCGCTCTGGATGCTGTGAGACCAGGACAATGGCATCAGTGGACAAAACCAAAGAGTCATAAGTAAGCACTACTGAGCTTCCCTCTCCAGATCCATCCTGTTAACACACACATAAATTAGAAAAACCCATTGATTTTCCATTCTGTCTCTTTCTGGGAACAGATATATAGGAAAACATCACTCATCATAGGACATGAATGAGATATCCCTCCACTGCCATTAAATCGAGGGAACACAGACAGGGCAGGACTTGGTTTTAAAGGCAATGGAAATGCCACTTGTCCAGATTTAATACATAGATGCATAAGATGCCCGCAAGGCAGAACAAACTGAGGATCACCCACATTACAGGGTCTGCCCAGGATCACCAAAAGTCTAACAGCAGATTTTTTAGAAGATCGATATTTCCAAAAGAAGACTTTTCCAGAAACAGGTTTTTTTGACTAAATGGAAATATTTGTTAAAAGTTTTAGGAAGGCATGTGGGGTTTGGTTAATATATAAACAAACCTGAAAAAAATGTTTGATTTTACACTGATACAAAATTGTTTTGAAACTTTCATTTAAATATTTTGCAAGAAAATCAGAAATTACGTCTAAACAGCTCCTTTTATCAGATCAGAGTCAGATTAACTATTTGTATGTGTACCAATAAAGATGCAAATTTGCAGCTCAGTATAAATCATCTCAGAGAAGTTTATAAACACTACTGCCAAAAACCACCCTGGAATTATGTCCATCCAAGTGGTACACTTCCCCTTATGATTTCCACAGCACAAGGACTTTTAGTCTGAGTAAAGACTAAATGCTTTCTGCAGGGCTGTGATGGTGAGTGAATTCCCTGGAAAAACTCCACTCCTCTCCACAGGCAAGATGTTTACTCTGTCCCTTCTAGGGCTGTATTTTTGTAAAGGTTCATTTCTGATCTTTTCTAACCACCCTTTATTTCCACAGGACACTGAAGTGAATTATTTCACTTCTATGCTTCCAGGAAAAGCCAGCAGGAAGCTCTTTGTTTCCTTTTCTTCCTCTTTTGTGCTAAGGGGGTTTATTTAATACAGCTGGGAGGTCAGGCCCCTGGAGGTCTATTTGTATGTAATTCTACAACTGCCTTGCATTATAAAAGAATGCAAATGCAATATGTATTGACTCTGTGGGTCACGGTGGCACCTCTTGTTTGGGGAAATATTGAAATTATCTGTAAGTACTTAAATAAGGGAGTTCGCTGAAGTACACTGTGTTTACAGGGTGCCTCTGCCTTAGTTAATAGCACAGAAGAAACAGCTGATTAAAATAAGGATACAAATCGTATAAATCTGAGGGAACTACAAGGAGATCATCCAGATTAGAACCTTTGATGAAAGGGCCCACAATTTAGCTAGATGAGTGCTGTAGCCATGTAAATGAGAGCAGATCTTTTTTTATTGGACCTATTTGTTTCAGTAATTGTTTGCAGTGGAGCAGCTCCATTCACCATTCGGCCTTTCATCTTTCCTTAAGAAACACTCTGTAGCTTTTTTTGAAGGGAAATTAATGTTTTGATGAATCCCGCTAGAAACTAAAGCAGGATTACAAAGCCAGAACTGTAATAAAGGATATTGGGTACTTAGGAGAGGTCAAACCTCACTTTGACTAAGTTGTAATTTGGTCTATTTTTTCCCATCTCCTGGGAATTGTGGATCTGACTAAATTAAAAAATCTCTTGCTGATTTTGAGGGGGTCTGGGTTAAATAATATTGCTGAGATCCAACACCAGAGAAGTCTGTGGATGTTCCCTACATTAAAAATTGTATTCAGTGATAGTGATTATTTACAAAAAATATTTTTAACCAGCGTAGCATAGTATCCTCCAGAATGAGAAGAGATCACTGAGTTTTGCAATTTCTTGCCAGAAGATACTGCCAAAATCTTACATGAACTTAAGGGGAGGCTGAACTGGTTCAAGGGAAAAAAAGATCTATCAACAGTTATATCTATAAATCTTCATCTATTTGCAGAAATGAGTAGAAATCTACAGCCAGCTTAGGAAGCTCTGGGTGTCCAGAGGCTGTGATTGGGGTATCATGTGTGTTTGCCCTTGTCTTGTAGTATTCCTTGGGAATTTACTTTTGTTCACTGCCAAAGATGGGTCTAGACAGAATTGTAATTTGAATACTGCAGCCACTCTTACAGTCTTTTGATGTCTTTATACTTAGATCAGGAGGAAGTGCAAGAAAAGAGGTTCCCATGGGGATCCTATGAGTCCTGTCCACAGGACAGGCTCCTTGGGCTGGCAACATAAGTTGAGGCTGAGAAAGAATGATCTGTGTCTAGTCCCACCATGCCCTCAGATGAGTGTTCCATCTGACATCCCAACCTATCCTGCCTTCCTTTGCACAAATTAATGATCTAACAAACAGCTCACATCGATGACAGCAGCACCAAGACACGCTGTTGATTTCCCACTAGAGATGTCAAAATTCACTCTGTATTTGGAGCCGGGTGAACAACAAACTTCCCCTAGACAGAGAAATGCTGTTGTAAAACAAAATCTGGGGCTTTAATGCAAAATTACAATAAGTCATTAACATCACATTGAGTCAAACTGCCATATAACCTTGGCGTGGGTTCACAGATTCCACTAATTTCGTTGCTAGATGCACATTTGCTCCAAATGAAAAAAATCCTTCTGCTTCTTCCTATTTATCCAGATGAAAATACAAAGCTGTAAATAAAAATCACCTATCTAGTAGTGCTCAAACACGGGTTTTAGATTTGTATAAAGGCAACACGCAACATAACACATTCTGCAGCGAAAGGGTGCTCATGAAAGGCGAGGTTCCAGAAAGGCCTAGAGCTCAGGCAGGACCTGCAAAGCTGGATTTCATGCTGAGATGTGTGTGGAAGACCACAGAAAGTGATGGCAGTTGTCTCAGTTACTGGAACTTGGAACAGGTACTGATCCAACAGGAGCACTCTGTTCAGTATGGTAGGATGCTTCCGCAAATGAGGTATTTTTGTTCACGGATCTGTGACATGGACTAACTCATCTCCATCAGCACTGATGTGTTGAACACATCCAGAAAACCAGGACATAATTTATCTGCCTAATGTGCAAAAATGTTAAGATAAGCTTGTTCCTTTTCCATTTGCTCTCTCACATTCATTGATTTCCTAAATTAAATGTCTTTCCTGTATCTTGGTGATGAAGCATCTCCCAAGACTTTCTGTGGCAGACTGGGTACTCTAAAGTGAGTGACTTATCCGATACCTTTCCTAAGGTTGTCACCTGAGCTGTCATACATGTGGTTCTTGCAGACAGAAACACTTACAAGAAATTCTACTGACAGGTAGAACTTTCAAACTGATTTTTAAAATTGATTGTGGTGAAATAACAGTCAACATTAACAGGAGTGGTGACATGTTATTCCTTTGGAAACCACATGAAAATCAGAAGGAGACTGGCCTGAAAATGCTTAGTTTCAATCTACAGTGTTCATGTTTACCCTACTTAGGAATAGTTTATCTCATTTCACATTCACTGGGGAAGCCACTTCTTGAATTGTACTCTCCAATAATTGAAGAGACGTGCAGGATTAGATTAGTATTTATAATGAGGGAAGAGCAGCCCTGAGGCAGATGCTCTTAAGCAGAACTATAATTTACTGGCAACCTTATCTAAGATATGGTCAGTCAATAAGAAAGCCTCAGAGGACTTCAGGGTAGCCACAGTGTCAATCAACCTGCTGATTTCTTTGTAAGGAATGCCAGCTGGTTACTAAACCACAGGGGGTAGACAATAAAAATGAAGAGTTAAGGACAGAATAATGATTTATTTCAAGTGGGAAACCAGGAAAAAAGTTTGAAACCTATTTCTGTTAATTGCTGGTGTTGCTGTCATTACCCTTTGTTATTATTTGTGGTAGAACTGGTGACTAGAGACTCAGCTGAGGCTGTAAACTGATTAAGCTGAAATGGACCTATTGTGCTCACACTGTGCCTTCACTACCCACAGCTGAAGGCTCTGGTACAGTGTTCCCCATATTTTCTTCCTTGATCATACACAATACACTGTCACTGGGCTTTGCAGCCACAGTTGAAGTGCAGGCTATGGCTCTGCTTTCCCCTGGGATCCTAACACATTTACTTGGTCTCTTCAGTTTCTTCCCACACTTCTCCCCCATGTGTCTGGAGGACCAAGACGATCATTCCCATGATGAATGACTCACTGAGAAAGAATCAGAGCGACTTTGAACTTATTTTAGCACAACTTTCCCAGGAAGAATGACCCCAGAAATCCCAGTAGCATGCAGGGCCAGAGAGAATCCAGGCAGAACTTCATGGTTTGACTGCCTAACATGGGCCTGAGTCAACCAGAGATGCCAAATGCAGATCACAGACCTGAACCAGTTCTGTGGTGGAGGCACACTCCAGCGTGCAACCCACCTGTTACTGAGACAGTGAGAACCTGGAGCTCTGACTCCTGATCCCAGAACAGCTACCATCCCAGTGTGTTGGCTTGGATGTCTCTGTCAACCCTACCACTTCTCTGAATTATTTGCCATCCTGTGGCTTTTTCTGTTTTTCTAGGAAATTATGGAAAACCAGAGCAGTTTGGCTAAATTTAAGGATTTCTACGTGCTCAGCAACTGTTGTGGTGTGATAAGCTGGTCAAACCTGCCCATGCAAAGGGATTTGGACACACTCAAAATTACTTGGGCATGTACCCACCAAGTCTGCAGAGCTTGCACAGAAGGTCAGAGATACTGAGCTTGCTCAAGGCTCTTTGCTCAGCACAGCATAACCCATATTCATGGATTTCTGCATAGGAAAACCCACCCTCCCCTCCCCTCCCCTCCCCTTCCCTTCCCTTTTCTTCTTCTCCTCTTCCACATTTTTTTTAGGTGTGATGATCTCTAAGTCTCCCATTTACTCCGACTAGGGTTGGCAATTTTCAAAAAAATGAAAACTGTACTTTTCATTTCTGTAGTTTTTCATCTTCTAATTAGACACGTTTATATATTGTGGTGATGGACATGCTGCAAACAGTGTGGTTGTTGATATCTTACAGTATCAGCTAGTAGGAAGAAAATTAACTTTATTCCAGCCCAAACCAGAACAAGTTGTTAGGTCTAACAGCACTTTAAAATCCTGTAATGGAAGATGCTGTGGACTCTTGATCCATGTGCATGGTCCTCTGCAAACACTTACGTGACCCATGGAAAGTCTTTGGAGTGCAATCATTCCTACACAAAGGATAGAAATAAAACCACTTGTTCCTTGCAATTTGCATGTACTTTATGGTTCAGAGCACAGAGAAATCTGCCCATCTTTCCTTTCATGGGGGAAACAGCACTTGATTATCTGCTGTAGTGGGAAATTATATGAGATTGTCTGCTCCAATTGCTGTATGGCCAGCCCAAGTACAGTCTATCATCTTTGGTAAATAAACCAGGTTGGAAATGGAAAAATTTGCCCAACCTGCACAACAATCCATATGTGTCCTGGCTGGAAGTAGGGACAGACCTCCTCAGAGGCTTTGTCTCACATTTTTCTGTATCTCCAGCTGTTACAGTTGTATTTTCACAGACTTTTCTCTGTCATCCATGGGAAGACAGATGGGCATATCTTTATAGGCCCAGTCCAAGCAAAATTCTTTATGATCTCCACGGGAGCAGGAGCAGTTTCCAAGCCTTCCTCAGGCTTTGCTGCTTCATCTCATCTAGGAGGCAGGCAGAAATGAGGGCTCCATCTAAACTCACTTGAGGGCTGTGGCAATTTTAGCAATGGCTTTAATTAGCTATGGATGAGCCTTTCTGTGTCAGATCTCATCCTAGAGAAGTCACATGGGGAGGAATTCTAGCATTATTAATTGCAGCACCTCAAGGCTTTGACCCTACAGCAGGTGCCAGTGACAGGCTGTTGAGTCTGTTTAAATGTTCTTCATTACAGCCCTGAGCCCACCTATAGCTGTGTTTGAGGATCTGATTTCCTCAGAAAAGTGCCATGAAGTTCTAGGCACCGCATATTTGTACTATATGGGATGTGCACCTTGTCCACAGATCCTATGTCCTTCAGGATCAAACTGACACATCAACTCAGAGATCTTGGTGCCTGTTTACCTGTGCCAGGGCCAGGGGTACAGTTTGTGTTATTAGCACGATATAAAATTACTACAATGACATGAGAAGGCAAACACAACCTATGGCACGTAAGAACTGCAAGATTAGGGCAGAAGGTGTCCAGAAACCCACAATCCAAGCATATCTATGATTTTCTGACCTAATCTTGTGAGACCTCTAGATTCTAGAGGTCAATACCCAATTTTATCTGAGGATGAACTTGCTTAGTGTCTTCTATCTGCAAATTTCAAACTGTGCCAGCAAGGAAGTTATGGTTATTTTTTCTGTTCTACTTGAGCAAAAGAGCAGAACCTGAGGCAAAATGACTTATTTCAGGTTGCTGAGTGAGCCAGTAGTGGAGGCAATATGAGAAGCTGGGTCTTAAGAGTCCTAGCAGAGGAAGCACAGAACAGCTTTTTAGAGGCCAGACTACAGGCAGGGATAAAATCAGTCTCTGAAGGAGCGATCAAATGAAACTCTGCAGTTGGAGGGTAAATTAAATCCCCCTTCTTTTCTGCAGTCTGGGGAATGAGCATGTTTTGGATCCAACTGTGCGACATTAATCACAATATGGAATATTTGAGCCAAAGGTCAGCCACAGGGGGCCAACTATTAACATATGGGATTTATCTGTCTCCTTCTTCCATAAAGATGCAGCATGCTGGATAATTAAACTTCTGAGTGCCAGCGTGGAGTGCAGTGTGTTTTTTTCCACTGCTCTTCATGATTCTATCCAGAACCATTTCCTTTCACTGTATGCTCAGAAGGGAGGAAACAAAGGTGGCATCCTGATCTTCATTATTAATACACAGGAAAACTTGGAGGAAATCCCTTTTATGCCCCTGGCTTTGTGTAAAGAAAACTCTGCAAGCTCCAAAGTCATATTGTTCAGCTCCTATATATACATTCATATATCTATGTGCATAGCAGATGTTTCTTCAGATACTTAACTGATGTTTCTGCAGAATTATGGTATGGAAAAACCTTCATAACAACCTGCATTACAGTTGATTTACTTCTATTAAATTAAAAACGTAGAAAAAAATAACATTTAAGGTGGCTACAGGGGAATAAAGAAAAAACACATTCTCCTGTGATTCATGCGAGTGCCTCACTATATTATATGGAATAAAAATCCTGATGTACAGGCAGCGCTCGATGGGAGCAGGCAACCGGGAGGCATTTGTCCACTTTGGGTAAAGGAATTACAAAAAGCTAAAGAAATTCTGAGGAAGGCATCTACCTGAAGCTGGTCAGGTGCTGCCTCGTTTAACCAGCAGAAGCACCTCCAGAAGAAATGAATCCAGTTCTAATACAGACACCCGAAGAAGGAAGCACAAGTCTCTCTCTGGAGGTACCTACCTCTTCCCTCAGCTCACATGACCTGCTTGGGTGAGATGTCTGCTTTCAAACAGCTAAAATTAAGCAAGGGGAATCCCACAGCAGCTGACTCCACTTTGTTTCTGCCACAGTAAAGTTGTTATTACTATTATTTAGGGTTATAATGTGGTAACACTCAAAGGCCAGGTATGGTGCAGGCATGAAGTAAAATGTAATTCCCTGCCTCACAAAGAGGACAACTCAAATAATTAAAGGATGATTTTGCTTTTATTTCTGCAGTTTGACTAAAAAGAAATGCAAAAAGCAATATGCAATTAAAGTACATAATGCTTGATTCATGGGATACCAAAATGCCAAACTACATACCACATATGTCCCGTGACACTTATACAATAGAATGACTGTGCAGTTTTGGCTGCAATGTTAATAAAAAGGGGATTTATCATGTTAAGTATTTCCAGTGCATCACTCTGTCTCAGAGTGGTTCCAAAGTGCAGCCAGTTTATTATTTTTTCTTTTTTTTTGGATTCCAATACACTGTTTTTCATTTAAAATAAACTGGTAATATCTTACATTTATATATTGCTTTTCATCTAGAAGGATCCCTGAGGCCCTCTCGAGCACTTTCTGGAGTTTCACTACCCACAGTGTTGGGGGAGAGAAGGCTTGTCCTGAATAAAATGCAGTTGTGGCCAAATTTCTTCATCACATGAGCCACACACTGTAATTTTCATGTGGTCAAAAGGCAAGAGACACATATGATGTGCCTTAAAGGAGAAATAAGAAAGCCAGAAACTGGAGTGGCTCACAGATGGGAGACAATACTGACTCCTCATACGACCCTGTTCCTCATTCACGGGCTGGAGCTGAGCTGGACTGACTCAGGGGTTTGGGCTACCAGGCAGCTCTGGCACCAAAACCAGGCAATGTGATGACTCAAGATATCCCTTCAATTGCTTGTGAGATGTTTGATTCAGAGCTATCACTTGACCACTGTCTTGTGTGAGGCATTGAGTGAGGAATTAAGACACCAGAAATAGCAGGTTCATATCAGCCATTGCTGGTCCTCAGGTGTGTTCTTGGTGAGTCCTTCAACTTTCTGCTCCTCCCACATCTTTTCCTTTCTCGGTTATGTCCAGCAGTACTTTTCAAGTCTGGATAGAGCCATGGGAGCTTACGGGTTGCGCAGCATTTCACAGAGCACAAGATAATAGTCTGTGTGTGGAGGGACTTTACTAAATCTGCACCTGCCAACAATGCCACGTACTACATACCTGAACTGAATGTAACATCGGCACAAAGTAGTTACATCCGTGAAAAACACTTGTGCTCTCTTGACAAACCATGGCAAGGTATCCAGAATTTTTTTCTAATTTTGCTTAAAGCAAAATGTTACATTCCGTTTAAAGGTGTGGATGTGCAGGATCTGCAGGGAATATCATACATATCACAGCAGAATAACTGTCCGAGCAGAGGAAGGGCTGGGAAACACTGATGTAAAGTGTCAGGTTTCGGAGCAGGGAGAACTGCCTGTGAAGTGTCTAAGTAAGGGAGATAAAAACTCGATCAGGGCTACAGAGTGTCTTTAGAATAGACATGGTTAATGCTTGCATACAGAAATTATATGGAGAGGTCTGTAAGGTCAAGAATGCAAAAGATAGGGAAATCTAGCATTCCGCTGGCCTTGCAGTTCATTTTATTTCATTGCTGTTTACAATCCCCTAGTCATACATCATTTCCCCCTCCCATGCCTCAGACTGAGGGCTGTTCACAGAACAGGGAACTAATCAATATTTATACTGCCTCATTCGTCTAGGCACATCATTTTACCACATTTATTAAAAAAAAAATAATCAATTTTTATGAGGTTTCTCTCCATACGGTATCCATGAGCACCACATACAGAGCAACTATATCTCACAACACTCCTGTAAAGGAAAAGGCACTGAGAAATGAAGCTGCCCGTTGTCTGGGCTTACACTGTGAACATGGACAACCCAGTTTGGGGGCTGTGGGTTATTTAGGATAAATTCGGTGGAAACAGCACCATCTACTGAGCACCCAACAACCTTCTTGCTGGGACTTTTGGGGCTGGGGTTTTTGGAGGGGAAGGGTCTGCCTGTGCAGCCCCAGGGATGCTGAACGCTCAGCTCCTCAAGTTACTGAGCTCCTGAGATCAGGCTGAAGCTTTCCATCGCTGAGATGACTCCAGTTGCTATGCTGTGATTCAAGTCATCTGCTTTGAAGAAACATGAAAGAATCCTAATGATAAATATACAAAAGAAATCTAGTTAATTCCAGCATGGAGCCCAGTGTATAAACACACATTTCATCCCCAAAATCTGTCTTTGTTTGGGCTCACTCCCAAAGCCTGTGCACGCTATTCTGTGTTCCAGGCTCTCTCTCATGTCCCCATCGTGTAGTAACTCATTAGGAGACTAGATTTTGGGTACACTGAGGCATGTTTTTGCTGGCTGGCCGTGACCTCTTGGCCTCTTAGTTGCATGGGGACCCTGATTCTTATAGAATGACCGGTGGGAATATCCACACGGACAGGGCTCCGAGACACGGGAAGGGGGAAAAGAACCACTCAGGGAAAGTTAAGGGCAGGCACAGCTAGGAGATGATTCTCTTCCATGAGGAAGGAGGAGTGTCTCCAGCAGGTGAGCGGGGCCGCTCCGCGGACCTGCGGCCTCAGCAGGACTTTGTGGACCGCCCGTGAGTCCGGTCTCTCACAGTGCCCCACGCGTGCTGTCCCTCCCGGGGAGCGGCGCCTCACGGGATCCCCGCCGCCCCACACACACCGATTTCCCCCCGTTTCCCTCCGGGTTTCCCCCCAGCCATCCGCGCCACCGCGGATTTCTCCACGCCTGACAACAAAGGAGGCGGCGGGGCGGCCTCGGCGGTGACTCAGCGCCGGTCCCGCCCCCGGCCCGCCCCGCCGCTCCCCTCAGGCGCGGCCGGGCCGGCTCCGCGCGTGTGGCGGGGCCGGGCGGACACTCCGTCGGGCATCGAGCGGGTGGCTGCCGCTTCTCTCCTTCTTTCTCTCCCTCCCTCCTCGGCTCCCCCTGCCCTCGACCCCCGCGCTGCCGGGCGGGCAGAGCCGCCCCGCCGAGGTAGGTTCTGTGTCTGCTCCGCACACAAAGGCGCTGGCGCGGAGCGACGGGACAGCCCAGCCCGGGGGAGGCTGAGGGACGGCGGCTCCCGGGGAGGGGAGCGGGGGGGTCCCGGGGGGCACCCCCGGGCCGTGGGGGTCCCGTGGCAGAGCCACGTCTCTTCGCCTTCAGTCGCGAAGGGAAACACGAGGAGTTCATCGCTGCTCTGCATAAAGCGAAGGGGGAGCAAGCAGAAGGGTGTGCGGGGCACCGGGGGTGCTGCCGGTCCCGCCGCCCCCCGCCGGTGTCCCCGGTTCTGCGAGGCCGTGGAGCCCGTGGGTGTTTCAGCTTCTCCGTGGGGCAGCTTTGATTCTCTGGTGACTCTTGCAGCAGTGGGAGCATTCCCACAGCCCGGCCGGGTCTGTGGGTGCGGGCTGGTGGGGCCGGGGGAGTGTGGTGGTGGATGGAAAGAAAAGGTAAGGCGGATAAGTGTTATACATGTTTTGTTTCCTATAAGTGCTGCCCTGTGAAATGAGTATTCAGAGCAGCTGAACTTCTGGTGTGGGCAGTGGATGTTTCCTTACAAATCTTTAGAACAAGTAGAAGCTTGGAGCGGGGCAAGTCCCGAGGACCTGCTCTTTCCTGTGCTCCCACCGCTCCAACCTGGATCTGTCAAAGTTTCCCTCAAGGACCAGGAGAGTCCAAATATCCAGGTTTTCCTGTGCATTGGGGTGAAAGGCTGCACAGCTGGCCAGGATAACTGCGTGGATAAACGTGTTTTGGTGGTGCACAAGGGGAAACGGTGCAGCGCAGGAGCTCTGTGTGACTGAACTACTTGTTTGCTTCGGCCATTGGATTTTTTTTCATAGCTTAATGAGTTCTGGCATAAATCAATACTGTTTGAGTGCGGTGTACAGCTGTGGCTGGCGTTGGAGCAGAGTCTGTAAGTCCAGGGCATGCTTGTGGCAAACTCAAGAGAGAGGCAGGAACATGCGAACTTTTGGGGTTTTGTGTCACACAAAAATGCAACAAAAGGAGGAAAAGATGCTTCTGTGTGAGCATAGTGTGGTCGCTGTGTATAGTTTGTGGTGGGAGTATTGTTGAATAACTCTGGCAGCAGAGCTGCTATGCCTTTGTGGTACTCCTATGTGTGTGCTAAGTCCTGTAGTACCAGTCAGGATATTCAACTTTCATAGACTTAGCAAGAGAAGTAGGAGGCTGGAAGAACATTGCTGAAAATGAGAATGATTGCTTGTGGATCTGGTAGGCAATTTGAGAGGCATTTAAACTGTCTTTAATTTCCCTGTGATATGAGCAGGACACTGAGAATCTGTTGCTTTACTGATGGCTGTTTTCCTAGCAATATATGGACAGACAGCATGTACTATGAATGCGATGGCTGCTTGCTTGTTGTCAGCAATATTTGCTCAGGGACAATAAACAATTCTTTGCTGAGCTTTATTATAAAGAACCACAAATGCCCCATATCTCCTGAAACAAAGCCTTTATTGTCTTAATGCAACTGTGGGCCAATTTCATGCTTGGTATAGTTCCACTGATGTTGGTGGAATTTTGCCAGGGATGATTTTGGCAGGTGAAGTGTCACTTCTGTGTCCATAATGCTCAAGAGTAATGCTGCTGTATTGTCTTCAGCACTTGAATATTGTTAATTAAAATGGTATGCTTATGCTTCCCAAAAGTTAGAGGTGGGAGAGTCATCTCATCAGGTCCTCACAATAATTTCCCACTTGCTTTCTCCTTTCTGCTTCAGATCTCATATCCCTTAATTTACTCTCTTCCTTCTTTTTTTCAGTCTTAGCATCTTTTTTCTCTCTTCAAAATTAAGAAGCTTCTCTGAACTTCAGTTCACCCTCGAGCATTTAGAGGTTTTGAGGCAGCCGGTGTTGAACCCTGCACCACCCCTGCACGACTGGGTAAGTGAGGAGCTGTGTGGCAGCTGCAGTTGGGAGATCCTTTTTGCACATGCTCTCCTTTACAGGCTGATTTGTGTGGTGGCTCTGGTCGTGCATTTGCTGAAGTGGCAGATTGTTTGTCAGAGTCACGAAGTGGAACAGCCTGGCTTGAGAGCGACTGATAGGCCAGGCTGGGGGTGGGGAAGTCACTCGGTTTTTACATATAGCCACTACTCAAGATGTTGAGAAGCGGCTGGTTTTGAGAACGTTCCTCCTTGGCATCAGTAAGGACAGGGAAACCACCTAAAAATTGGAGCAGAAGGAAAAATGGGGAAAGATGGAAGGAAATATTCATGTTTACTAGCTGTGGGAAGAAGAGTGGAACTGTTTAACCAGTAATTGGCTCTAACAGAACCTTGGCTCCATCAAAGTTTAAAAAAAAATAAAAAGATTTCACTGAATAAAACTATGTTATCTTTGTACGTGGTTAACAGTATTAAATACATGTGGCCAACTCTTAGTCTGTTCTGGGGCTGTGGTAGTTGTTAACAGACCAAATTTCAATGCTCAGCTTGTGCTGAGCAGTTTTGTATCTGATGTCTCTGCGCTGAACAACTTTGTATCTATTTGCATCTCATAAGGACACAAAAAGAGCATGTCAGACACAACTCACGGCTGATGCCGTTCTGGCACAGAATCAAAGAGCAAAATTCATACACCGTCTCACCGTGGAGGGGAAGAAAATGTTCTTAGTGCTTCTTCAATCCAGTGATTAGTCTGAAGTTTGTTCTGGTTTGACCAGACCTGGCATGTGTTTGAGTATCAGTGGAAGTATGGTTTGCAGCTAACATGATGTTGCCAAGAGCCTGCAGCTCTTCTGTGTTTACTTGAAAAGCTTGTAAGTTGGGGTTTTGATGTTTTGTTTTGACATAAGACAGTGGAAGGGTTCAGCTGTGGAAAGGGAATTGGTCACATGCTAACCTGAACATAAAGCTGCAAATTTGTTAGGAAAAACATATCATATCTTTAGGAGAAATGTAAATTCTGTGGCTACAACTAGATTTCTTGGTGATACTTCCTTCCCCTTCCAACGTCTTGCATGCTCTTCCCAAGCTTATCTCTAAGCGGGCTTCATTTATATTAATCTTCTAAAATCATGCTGAAGTGGAAAGGTGCCCTGTCTTCCCGCTGTGGGGAAGACACCTTCCCTTTGCAGACGGGAATTAAAAGCACAAACAAGTAAATGGGTCATCTGTGACCCCACAAACTGGGTAGTGGTGCAAAAACTTGAACTCGTATCTCCTGAGCCACTGGCTAGTGTTGAAATGAAAGTTCTTCCCCCCTGCAAGAAGGAGTAGGAGAAGAGAAGAGGCACGGTATGAAAATCACTTGGGTTATCTGGCTGTGATGCAACCAGTGGTTGACTGCTCTTCCACCACCCCCATGCACGTAGGTATTTTTTAGACTGTGCAAAACAGAAGGCTTGTGTAATGATAAATGCTTAAACAAAGAC
The DNA here is from genome assembly GCF_003945595.2 of Pipra filicauda. NCBI lineage: Eukaryota > Metazoa > Chordata > Aves > Passeriformes > Pipridae > Pipra > Pipra filicauda. Next base: position 272,764 of record NW_024103651.1, read on the forward strand.
ATTTGGCATACACAGGAGAGGAAAAAAAAAGGGACATTTTTATTCTCCTTTCTATACCTGCCTTCAAATAGAGGGTTCTGTTTTTACAGATGAGTCTCTGGCTGTATCTTTGGGGGGGTCCTTCATCTGTCTCATTGTACAGTTGTGTGGAGCTGTGTCAGGTGCCAGCAGAAGGGCAGAGAAGGCTTTGCAGAGCCAAGAGGGTCATGGCAAGACCAGGGCTGCCTTTCTGTGACCACACCAGATGGGTGAGGTGATGAGAGTGCAGATCCCCACCCTGAGAGACCAGTCTTGTGGTTTCTAAAGGGGTGGCTGCTGTTCCCTGTGCTATGCACAGGCACTCACGTAGCTGCTGTTCTCACGTGGCTGCTCTTCTGCTTCAGGGTGTTGGTGTGAAGGGCTGTGGGTGTTGCATGACAGTGGGGAGCTGCGTGCGGCAGCTCTGCTGTGGCAGAAATGTTGCAGGGGTTACATGAGCAGGGGGCATTGGTGTCTGCAAGAAAAGGAAGGATGTGGTCTTTTCTTACTCTTTCTATACAGTTTGAAGCACTGGAGGGTACCTGCTACCTCTGTGTTTTGTCACTCTGAGAAAAGTTTGAAGTAATGCTTTCCCTTACAGCGCTGTGCTTGGTGCTTGACGGTTATCATTGCGAAATCTGTCATAGTTGTTACTTTGGTTTCAAAACATGTTTTGAGCTGACAGACTACTTCTTGTGTTTAGGCTAGTGCTGTAAGTTTTGTGTACTGAAGGGTAGGAAATTCACAGGTGGGAGAACAGCGTTTCCAAGTTGTGTCTATAAAAGAACAAGTCACAAAGACTTTGGAGCAGTTGTGTAAAGTGCTTTGTCTGCCGGTCAGTGTCATATATTAAAATAACTCTTGAAATCAGTAGTTACTCTAATGATTAAGCCTGGGTCTACAGCTGAAAGAGCAGGTTTTGTGGTAGCTAGATCTAGTGTGGCATGGAGTTTACTGAGTCTTAGCAGGTCATCAGCTTGCTTAGATGGGATGAGGATCCTAGTTTCATGGTGTCATCCGGGAGCACAAATGCAATAACCTTTACCTTATTTAGCTTTATTTATCCTAGAAACAAAACTCTTGTATTTGCTTACATTTTAAAAATTTCTCTGGCAATGTGAAGGCAGAAGGTTGCCTTTTGGGCACATACATGCTCCTCATGAAAAAGAGGAATAGCACAGTCATTTAGGAACAGGGAGCAAATCTATTTCTTTTAGACAAGCTCAATTTATTTATTTTTACATTTACACTGCAGTTTTGGGCAGCATATGTGCCTTCAGGATGAACTGTAAAACCTCTGTTCTGCCCTTTATCCAATCTCAACCTTTTAAATTTAATGCCCCTCAGTGTGAGCTGCATTAGAGTCCTGTAGAGAGCTTGTGATGACAAAGCATGAAAAGTGCTGCTGCTATCAGGGATGCTTTAATGCACTGGAGAGCAATGTTACTGCTTTTTGTGGTGGGATGAGTCTTATTTTTTACCTTATACCTGGGAATTGCTTACCTTTCTTGTAAGCTGTAGAGCTGAAACCCACAAATGCTTCTGAAGGAGAAACTGTGCTCATGTTCGACTTTGGTTGAAGCTCTGCTTTGCAGTATAGTATATTTTATGGAGGGGAAACTGTTGCTTTTTAGAGGGAAACCCACATTAAGCTGATTCTGCTTACTTGCATATTGAGAGTTCTTCTGTCCATCTTCAAGGACATTCAGTTCACCAGTGCCCACTAGTGCCAACTAACTTAGCAGGCCCTGTTGCATCTGCTCTGAAGTAGAGGCAAATATTGCCAGTCAAAGGTATTTCAGCAGCAATGGCACTCAGTGGGTTGGCGAGAGGTAGGATGATGATGGGAAATAATAGAACAATTCTTTTCATTCCTTGCCTGTACAGTGAGTGGGTATTTGTCAGGCCTTATGGACATACATAGGCTTTTGTTCTGGTGCTAATAATAAATAGAGTTCACAGCTCTGAGTTGTCAGGACGATGTGGCGAGAAGTGGGTCAAGACCATTCGTGTGTGCATAACTGCACTCCTAATCTAGGCCAGTGCCTGTGCTGGATGCTTCTAAACAAGCTGAAAAGATTTCAGGGAAGCTGGAGTTTATGCTGTCAGCTGGATGAAGTGCACCTCTAGCTGAGTGGAGCACTTAAGGACAGGGATCAGAATGGATGGTCTGGAGTAGCTTTGCATGTTAGGACCACAGAGGTACAGCTTTACTGTTTAGTACCTCTGAAGAGCTGGAAGTTTAGTTTGAGCCATAGGAAATTTTCTTCTTTCTGGCGGGGCAACTTGCTGAGCAGCCTTTCAAATGTGTGCACTGCTCTGCTGTTTCCTCTGAAATATGTCTCTGCTACCTCAGTTTCCTCTGAAGTGTCACTGGGGACAAAGGTGATTTGCTCAATGTTGCACTGCATTGCTGCAATGTCCTTCAGACTTGCTGTGGTAGATGAGCTCCTTGGTCCACTTCAAGGAAGAGTAGGGGCTCACCCTGAGGTGCAGTTAGGGACTTGGCTGCTGGAAGAAGAAGAAAGACAACTTCCATGCGAAGCCACTGGGATTTGTGGTGTTAATTTTTGGAGAGAATAGGGGGGACTTTGATTGGGTTATGATTTCTTTTATGATACTACAATTGGGTTTTTTTTTTTCAATCCTAGAACTTTGAGGTTACTTGTCCTTGAGGATGAGCTCTGACATATAATGCAAGCTGTAATACACATTTTAACTCTCAAAATACCTGGCACATCACTGCTGCTCACTGAAAACAGTCTGTCAGAAATCTGTATCCAGGTTTGGGTGACAATGGAGGAAAGGATAGGGAAAGAGTCATGGTAGTATTGGGATTTCTTGGCTGGGAGGTGGTGCTTTGGTACTTCTAAAAGTAAACAACCTTTTTCTTCCAAGCCTCAAGTATATTTGAGGCCAAATGTAATGTGCAGAAGCAAACGGGAATGTACCTGATGTCTCGGGTGTGTAGGCAGCGGGCTTTGCCAGGCAAAGAGATGACCTTTCAAAGGTGAGCATGGCTTGCCTTCCACTGTCCCATCATCCTCCTGTGTCCTTTGTCATACTGAGCAGTGCAGTGATACAATACCTGATTAGAAGTGTTCAGGAGCAGGGAGTCCGGTGTATTCTGGAAGGAAGCCCTGGCTGTGCAAGGGCTTGTCCTTGTGTGCTGTTTGTTACCACAGATGGCAACTGTGGGAGCAGGGTGGCTCTCCAAAGGCAGTCTTGGCATGCCTGTTACTCTTCATTGATCTGTTTGTTCTTTCAAGTACGAGAAGGCTGAACAAGTCATAAAACTCTTACGCAAAATATAAGCAAACATATTCTTCCTTTTTCAGAAAATACCTTAAAAGCTAGCTGTAGAATTAAAAATATTCAATGTCTCTGAAGAGCAGAAAGCGTTTTCCTCTTGGTGTGAAGCTGCATCCCATCGAAGAGTCTCAAAAAATATTTTTCTGAAGTTTAGCAACAAGAAAGCCAGCCCTGAAGCTTGTTATGAAGACTGGAGTTTGTGAATGTCTGTGCCAGTCAGTCTCAAGTGAAGGATTTAGTTTAAAAGGCTGAAGCACGTTACAGATGCCACTGGATCAAAACCCTCTTTTGGGGAAGTTCAAATCTGAGTTCATGGGCCTCTTGCTTTCTCTGTAGTTAGTGAATCATGAAACAACAAAAAGAGGGAAAAGTTGAAGGCATCAGCTGGTTGTGTTAGATGCTACATCCTTTTCATAGTCATGCAGAAGTGCTGAACCTTCAAAGTGCAATGACTGATTATATATTTTTTTTTAATGTAGTGTGTAAACAGAATAATATAAATTTCCTTGCTTGAGAGTGTGAGGACAAGTCAGCACATGAAGTTGGAAAATAAGTGTGCCAAGTATTGTTTTGTTTTCCAGTTGCCTAAGGGCCCTTCCTGCCTAGCACTGTCCTAAAGAGACAGTCTCTACCCTGAGGAATTTGCAGTTTAAATAAGGAAAAGTGTGTGAATAGATATTGAGGACACAGAAGGTGAAGCATGTTGGTGTGGGTTGGGTTTTTTTGTGACACCTGCTCAGTAGTTTTGAGAGTTGAAATAGAAAAATTTTTCTTGCATCAGAGATCAGTTTGCACTGAATGCAGCTGCTTTGCTGGAGAGACGGCTTTTTAGTGAAACTTCCAGTGTATCTTTATGTATCTATATAAAGGTGCTTCATTGCTCATGTTTATTGCACTGCAGGAAGAAATTTTGACACTGTAAGCTGTCCCATAGGGATCTATACAATTTCCAGATAGTTAGGTCTACTTTTTCTCTGTAGAAGCACTAAAAAGGTATCTCCTCAACCTTGTTACCTATTTCCAGGTAACTAATAGGATTAACAGATCCAAGACGACGTGTTCCTTTAGCTAAATGTAATCCATTTGCCAGCTTCAGCCAAAAATATTGCAAGGAGAAGCACAGGCCTACATAGTAAATCTTATTTTCAAAGAAAACGAGGCTTAATAAAAGTTGCACCAGTGCTTTTTTTTCTCTAGAAAATTTCTGCAACTGCTGTCACTTTAATTGTGAAGTCTTAGACAACTCTAAAAATTGGGGGCCAGTTTGAAATGCAGAGTCAAAGGTCAGCCAGGTCAGGGATACTGAGACAGCTTTTTAAAGAAATGGGGTGAAGAATTTGAAAAGAGAGTAATGTATTTAAAACCTGGAGGACCTCTTATGCTGTAGCCATATGGATACCTAAGTAGCTAAATTTTCTGCTCAAATTGTAATTCCTGTGTCTGTCTAGTCTCTTCCTAATCCACTGCCATGATTTCCTATGGCTGAGTAGTTCTTCCTTCCCTCAAAGCTGTCACAGAGTTGGTAGCACGGGATGACTGCAGGCAGCATCTGCCAGGGAGAGGCTCTTACTTCTGTGGTGCTGAGGCTGTGGTCTGCTCAGTGTGGGCTGGACACAGCTTTGCCCCAGAAGGATGCCCAGGTTTACAATGTTATGCTAATTAAGGTCTGGGTGTCTGCTGTACATAATTTTTAATTGCTGAAGCATCCTCATATCAGCTTTCACCAAAGTTGTTCTTTGAATCATTTTTTTTCCCTTCCTTTGCCTCAGAATTATGCAAGAAAAGGAAACTCTGGTTCCTGAAGCACAATACTGTCACCTGTTTTACTGTCCTGTGGATTTTTATTTTTGTACTGATGGAAGGCTTTGTTTAAATGTTTAATTCTTTTGACTGCCAGCATCTGGTAGCATACAGAGGGAGGGCTACATGTGTAATGCCTGTTCTGTGCACCGAAAGGCAAGAGTTTAGAATGAACTTTGAAGTAGAGGAGTGTGTGTTTTCGAAGAGTTTATTCCTTTCACCATTGAAATTGAATTAATAAAGAGTCCCATCAAATTTGGCATAGCGTGCATTGATAAAATGGTACTTTGTTAAATAACTGCTTTAAGGGATCATTCCAAACCCTTCCTCCCATTTTAGTATTGGATATTAATCTCCCTATTGCAAGTAACATCAGCACTTGTAGAATTAAGAATTAAAGTTTGAGCCGGTGGTGAGTTCTTTTATTCCTATTTTATCTCTAATGATGAAGAAGCCTCAGCTGATTTCCCGTTCAGGTTTAATGCTTCACAAAGCTTGAGATTCATCTTTATTTTGTCTCCAAAATTTCACTTGTGTTTAGGGTATTTCCTCTTCCTAATAGGAAGCTGATTAATTGGTTGCTAAAACAGCCACAGATGCAGTGAATTTACTCCCTAAGTGCATACACACCAGATTACGCATACTGGTCAACAAAACATTGAATAGCACAGTGAACTTATCACTGTAAAAGAAATGACATAAGGAGCTCGTATTCCTCTGGGTATTTTCCCCCAGGAAGGGGACTGGAAAAAAAGTCTGCACACTAAAAAAAACTTAAGATTAAATGTCTTTGTAATCAATATACTTGTGTGGTGGGTTTTTTTGCTTGTTTGTTAGGATGCCATGAACTGAGCTCAGAGTATCATGGCTTGCTAAATGGGAGGCTTTAGAAGTGTGCTGTAGGAAATGGTCTCCCTGAGGAAGGAAAGGATATGAGAGCTCAACAAGCCATTTACAATCATTCTGGTTAATGTGGTTAAAATAGGTAATTTTTGCGTAGAATTTTAGAGTGGTATATTTGAAAAACTGACTGTGTCAGGGTAAACAAATCATTCCAATATCTATTTAAAGTACATAAATATTTATTATTGTCCTTCTTTTACAGATTGAGGAACAAAGGCTGAATTGACTTGCCTACAGCTATAACTAATTAATACAAGGATAGAATTTGAACTTGGGACTTTGAACCAAGAGAAGAATAAACAGATGAAACACTGCAAATGGAAACATAATGAACAGATAATATAAACTTTATATTTCAAGCATAAACTACTACCCTAATACAGAAATCATCTTTTTGTAATTGCCTTTAGGCAAGTAGGCAGCCTAAAAAGCTGCTTCTTACTGAAAACATGAACTGGTTAGACCAGATCATTACCTTACTTGCCAGTTTTGTCTGTGCTGCATTACCCCCATTAAGCTTGTTGCTTCTGAGAAAATTCCTAAAGACAAATTGGAATTAAAATTAAATTTTCAAATAACTGAAGTTCATATAAAGAGAACCAGGCAAATTACACTTCATCTTGAAAAGCTGCAGCAAAATCATGTTAGAGATTTCCTTTACTTATCTCCCACATAGATTATTGGTGTGAGTCACTCAGAGCACTTGTAGGAAATGTGGGAATGGAGCTGACTCAAAGACAAGTGATTGGCATCATTTTATGGGATGTCACCAACTGCAGCTTCATTAAATGGCATTTTTTTCTCTGTCTTGGTCAAATGTTAATTTTTATTGCAGTTTAGTCTGAGCATAGCATAAATGTGTTTTTTGGTTTTGGCAAGTTCTCTGGATCTCAAGGGCCGTCATCTTTACTTTTTTGATGTAAAGGACAATGGATCTCAAAGCACAGTTTTCCCTTGCTTCTCTAAGTTGCATTCTGTTGGGGTGGTAGCACTCACACAGTTGCTGCCCTACTTCAGTTTTGTGCATTCTGGGAGAACAGTGCAGTCCTGTAACAAGATTTGGGATTTGCCCCCCCCTTTCTGGAAATTCCTTTGGAAATAATTTTGGAAAGAATTTAATGAATTGCAGTATCTAGCATTTTCAGTCAATGCCTTTGTGTCACTGATGAAAATTGAGAGGTAGGAAGTTTTTAGTGGCATTTCTGTATAACTTTAAGCAACTTCAGACTTTCATAATGAAAATTTTTCGTTTCTAAGCTGGCCAAGTTAAAAAGCAAAGAGAAATTCTCTTAGTATTCTGGGCTTCTAAATGTCTTCTGGACTGGATGTTGTTTGAATTGAGTTTCTTTGCCTTAACTGTCTTGTTTGCTCTGCTGTTTGTGATTCATTTGAATGTGAACTAGCCAGCACTTGAATAATGGAAAACCTAAAGTAAATAAGTGACAGTGCATGCTAGAGAATCAAAAGGCCCTACAATGAGCCGTGGTGCTCTTCAGAACAATTTAAATATCTTTCTGTAAACAAACTGTTGAATGAAGAGTGGTTGAATGGAAGCTGAAAAGCTTGACTCATTCAAGTTTGGGACATTGAAAGTCTAGACTAGATTTAAGTGTTATTACTTTGAAGTCCTTAGAAGAGGGGTAGAAGAATGTTTTTAAAAGGGCTTTCTTTACCTTTGCATAGGGTTTATAATTTAATCTAGGGTTTGGAGGATTAAACTGGGTTTATTCTCATTGTGGCAGAGTTAGACCTTGTTACATTGTCCCATGCAGGACAATTTGTTAAAGGTTAGTAGTTTGTCTCTTTTCCCCTAAAGTGAAAGATGCTTTAGATTGTAGATGCCAATTCTGTAAATAACAAACAACAGGAAATTTGTAGAATGACTGAAAGCGGTTTTTGAACATGACTTAAGTTTCAGATTCTTTCATCATATTGGTGTGTTTTTCCTAATAGAAGAGGTCTTTGTATTTTAACCAGAAGCCAGAACTGTCCTACAGAACACCTACTTTCAGAAGGAATGCAGGCAGGTAGGTAGGTTACATTAGAGCTGATCGTTTCTTCATCTTCATGTTTGATAAATTTTGACAGAAAGTGGGTCAGACTATAATACTAGCCTGGAAAGAAAATGAAATGTGAGATAACTTCAACAACTACAAAAAAAGGCTGGTACCATATGTTTGTACCATACGTATTTCTGCTACTGCCTGAAGCTGTAAACTTTCTAGCTGATCTGCACGAGATAAGCTTGCATGAATCTTTCACTCCATCATCACATATTTGACCTCTTTTGTGTTGCATAACTACATCCCTTTGTCATGCAGTTCACGTGTGGTCAGTGTGGGGATCCTCTAGTTTTGCCTTCCTAAACCTTGGTTTTGTTTTTCTGACAATTAATTTCCTGTTGATTCAAATTCAAAAGTTTGTTTGCTTTTTTTTTGCTTTTAACATTCTTCCAAAGGCTGTTACTTGTGTTGTCTCTGAAAGCCTGTCAGAACCTGGACTCCTGGCTGAAGTCCTTCATTGCTCAGCCACCGGTTTACATTGTAGGAGAGCTTCGTGAAGGCTTCAGACCCTTTAAAACCTTCAAACCCTTTAAAAATTCAGCTGAAACCAGCCAAAAGTTATGAGGAGGGGTGCAAGTGCACACTTAAAATATCACACAAGAAATCCAAGAAGGTTGTTTAATTTAAATTCTTAACTTCTTAAAATCTTGACCTGGCCCTTTATTTGCTCCTTGGTTATGGCACAGTCTCTCTGGAGAGACTGTGTGTTCTGCTGTGCTTTTGCAGCTTAACTTTGTACCAAGGGAAGTCCCTGTGGTGACTCTCGCAGTCTGGTTTTGCTAGAGCCATACTGATTTCACTAAGATATGGGCATCAGAATAGTGTCCTAGAGTTGTCCTACTTCTTGTGTGAATGCTTTACAACATGGTTGCTACCTTTTTAGAAAGGCTGTTGTGCAAGCAAACCACACCGATTTCCTTCAGCATTGTTTAACTGCCAACTCGTGGGTAGACGAGATGGGGAACAGTAGATGTGCTTTCGTTCTTGCTGACTTTCTGACCAATGAACCATATTAAATTTTGTAAAGCTGAAGGTGGGAAAAACCCCAATATATTTCAGTCCCCTCCTTTGGTTACAAAAATAAAGGGTAATGTTAATTTATCACTCCCCTCTCAAAGCTTTCTGTAACTGCATGAGCTACTCGGTTAATTCAATGACATGTGCAACACAAAGGATTGAAAATTGGAATGGATCAGAAACTCCTATTATTTCAAATTGTAATGTAGTTGTAAACTGGCTTCAGGCCTTTGAGTTGAAAGATTAAAAATTGATTACAACGTGCTGCTGGGTTGTATCACAGAGAGATAAAAGTTGATTTTACATGAAGTGGAAACTTAGACACACAAGTGTGGAACTCAGTAAGCCCACGGTGAGTATATGTTGGCTGCCTTTTTTTTACAGTCGCAGATTATATCATAAAGCAATTTATTTGTATCAGTGGCCTGTCACATCATGTAGGATCAATCTTTGCTTAAATAGGGAATACTTATTAAGGAAAGCTGCTGCAGACCAGAGCTTGCATTCTAGCGTTGTTATCTCTGCGGGCCAATAACCACATGTTTTATCTGGTATTCTTCCCAGTGCACGAACATGCCTAGTGAGTAACACATGAAAACCAAATATAACAAGGGTTGATACATTTGGCCGACTTGCAGACTATAAGGATCTCATTATTTTTTCCTACTTCCTGCCTTTGTTTTTTTTATTTGAAATTTATCTGTTTAATACAGCATTTTGCCTTAGCAGCCTAGGCAAGGTCCTTGCCCATTTCATCTGCAAATTAGTCTTTCTATGGATATGACTATGTTGAATGTTGAATTTGATTGTTATTTATTTATATTTGTAGTAGCTCTTTTTATTTGTCTCTTGCAGGAAGTTACATAGTTATTTTTTCTTTTCATTTTGTTTTGTACATAAAGGAAGGCTAAGGATCACACTGTACAGGGAGAAAAAGGTAGGAGGATGTCAGAAAGGTACCAACCACTTACTAATATCAATAAAACTTTAATTAACTAAATGCTCTGTCTGGCCTCTTTCCCATGTAATATATAAAAATCAGAGAGACTCTCCTAAGTCATTATTACTGGTTATCAAAAATACTTACATTTCCCTTTACATTTCCATCCCACAGTGAAGCTGAAGAAGAATTGCCTAGCAAGTCTCAATATGCAAAGAAATCTTGGTTATTCAGCTTATGCGTTTCCCTACATTTACATGCTTGCACTGGTGTGCTAAAGAGTTGCCTTTATCAAGCCAATCCATATTTAAAACCTTTGTACCTGCAAAAAGTATGAGTTCCACACCAGGATTCCTGCTGACATTCTTGTAAGGTCTGTCCAAGGTTTGTAGAATCACAGAAAGGTTTGTGTTGGAAGGGACCTTAAAGATCATCTCATTCCAACCTCCTGCCATGGGCAGGGACACCTTCCACAAGCCCCATCCAGCCTGGCCTTGAACACTTCCAGGGTTGTCTCAATTTACTGCAGTATCCAGGATGCCACCTGCAGAATTCTTGGGAGAGAAAAACTCCTGTTCAGCAAAACCTGTGCCTTGCCTCCTCCTGTACCATTAACCTGGTTCCTGTTGACGTAAGGTCTTCATGTGAAGGGAGTAACTCAGGATTTAAACTGTCTGAGCAGGAATTGGGCAGCTGGGCTTTCAGTGCAGATGGCGACTCATCTTTCCTCCCCCAGGAGGAATGAACCTCCCTGCTCCAAACTTCTGTGAGGTTTTTGATAATTCTCATCTTTTTCTGCTGGCGACCAGTAACAGCCTGCCCCCTTCTCCAGAAGTGATTGAACCAGTATTGGTGCTAACTGCAAGTGGATGTCCTTAGGCTTGCAGTTACAGTCATGAGTAATGAGGGAAACAACAACTCTGCCTGCCTTGCTTTAATTTTTGTTCTTGTATCTCCTGGTTTTTGTCTCTAATCTTCGGGCTCAGACAATGAATGAGGTTTAACTGCGGGTCCTAACACTGAGCTGATTATGCACAGATCTGCAGGTCAGATGTTAAGCTGTCAGAAGGGAGACTTGCTGTGCTGCCTGAGATGAAGTGGTGTCTTCTTAGATCCATATCCGACAAACCAGGAGTTATTGTGGCCTCCCAGAGCCCAGTGGTCCCTGGGTGCCATCCTGTGTGTACCACAGGAGGGGAGAGTACAGAGACAACATCTGCACTGTTATAAGTGCAGCCCTGGTACCAGATGTGAGCTGGGACTCCTGTTGGCTACACCTTTGATGTGACTGTCCCCTAGTCACCCTCCTGTGGGCTGATGCTGTGGGATTGTGGTGCCCTCTTTCCAAAGGGTCACGTTCATCACCTACTGCAGGAACCAGTGGGACTGTACTTGGGTTGCCCTTGTGCAGTGTGGGTTCTGGTGGCCAGGGATGAACTCCAGGGAGTGTTACCTACCACTGAGCCTGGCCCAAGAGGGCTTCTTGATTGCCCATTTCCCATAAATTGCAGATGCTGTCAGAGAGTCTCCTGGCTCGGCTTTTTCTTGGCAGTGTTGTTGCAAGAAAGCATTTTTAATAGTTGCTTTTCACCATCAAAATGATTATTCTACCATGAATCAGAGCTGACTTAGATGCAGGTGAAACATGACTCCCTAAGCTGAGGTGTCTCAGCCAGACCCCCAGAGCAGTTGAGCTTATGGCACATGAGCTGCCTTACATCATCCCTGTGTCCCTGTGGGGGGGTTTGCCACAGCTGATAGCAGCCTCTTGTGACAGCCTGCACAGGGTGAGGGAAATCCACTCCCTACAGATGGAGAGATCTGGTGACCACAAGTGGGATTCTCTGTTGAGAGCTCAGACTTCCCAGGGCTGCTCCTTGAGGCACAGGAAAATCCATCATTTTCTTCCAGCCCATTTTTTTTAGTTCCTGGTTCACCACTCAAGTTAAATTTCCTTTAATGTGCTCTTTACGTTTTCAGCTTTAAAAATGTGGGAAAGGCTCTCCCATGGCAGGCTGTATTATGGTGCAAGTAACTATTTCAGAGCTGGCCCCTGCACTGCGTCTTGCCCTCTCATCTGTCATCAGTTCCCTCCTGTGTTTTGTGAAGTTTTTGCTTTGCTCCTGACTGTGGCACAGCAAAAAGTGAGCTCATGGGGAGCTCAAATTACTGTTGAACCAGTCCTGATCTGTTTAATGGAAACCTTCCTTCTCCAAACCCTTTTGCACTCCTTTTACTTAAGTCATAAAAATTCTTCTGTTTGAACTTTATGAAAACAAACCAAAACCCTCTCTGTGTTACAAAACACTTTGGTTCCTTTCCCTGGTTTTGTTTCGCATTTTTTGCTGAACTGCTGCTGGAGGAGCGTCTTGGGGTAAAAAGACACTGCTTCTTAGCCAAACAATTTAAATTTTTCATCAAGGGAGATGTATAACCAAACTCTTTGTGAAATGAGTTAACCATCCATTCCAGCTCAAAGCTTTAAATAGGAAGCGTGCATCATTTCAAAAGCCAGGAGAATTTGGACATGATAGGGTGCGGACGAAATAGTACTTCAGCAGCTGTGAACATAAAGGAAAACGTCTGACTGGTTCTGGCAAAAGCTGGCATAAATTTGTACTTTCGGGTGTATGTGTGTGCATCTGAGCTCGTGAGACAGTGAATTTTTGCATGTTACACTGAGTGGTATGTGAGCATCAACCCATATTTACAAAATTCCGTGGTAAGTGTCTTTTAGTATTTTTTCCTGAGGCAGAGATGTGCCAGGATCTATTTTAGACCTTGTTAAAGTAAATTCCATCTCTCCTTTTGTATTCTACTTCTGCTTTTTGGCTTTCTATGCTACTGGCTAATCTGTTAGAGATGCTTAGGTTTAAAGGGATCTCAGTTGCACAGTCATTCATGTGAAGAAAAAAATAAATTGTATTTACTTCTGGGTTTTTTCTCTGAACTCCTTGTTATTCTTGGTTTTTTTGAGATGGTGTGATATTGTCTAAGTTATTTTGGCAGGTTGTGGAAAGATTTTTAAAATGGTCAGCCTTGCTTTTATGCAGGAAACACTTCAGTATCTTCTGCCTTCAGAATTTCAGCAAACCAGCTATCACTGTAGAATCATTTGGGTGTGGGTTCTCTCCAGTTGCTATCTTTAACTTTCACAAGGATCTGTACATGTTTAAAAAAGTTTAATGATAACTAATAAGATATTTTAGCCCTGTAGACTCGTTTCTCTGTAAGCGTTCGGCAAATAACTCTTATTGAGATCAATGGTTTCCTGTGTTTTATTAGCACGGCAGTTTCAGCTGGTCCTGTAATCTCACATTTCTTTTTATAACTATTTTATAAGGAGAAGGACCCAGTTAAACCAGTTCAGGTTTCTCTGTTACAGTGCTCTAATCTTTGTCCTCATTGTAACATGCCTGTCGTGGCTGTCCATCTGCTGTGCTTCCCAAGCCTCTGGCACGTCCCCCTGGCACACCTGCATTTGTACTCCTGCAGTCACTTATGCAGCCATATCTTTTTGACCATCTTTACCTCCTTTTATCCTGATGTGTACACAAAAGCACGTAATCCCATGTTTGCTTGGTATTTTTTAGCCAACAGAGGCTGAGATTAGAAGGTGGTTCCACCTCTCCGTGCTGGACTCCTCTTGGCACTGAAGCCTCTCAAGCCGGAGCTTCATTCCCGTCGCATCCCGGATGCAACTACTGACTCCAAAGCAGGGCTGGTGCAGGGAGATGGGAGAAGTGAGGGGGAGAGCGGGTGGCAGCTGCTGCGGGGTAATTAGGATGGCTTCTGCTATCCGATATAGGGACCCAGGTGGTTTCTGTTGTTGCCAATAAAGGTGAGGATAAAAGGTAGGCCAGGAAAGAGGGGCCATCCTATACTTGTGTCCATTGCCCGAGTGCAGGTAGCTGGGCTGTCGCAAGAAGAAGAGGAGAACTTTAGCTCCTGGGGCCTTGTGCCTCCAAGAGTTGTTTGCTGCTTCTCCAAGGAAGAATAGTGCAGGTAACCAGAGCCAGAAGGCTTCTGCTGGACCTAGGGCTGGTGTGAATCTGATCGTGCTCTGGTGAGTGGTAAAGCCGTACTACTGTGGTCTTCACTGCAGGTCTAACTGGTGGCTCCGTGAGGTATGGAAGCATCCAGTATGTTTGTGCCTTTGTCTTTGCATCATTGTGATACAGGAGTGAGTCTTGTCCAGGGTGAGATCAGGGGAATTTATTTTAGGTTCTCGGGGCAAAAAGACTGAAATGATAACTGCAAATTCAAGGTTGGCAAAGAGCTGGTTTAGGGTGGAATGCCTTGGGTTGTCTGCTTTAAGACAATTTTTAAGTATTTTGTTGAATGTATAAATGGGGGTAGGTCTTTAGGATTGTGCAGATCAAAACATTAATTTTAACTGGATTATATATACGTAAAAGTAATGGCGAAAACTCTTATTTGTAAATAAGTTTTATATAAATGTGTAGTCTAACCATAATGAAGTCTAACTTAACTTTCCCTCCTCCCTGATCTAAGCACCTTAAGGCTTCCCTCTTTGTGACCTGTTGAAATTTATTGATTAAGAGGTCCAAATAAGTGTTTTTGAGAAACAAGCAAAATTTTTCAGTATTCTTTCTGTCAAATTTGGAGATATTTTTTTGATTGTTATTTCTTTCAGTGAATTCAGCAAATAATTATTTCAGTTCAATAAACAGTTATTCCAAAGCTGAGAAAGTGATGAAAAATCAGGGATGTGATTAAGATAGAAAAAGATAACTCGAGTAGTTCTAAAATCTGGAATCAGTTCCAATAATAATCAACTCGTGAACTTGAGATAATAATTACTTTCATAAATTTGATCTATAAACAAAATGTCTGTTCCACTTTGTGCCCAGCCTGCTTCAGGGGTTTTATCTAAGTAAATAAAATCAGTTTTGCTTTGATGGTTTTGTGGACCTACTCTGCCTTCACTTACTTCTCTTACTGCAATGCTGATAGGAATAACAGCTGAAAGCGTGTTCACTTAGAGCGTTAGAACTGAGTCATTTTCCATGTGTTATAAAGATTTGAATAAGTGTGTGTTATATGGGACAAATTAGTGGTGCAATTTATCTGCCTCTTCAGCAAACAAAAGGCTCATGTTACAGCAACCCTTCTGCAGAGAATAGCAATCAAGATTTCTGCTTAAATAATTTTCATTTTTTAGCATCTGTTCATTTCTGGAATACAAATCAACACCAGTGCATTCTCCTCTGATGTGTCTTGTTGAACCCTTTTTAGCTGAAGTGAAAAATGGAGGCATGGGATTATTTTGAGCCTGCATGTGCTTTGCTCTTGATGTAAAACAGCGAAACCCACAGACTGCAAGCTTTCGATACGCGGACGTTGCCCCTGGCTGTGCAAGAAGATATTTAGATGTGCAGATCATGAAGAAAATTTGTAGTCTTTTAAGGAAAGATTACATTGGGTAAAAATGGGTTTGAAAATTGAAGCTTGGTATGATTTCTTCCTTAAATCTAATAGATGCCTGGTTAAAGGGAATTACTCATAAGAAGGAAGTCTTAAAACTGGTTTGAATTAGATTTCAAAGGCGAGGGTTATGCTGGTCATTTAAAACCTTGGATTTCTCACCACCACTGGAGTCAATAAATAGCAATCTAACATGAAGCTCTGGCAAGGTACAGTCTGGTCTGTAAAAGGCCAGTGAAAACAGTGGTTTGGGATCACATTTAACATCTGTGGCTTGTGCTGGAGTAGTACACGAGAGGAGACAGCTTGTTCTCAACAGCACGGGATGCTTGGAGATGCAGCTGAAATGGACCCATTATTTAATTTATGCATGTTTTGACTGGGCCTTCAACCCCGAGTTGCAGAATGTAGGTCAGCTGCACCAGTGAGGCTCTGGTTTTTGAAAGAAGATTGCCAATCCTATCCCAGTGCCTCTTTCCAGTACCCTTTGGGCTTCATTAACCGTCTGCTTCCTGGCTCCCCTTGGCACAGAGACTATTAGCCATCTGATACTCGTTTGCCCAAGGGCAGCATGTTTGCTCAGTAAACGAAGGAAATGGGTACGTTACATCCTTCCAAAGCTGTTACAATTTCCCTACCACCACTGTCTTTACTATTAACCTGAATATTTGATATCAGCAAAATCACAGTAGATAAATAACATTTTCAATTCCAATCGGATGTGATTGCTTCCAGGATACCACCAGGCAGTATCTGAAGACATTTCTATCTGAATACAAAACCTGCCCAATGGGAGAGGGAAGAAGAGACTGTTAATGAGATTATGGAGTAAAGTATTGGGAAAGAACATTCTGTCTCATGGAGACTGAGGGAGGAGGAGAACAATTTATGCAAAATAAATAGAGATCTTGGTTTACATATTAATTATGGATTAAAATTTGTAGTTTAAACAGTGGGGTTTAATCTGTTATCTGAATTAGGGTTTTATGGTTAAAGTTTGTGAATTGGCGATAA
This sequence comes from Pipra filicauda, assembly GCF_003945595.2. Classification (NCBI taxonomy): domain Eukaryota; kingdom Metazoa; phylum Chordata; class Aves; order Passeriformes; family Pipridae; genus Pipra; species Pipra filicauda. The sequence continues at coordinate 289,279 of NW_024103651.1, forward strand.
ATATTCAAAACATAAGTATTGTAAGAATTTAAACTAGAAGTGGGAATAGGAAGGGGGAGAAGTAGGAAGCAGCTGGGCTTTCTGTAAGGCTCTGAGATTAGGACTTGTGTATTCAATGGGGGGTTTTGTTTTGCTTTGTTGTTTTTTGGGGGTTTTTTTTTGTCATGTTGATTACTGTATATTGATTTTTCTTTTAAGGAAAGCACCACCTTTTAACTGCCAAAGTTTTAGTGTGTGATTTTCAGCATTGTGCCATGTCAGTACTATAAGCACCTGGTGGTTTCTACAAGAGTTTCCACAGACCTGTGTTCATCCTGTCTAGCACTGCCCATCCAGCTGAACTCTCTCTGTCTTCCCTTGTAGTCTGTGAGAAAGCTGTTTCAGCAACTGCAGTGAACTGCGGTCACTGGTCTAGACCCAGTGGGAAGAACATCTGCTGTTCAGTGGAGCTCCCAGAGTGGGTTTGGATTAAGCTTTTAATGGTCCTTTGAGGGCACAGAATGCATATTTTTTTTAATTTCTTTTTTGTTTTGTTCTTTTTTTTCTTTTCTTCTGAAGCCCTTGGCAAGGTGGTCAGTAATACACACACCTTCTCTGAGACCTTAACCAGGGTTACCAAATGAAAACATATAATCTATAGCACCCACTTTCTATTAAATTGTTTCAATACAGAAGGGCTTTCACAGAGGGTAAGTTTTCTTTTGTTTCACATTGTCCATGCTTCATTTTGGTTCTTGAATTCTGCATCTGGCTGTCTGCTATGAAGCCATTTATTGCCTTGGTAAAAAGTCGGGTTTGTTTTTTTGTTTTGTTTTGGTTGTTTTTTTGTTTTTTTTTTTGCTTAGAAAACATTTACACAGTGATGGCACCTATTAGGCATAAAATGCTGCTGTGATGTCCACTGGAAAGAATACTCATGAATAAAAAATGAACCACTTAAATCAATACTATTACTTTTCATACTCTGCTTTCTTAATCTTGCCTGTTGCTTTTATTTTCTTTATTAGCTTTCCATGATGGTGGAGTTTTATTTTCAAAAGAGGCAACATGGCCCTGTTATTCTCCATTGCTTTGTTTCATCTGCAGCTCACACAGTAATGAGATAGGGAAGTTGGGAGCTATAATTTCAGAACTGCACATGCAGGTAGTTTGTCTTTAAAACATCCTTCCCTCCACTCCCTTCCCTCTCTTTGCCAGTGCTTGAGTCTTTTGCCATATAAGCTCTGTCCTTTTACTGCTTTTTATTATTTCATTTTATGGTATCTTGCACATAGTCTGTGAACACAAAGTAAATTGATGGCTTCTGAATCATAGGCTATTACAGCATTTTCCTGATTAGATGGAGTCTCCTTACTCTCACTTAGATAAATCTTAAATAATCCAGAGCACTTTAGGTGGAAGTATAGTTTTAATAAAACTTATCCTGTGTTAAATTCCTGGAAATCTCTGTAACATCAGTCCTCGTCAGGGTTATTAATGTAGTGTTATTAAATTTCAGATGTTCACTAAGCCAAATCTCGTTCACTTCTTTTCAGTTTTCTTTTACCAATTTAATAAAAGAACATCATTATATTTTTGTCACATCAGGACTTGTCTCTTATGTGCAGAGGATAGTGGTGATTTACTGTCTTAATTTCAAAATTTCCAAATTTTGCACTAAATACAGTGGCCAGCATTTATTGCAGCTGACAGACCTTTCCCAGAGGAAGGCTGGTTCGGTAACAACAAAGGAATGAGAATAAGAGTCACTGGGTTGGAGAAATGGTAAGTGTTAATGCTGAGCAAAGAATAGCATATAGTGGCCAGGTAGTGAGAGTAACCCTCCAGCACTGACTTCTACTCAGACCAATTTTTTTCCCTTATTCTTTTTGTGATCACTAATGTAGTGCAGATTTTTCTCTTCCCCTTCCTTGTTAGTGTGGAGGTGGTCACAGCTGGTGGTGGCAGTGAGCCCACGTACTGTACAAAGTCAGGGCAGGCTGCACTTCACTGCTGCTGTGCCCAGGCCCATTTAATAAAGTTTGAGAGCAGTAGCAGCGGGTGCATTTTATAGTGATGACAGAGCCTCTTAGGCTTTAAATGCATTTTCTTTCCAGTAGCATGACAGGGTTTTCGTGCAGCTTGGTGCAGTGTCTGAGGTTACCTCACCATTTCCATTATAAACCCTTTGTTTCCAGCCATAGTGCTTTGCAGCAGCTCTGTTACAGAGGACTTAGTGGAAAAGGGTTTTCTCAAGAGCAGGAAAGGAAAAATTATTGGCCTCTTCTAATGCTATGTTCACTGAAAATCTTGGAAGGGAAGAAAGCCTCTGTGCGTGTGATTAAAATGGTCCTAGATGAAGTTTTGAGGTGCTTGGAGTAAGAGGCACGTCCTTAATAGTGTGGGAACATGGAGGGACAGGTTAAAGGTAGAGTGGGATAGCACTTCTGAGTAGATGAGGACTGTGAAGTTATTGGCATTGACCTGGAGTAGTAAACACAAATGTTAGCAAGGCTCCTGCAGTGAGCAGGGGCTTGAGTGACTGTAATGTTGTTCTGCTGGAGTTAATAGCCTCGATGCCCTGGGAGCTGTGCCAGCCACAGGCTCTGCCTGCAGAGCTGTTTCTCTGTATCCTCATTTCCATTAGATGTGATTGCTGATGACCTCTGGTGCAATTTATTTGGCTTGGTGCTGGAATGGTGTCTTCTGTTTTGTTGGGAATTGTTTCTAGCTTGGAAGGGAAATTCTTGGATCTCTTCTAGAGGCATATTTGTGACTTGTAATAGACTTTTCTGTGACTGTGAACCACGTGGTTCACAAAAATGTAAGAGGAAATGACTGGAACATCTGGCCTTACTTTTTAAGGGTCAGACTTTAATTTTTACTTTCTTGACTAGAGTTTCATGAATTCTAAGTTAATCTGAGCTGCAGTGACTTTTTGACTAGAGTGAAGCACTATCCTGCCTTTCTTTTTCTTTTCCCAATCTAAAGAGGTTTCATTTCCTAGATCTGTGAAATTTTGATTCTAGGGGGTGTTTAAGATAGTCATTCCTTGCTCATGCACTCAGATCTAAACTCATAATAGTTGAAGGCAGTTTGTGGTATTAATTAGTGGAAAAGGAAGCCATGAGTTAATCAACTCTTGGTAAATGAAATCTTAATGGTTGAATTGACAGACTTCGAGTGCTAGCCTTGTGGACTGTTGTAGCAATTCAGCAGCGTGCAGTAATATTCACTTCCAAACTGAAAGTCTGTTGAAAAAGAAATGCTGTCTTTGCATGACTTCAGTTCTAAATAATCTGTATTAATTTATAATTTCCTATTTTTAATGTAAATTAAATGAATAGTTGATTTAGAGCTAATAAAGCAAATGATATGTCAGATTTTTAGAGTGAGAAGGGTTCTTCTGGCATTAATGCTAAACAGGCTTATGTGCTATTCAGCCTACAACTTTAATCTGCCAGTCAGACTTTGTTTTTCACATATTTCCATAATAGTTTGCACATTTGGGGAATGTTTTTTACATGAAACACTGTAAAAATATCAAATAGAGGTGATTCATCAAGATCTATTCTGATTATTAACAAAGTCAGCATGTGCAAGTATGTATGTACATATGTATTTGTGTGTTTATGTGTATGTTTTAAAACAGCAGGCTTCAGTCTTTAGCCACACACAGAATGTAATCACATTATGTTTTCTTGGCCACATTTGTGGGCAAGAAATGAACCATTTAGTCTCCTTTTAAGTTCATTAGCGGACTTAAAAAGAAAATAAATAGATGTAAGCAAGAGAGACACTTGGGATTATAAAGAAATCTAATATTCTCTGCCAGAGTTAGGGTCATCTTTTTCCAGTGGTGGAAAATTCATGACTCTTCAGCTAGATTTTAGGTAGGCAGGATTTGAAAGTACCACACATCGAGAAGTGTAGGACTTCATTAAATGGAGAAGGGCTTATCTTGCATGGCTCAGCTGGGACTTACATGATCCAACTTGAGTTTCCAGTTCTACATAATTCCTCAAGTAACTTGATTTCTGTTCTGTTTTTTTTTTCTTAATGTTCACCATCTTACAGAATGTGGAAACTTGATCTCAGCTCTAGAGAGTGCCACGAAGGTAAATTGGGGAGAGTTAGTAGATGAACACTATCCTTCTGCTCCTGACTTTAGCATTGGGCTATCGTGATAACCAGTCAGGTGTGGAGAGAAACCTCCAGAGAGTGATATCTTTTGTATATTTGTTTCCATATTGCTACCAGCTGTAACAAAAAAGTATTACAAATTCAATTTTTGAACCCATGTTGTTTGTGTTTAGGTTTGCAAGGGGAGCCATCCTGCAAGCTGACTACCTGCACAGGTGCCTGCTCCTACATATGCAGTGCAAAGCAGTGCCAAAAAGCTCTTGAAACTGGAAAAAACACTGGTGTCTAATGAGAAGTCTTGTTCTGATTTAAACATACATTTAATTTGAATTTATTTAAATAACTGTGAGAACATGTGCTACCAAAGCCACTTTTCTCAAGACCTAATTGCTTTTAAGTCTTGAAAAACTCGTCTTGTGCATGCATGTCTGCAATTCTAAACAGCTTTAAGATAAATGTAGATTAATGAAATGTCTTGAGAGTGCTTGCCTATACATGCACTCAACCCAAATGGATGAATAACTGATTATATGAATGTTTCATTACAGAGAGACAGATGAGAGTCTAAAGTTTTTAATTTAAATGGAGAAGGCCGGGACTGACTTTTATATGTGTCCAAATTGTATTCGTATGTCTCCTTGTGAGGAGTCTGCCATGCATTTACAGTCTGATCTCATCCCTCTCCAGTGGGAGCAGATGGGGATTCTTGAACTTGGCCCAAATTCCTAGAAAGTCACTGCAATGACATTTTGTAAAGGTGTGAGAGGGAGCAGGAATTTGGATGGCAGAGGGTGCTGTAGCAGAAAATGGTACAAGGAAGAAGCAGCAACACTTTGCTTCACGTCATTCAGCACTGCGGCGATGACTGTGAATATAAAATATCTCAGTGTGGCAGAATAAATGCCTCTCTCTTGCCATCTAGCCATGGCACCTCTTTGCTCGATTTTTATTCCCTCCCTGCCCATATAATTAGCTAAGAATTATAATTTTTAATGACATTTTCAAATTGGAACATCCTGATATTTCAGTCTTTCCCTCCCTTCTCTCCAGTTCAGATTGGTATGGGAATTCTGCCAACTGTGTGGATATTTTGAGGCCTGTGATGAAGATGGGTCTGAAAGCCACATGCAGGTGTTTCCTATTCCTCTCCCCCTGGCATGTGCCTGGCTGTTTCCTTGTGGTCTGTTCCCCGCTGGGAGAACCTGGAAGGAAAGGCTCAAATCCCAGGGGACTTTGAACAAGAACACGACTGGCTCTGCTACCTGTTGTTATCTAATGGAACAAGCAGAGATGAGTGTGCGTATTATTGGAAATAAAAGAGAGAGGAAAAATCTGAAATGTTATTGTATTATATTTAGTAATAATACTTTTAAAATGTTCCACATGGAAATGTGATTCTGCCTTTTTTTCACAGGCAATTCTCACTTGCAAGCGAGATTGGTAGCCTCTTTTGCCCACAGCTTTTCTAGCGGAGTTCTTGATTTGCTTCTTCGGGGTTGAAGATTTTTGAGCAATCTTACAAGTCGTTTATCCCTAATTTAAAGCAAAACATTAAAGAGAAAAGTGTGTGCTTCTGGTGGAGTAACTTCTAAATACAAAATCCTCTAGCTTCTCTCAAAACACTAAATATTCACACCAGGAAAGGTCTGGAAGCTCTCCTTGAAACTGTTTATCTTCAGCCTCAGTGCCAGCAGGATTTGTGTTAGAATGAAATTGCCACATTGTATCTGACTACAGTTGTCTCCTTATTTATTAGGTGCCTTACTTGCGTGATAGGCTTTTCAAAGGAGAGCTGAGCACATCTTTTGTTCATTAGTAGCGTTTAATTAGTAGTGTTATTTTAATATGTGGAAAACCTGTGTCTCTGCGTGTGTGTAAAATCACACACTAAGCTGAATCATTGCTTTGCAAATTATTTGCAGTTGGTGAATGTCAATTTGTTGCCTTTTTTCTTTTAAAGTTTTAATGTATCAGCTTTTTGTTCCACTATTCCAACCAAAAAATCAGATATTGTATATTTTAAGTCTCTGGGAGCAGATGACACTGCGTAACAGAAGATTGAAGCAGGAAAGGGAGTTATTGCTGATGAGTGATAAAAGGTATGCTGGTTTTCAGTATCTAGCAAGAAAACTGGCAGATGTGTAGGCTGCAAACCTGGTATCTGTACCATGCAGGCTGTTGGAGTTATTATCTGTAATACCCAGCACTGACAAGCATGGACTAGTCTTGGGTGCACCTCTGCAGTGTGCGAGTCATTTGCTGCTCTGCTGACTGCACAAGTTTTTGTCTCTCACTGGCTGCTTCCTTCTTTGTCTTTCTCTGAGACAAGTAGCCAGCACTGAGAATGGCTCATGTCAGCCTGCTGGTGTGAATGCACTGAGCCATGTCCTCAAAAATTCCATGACAGCTTCCAGGTGCCTCTGGCACCAGCACAGTGCTGTGGTCTCCGCTTCAGGGTGCCTTACAAACCATGTGCAGTTTGTTCCAGGCCCTCACTCAGCCTAAAGACACTCTGGTCCCACATGAAGTACGTTGATGTTTGGCACTGCTGTGCCACCAGAGAGAGGGTTTAGTAGTGCAGCTGAAAGCCGCCCCAGAGAAAAGGCAAGGAATAGTTCAACTTTCAAGCTAAATACTCAAGCAGCTGCTTTGGAGCAGCAAGTCTGCCAGTTCTCTGAATGCAATGGATAATAGTGTCCCTTGCTGTTGAATCTCCTGTGTAAGGAGCAGACCTCAGCTGACATTTCTTCTCAAGCTTTTTACCCCCACTTTCAGGCCTGCACATGTGTTCATAGTGTGGTTTTCTTTTAAGCTGTATGATACAGTTCCTATAGTGAATCTTAATTTAATTCTTGTCTGACAAAGGTCCTCTTGTCTGCTTTACAAGAAGCATATGCTGACATCCACTCAATTCTTTTCACCAAGTACTTGGCAGTGTAATTATGTATGAAGAATTGCTCAGACTGTATACCTAATGGAAGATCTGGCCTACACTGTGTGTTTCTCCCTGGGTTTTGACTTACTCAGCACTTGGAAGATATGTACAAATATGGGTGAGGAATAACCATCAGTATTCAAATCTGCAGTTGTTTATTTCACTCAAGGGATCTCTGTGATAAAGGATACTCCTTGGATTCTGCCTGTCTTGGTACTTTGTTCAATGGCAAGTTGGGATCTAATAAGAAGAGATCACCTGGTTTTTTTAGCCTCTTGCAGAGCACAGATTTTAGTAGCAGCTGGTGAGCTGTTAGACTTTCCTAAGTCAGCCCTGGAAATCCCTGGGATGGCTGCCCATGGACATTTTGTCCAAGATTCGGGTAATATGCCAGCTAACAGTTGCACCCCCACTCCTGTCTATGCTGTCTGGGTTTCACACTAAATGGGTTTGTGTGCAGAAGTCCTGGATCCCTCATTGTGTCACTCGCTTTTCGTGAAGCAATTCTGCAATAGGCACTGCTGTCTGTTTGGTTACCTTGAGAGGGAACAAAATTCGTGCCGTCTTTCACGGTGAATACACCTGGAGAGCTTCTCTGATCAGTGACCTGTTGTTGTCTGAGCTTTGCACATCTGCAAAACTCAGCTTTTTATTTCTTCCCATTAACGGATGTGGAACAGGCGGATGTTTTTATGAAATGGGTGTCACTTCTGAGTAGATGGTTGAGAGTTGAGGAATGGGAACTGACAGGCAGCAGTGGGAACTGAAACTGAGGTGGCCTTTTGACCTCTGAGAAGGCCAACAGACTTCAGATGTTATACAGCCACTTCTAGAGATACAGATATGAAACAGCTCAGTCTTATTGCAGCTTCTACCTCTTTTTTTTCCCAGTGTTTGAACTCTTTAAGGAATAAGAGTCTGACAGACCAAGTGAGCAAATCCAATAGGCAGTGACAAGCTTCCAAGTGAAATTAAAGGCCAGACTTCAGTAACCAATATGAAGACAGCACTGCCATCTCCCCTTTCCGTCAGCTGGGACAACTGTGCTTGTTGCCTTTCCAAAAACAAGGGGAAGCGTGTTGGAGGAGAGCAGGAAAGTCCTGTGTGTGGGCAGCTGTGAGAATTCGAGCTCTGGGATGGAAATCTGCCAGTGGGGCTCCTGATCACAGCGGGTACAACATCTCTAACGTGGGTCACGGGAAGTCTCATGTGTTTGTCACCCAAGAGATACCCTGCCCGTCACTTGTACAGAAAGCAACAGAGCCACTACAGGTGCTTCTTGTTCAGTACTTTTGCCTTTTCTTGGTGATTGTGGGATCTACTGCGGATTTTTAATGCTAAGAACTAAATTGTTTAATTTTGCGATTCTGTGGCTTCTAAGAAAACGCTTTGCAGGTCTCCATCTCATTAATGCCTTTATTCAGAGTGGTGATCCAAGCAGGATGACTAATAATAGAATTTAATACTGTTGCTTTTGATTTGACAACTGCATGAAGAATGGTGTTAAATTAAAATACTTAGTGTTTTGTGTATTTCTCTTTGTAGTCTGAACTCTTTTGTGACAAGTAACATTAATTTTCTACAATTCTGGAAGAAAGCAAATGGCTATCTATTTCTAATTGCTACTGGTTAGGAATACGATATGTGTGTAATGCAGGAGAGATTGATTAGACTCATTATGACATGGAATGAAAATGTCAAACCACAAAAATAAGCAACAGAGTTGTTGCATTTTTTATTACACTTTTGCCTTGGGTTTTGCATAATTGAAAAAGGATCATACACACAAAAAGTAATCTTGCCCTGAAAAACAGAACATCAGAGAAGAAAAAAGCCCTCTCAGTTATTGCAATAAACTGAGTCCCAAGAGATTAAAGAGTATGATTTTTCTGAATAGTTGCATGCAAAGAAATATATAGGGGAAAAATAGAAGAAATAGATATTCTGGTTTAGAATCTCAATGAGGAGACTGGGTTGTGTCTCTTCACAAGCGCAGCATTGTTTTCAGGACTGCGGCAGAAGCAATGGAAACATTTCCAAACAGATCCTAGTGATTCCATGCTTGGAAGATGTGGAGGGAAATAAATGTTCTTATTAGTGCGTTATTTTCTTTAAATAAGCTGCAGTGGCTTGTTACAAGGATTCAGGCATTGCTTTAATAATTTAAAACTTTTTTAAGACCAGGATCTGATGTCCAGACTCTTCTCCCTTTACCTTACCACAGAAGGGCCATCAGCAGCACTGTTAGTCCTGAATCCTTCTGTGCTGCTGAGAGCCATCCAAGTGCTGTTTCTGCAAAATGGCACATTTAATGGCTTCCCCTACCAGCCGCCCCTTTCTTCCCTCCACAGACTTTCTCTCCAGATTTGTACTCCAGGAGGTTTGGGAGGCAGGAGATCTGGGAGCTGTCTGCTCTGTGGGACTCTGTGGAGCCTGTGACTTTCTGGTGGGAAAACAGAGAGGAGAAGTACAGGCCCCTCTGCCACTGCAAGGGGACTTTGTGACAAGCTTGTAAAAGCTGGGGGGGTCAAAACCAGGCTTGGGCAGAGCAAGGCTGGAGAGAAGAGCTCTCTGGGAACGGAGTGGCCTCTTCTGTATGGCAGTGGGAACACCCTCTGCCTCTCGGTGCCTGTGGAGGAGACGATGGCCTTGATGAGGCCATTGCAGGTTTTCTCATGACCTCTGTGGTCTCCTCCAGATGTGGTAAAAATATCTCTAGCAGTGGAGTTAAAAAAAAAAAAAAAAGGTCTGATGAACAGATTTTTTTATTTCTGCTACATCTGACTCCTGCTCTAAAGAAGTCATTAATCCTACCTGTTTATATCTTCTGCTGTTCCCATGTTAGCAAAGGCTCGACTCCATGTTCACATCGGAACTAACCAGCCAGTTTGACGTCCTGTATATTTATTAGCCTTAAATGTCAACGCCTGGAGCTTACAATGAGATGAACAACCGGGTTTAAATCACGTTTTTGGATTAAGATCAAGAATGAAAAAAATTGGCTCAGAAACTTCCTCAGAAGGAGGAGACATCAGGGGTGTGTAGGTGTATGACAACTAACCCTGGGGCAGAGAAGGGGTGAGTGGCCTCAAAGTTCTAGGTTTCTACAAAAATGTGATTACAATGGTTGCTGGCTGTGCAAGTTGCTGTAGATAAATTGCTTTCAGCAACTCTGTGTTTTATGACTGTCTTCATCGTTCTAGCTGATGCACTCTTTTGTGGGAGCAGCGTTCCGGGCGCATCCGTGCAGGCCTGCAGCGTCGTGCTGCTGTGTGTGGAGGTTACCTGAGGCCATGGCTCTTGCCAGCATTTCTTCACGTGTGACTTTGTGGATAACTGCAATATTAATATTGCCCACATTCCCTGAGTGAGTCAGATAAGCTGAGGAAGATTAATTGATTTCAATAGACTGGCTCTGGCTCATGCCACCTGAGAGTCTAACCTGATGCTATTTGTAGTAGTATTTTGTCAGATTGTGTAATCTCAGTGTAAAAAAATTTGAAATCTTGAATGCATGGGTCTGATTTTCCATGTACACCTGTAATTTTTGAGCTCCTCAAATTGTGGCACGCAGCCTGAGCTGCACATAGGGTGGCCTTTATTTAAGACTGCAAATATCGAACTACTAAAAAAACCCCAAAAGAAACAAACCCCTAAAACAATCAAAAACCCCTGCAAGCCTTCCTCACCCCCAGAAAAAAAAAAAAAGCAGAAAACACACACAAAAAAATTTGAAATATCAACAACAACACAACCATCTGCCATAAAACCAAACAAAAAGAATATCAGACTGATCACCTGAAAATAGAGTATTCTAAAATACTGTCTTCAAATTTTCCATCTATTTAATACTGGGAACTATCTGTTCCGATATATTTTTAAACAAGTGCTCTGGGAACACAAGTGAAAATGTTTCAAGTATTTCCACACAGCCCTATTTTAGTAGAATTTATTCTGAAACTCAGTTGTGTTGAAAAACATCACTGGGCCAGATTTATCCCTGGAGTAATTTCCCTCAATTTTTAATAGCATTATGGAAAGGGTGAATTTGGCTTGTGTTTAATTTATAGCCCAGGAAACATGTACAGCTACAGAATATCTTTGCCCAGGGTATGGTACACAAGGGGAAAACATACACGATTCTATCAGTACTTGCTTAATTTAATTGTAACAACAGATGCAGCATTTAATTTGTTTGACTGTTGTTACTGAGTTGCTAAGTCCTACTCTACCCCAGCTCTGGGGCCCTCGACATAGGAAGGACAGGGACCTACTGGAGTGAGCCCACAGAAGGCTACGAAGGTGATCAGGGGACTGAAGCACCTCTGCTATGGAGAGAGGCTGAGAGAGCTCAGGGGTTGTTGAGCCTGGAGAAGAGAAGCCTCTGGAGAGATTTTAGAGCACCTTCCAGTACCTGAAGGGGCTACAAGAGACCTGGAGAAGGCATGTGATGATAGGACAAGGGGGAATGGGTTATAGATGGAAGGAGGACAGGTTTAGATTAGTTATTGGAAAGAAATTCTTTACTTTGAGGGTGGTGAATTGCAGAACAGGGTTTTGAGCAACCTGGCTTAGTGAAAGGTGTCCCTGCCCATGTCAGGGGCATTGAAGCTGAATGTTTTTTAAGTTCCCTTCCAACCCAAACCATTCTTTGATATTTAAAATGTATGTTTATTTTCCCCAGCTACAGCACTGAGTGAAAAGCCCCACAGCTTCTTGAAATGTTAAGCAGTTTTGCAACTTCCTCTCTCTCTGCCTCAATAATGTAATATTTTTGCTGATAGCACTTTGTTTTGAGACTGAGATGTAAATCTGTCTTCCTTTCTGCTTGTACCAACACCTGTTTCTTCCTGTGTTCACAGAAAGAAAAATGCCATAAGAGAGATTTTCCTCCTCTTTTCCTCTTTGTTTTTTTTTTTTTCTTCACTTCTCTCCCCCCTTTTTACGTTAGAACATGCTCAGTTAATTTAAAAACAGAGCTCTCTTGGAGACATAGTTTAGGCACATTTATGTTCAGTGGCATTTGGTTTGTGTTAAAGGAAGAGCTTCCATTAAAGGCATTTCTCAAATTGGAAACCAGAGTAGTAAACTAGCAAGTGCTACTTGTGTTTGGTGGTCTGGAAATAACAGAAATATTTCCACTGCTATTTCCAGCAGTGCAGTTTAGATCGCCTTCAAACAGAAGTCCGTGCCTCTTGCCTAACCAGGACACACGGAAATGAGAAGTTTCCAGCTGTGTTCCCAGTGGTGGTATGTGGCCACATCTGTGGTTAGGGAGAGCAGTAATTCTTCTTGAGGGCTTCCTTCACTTGTGTGGGTGTCCTGGGTCCAGAGAGGAGCTCTCTCACTTTGGGTGTGGTGTCTCTCTCAGTATTGGACTGCTTTTGTTCACCAGTACAAGCACCCCCAACACATGTTTATCCTATCCTAATATAAATGTGATCAGTCTAGAGTCACAGAAGTGTTTGAGTTGGAAGAGATCTTTAAAGTTCATCAAGTCCAAACCCTGCAGTGGGTAGGGGCATCTTTCACTGGATCACGTTGCTCAAAGCCCCTTGCAACCTGACATTGAGCACTTCCAGTGATGGGGCATCCACAGCTTCTATGGGCAACCTGTGCCAGTGTCTCACCACCTTCGTTAAAAATTCCTTCCTTGTGTCCAATCTAAACCTACTCTTTTTCACTTTGCCCCTTGTCCTGTTGCTACAGACCCTGGTAAAAAGTCTTTCTCCATATTTCTTATGAACTGCCCTTATATATTGAAAGGCTACAATAAGGTCTTTGGGCCTTTCTTCCCCGAGCTGAACAACCCCAACTCTCTTCAGCATTTATTTATAGCATATGTGCTGTTCTCTTTTTTTTTTTTCCCCCTCTGCTTAAAATGTCTGGATTGGTTTAGACCAACCAAAAGGACCAGCTTAGCCCGGGCACGTATCTTTTAGATGTCACTGTTAGAGGAAGTGGATTGTCCTGCTGAGTGAGCGACCATGTCTTTCTTCCACCCTTGCCCTGTGCCTGATGTTTAGCTAGCCACTTCCATGCCAGCAGATGAGCATTTCTGGCAGTTTGGGTGCCTGGGGCAGGGGGGGCGTACGTGTGCCACCCTCTCACCAGGCAGTGCTGGGTATCCACTGGGCTCTGCAGTGAGTTCAGCCATTGATGGTATTGCACAGCTCTTTGGGATTCTACACAGAGAACTAAAAAATAGTTTTCACCATATAGCATTTACTTCACAGGCTCTGGCTCCTCACTGGATTTCAAATGAAGGAAATTCAGATGTGTTAGACTTGGTGACCCTTCTTTCAATTCTTTTCAACCGTTCGGCTTCCAGGTGTGAAAACTCTTTCCCCTCTTCAATTTTCCCAGTCACTGGGGCTTTCCACAGTTGCATAATGGTTTAGTCACCTTCCTGCACAGGGAGGAAGGTGGGTTTTCTTCACCTATATAGAGCATGTAGGAGGGGGTTCTTCTTCGGTTCAGCTTCTCTCACACTGTAGATAGCAGGGGCACATTGCTCTCATTCTTTAGATGACTACTTCAGACTGACAACATTAGTGGCACTTGCAGTCACTTTGTTATCTAGATAATTAATCCACAAGGTATTGCACACAATGTGGTGAATAATACAGGAAGTGATTAAACTGAGTATTTTCCATGGTTTTACACCATAGAGTTTGTGAAGCTGGAAGTAACTGGCATACTGGAGATATTGTAGAAAGCAGTGGCAGGTTTGATTTGTTCAGTATTACTGTAGTTTATGAAATTTGGGCTGGAATTTCTAACTATTTTGATTTTTGAAGGGATCTTGCCCACTTCTGTTAAAAAGCAGTTTGGGATTCTAGGTTCCTTGGACGTCTCCTAACTCCAGAGGAGGAAGGCAGGGGTGTCTGGAAGCTGCTTGAGTGATGATATTTGACTTTAGCACTGCTTTCATTTGCCCTCTGGATAACCATGCTAATGCTATAAGGAGCTTGCTTTCCCATTTTAGCTGCAGCAGTTAAAGGCCTAAAGGTAGGTGACATGACTGCTTCTATAAATATGTATGTTTTAATCAAGTCATTGTTTATAATTAGATAATAATCATAATGATATAAATAAGGGTTAGAGTGGGATATGTAAAAAGTCTTAAGAGAGACAGAGACAGTCGATGCTTTTAACTGTGGTATCGGGTAGATTAAGAGAAGGCATTTACAGCTGAACTACGTTGATTTATCTGATGTAAAGAAGGGTAGAATGAGATGTGAGAAACTGGATGAAATTCCTGTTGCTGTGGCCTTCTGTGTGTCTGCCTTACTCATTTAACGTACTGCCTCCTCCTGCCTCTCGAGTCACTTGTTGAAGTAATGCAGCTGTCCCATGGGAGGTTTTTGGGAAGGGATATTTAAAAGTCATGTTCAGAGGTCTTCTGTTAAATGGATGTCAGCACCCTCTGGCAACAGAAATACTCTCTGGATCACATTAAAGAACTCTGAAATTGTCCATAGATCTCTTTTTCCTGATAAGTGTATGTGCTCTAGCCTTTACAGACATACCTATTTTGGCTCTGCTATAAACAACTAAGAAATTTGTTAACCTCCCTAATAGTGAGAGTGGTACTTCTGAGAGTGAACAGGCACATTTGCTGGCATGCACTTTAGTAAACCTGCTGTTGCTGTCTGGCAAAGTTCATCCATTGATTTCAAACCTCTCATGGTCTTATTGTAATTTTTTTATCACTGTGTGAATTTAACTAAACATTGTTGTCCTGGAAGCACTGGGTTTTCAATGGTAGTAAATGTTTATGTTGAATAGAAGCCATAGGAAAGCACTGAGCACAGTAGGATGTGAATCAAAAATTATTTGCAGACATACACTTCCTGAGTCAAAACCTGCACCCCTGTCCAACCACAAAGACTTACTGTTTGCTCCACCAGGCCCTGAGTTGTATGTATAATTAGGTGTGTTGGTGAGAGGGAAATGGCTCTTGAAAGAGGCTGTTTAACCCAAAACTGTAGGGTTGCTAGCTTAGCTACATACCAGACGGTGCTGTGTTGGTGGACTCTCATGGGGGTGACTGTCACCCTACTCAAAGGCACATAATATTGCACCTCCTGCTGCCCAGTTTGCAGCAAACAGGTTCATAGTGCTGTCAAGGTGAGGTTTGGGGATGAAGGTGGCAATCAACATCTTTATCTGGAAAATCTGAACTAAACAGTTACCTAAAATGTGGGATGTTACCTTTGTGTGAAAGATGAGCTGACAGTTGTGTCTCTGGAGGGATGCAACATTGCGAGCAGTCAGAAAATTTACAAAAATTCTCCTATTTTATGTCCCAGAGGCCTTTGGTTTCCAGGAAGATACAGAATATAAAGTGGAGATAATGATTCAGCCCTCTATGTAGACTGATGGAGCACAGTGGCTCCCTCAAGTGTGTGTGAACAGTGAGGTTGCTCTAATTTTGATTCCAATTGCCTTTTGTAAAATAAATGTATAACATGAGCTCTAATGAAACTTCAATATGATTGAAATCTTGTCAGTTCAGCATCACTGGGATTCTAACCTTTTCCTGCAAGTTGTTCTGCTTTGTCTGTAGGGTTGAAGTGGCAGGATTCTCTGCAGTAGTTGATTGTGTTTATGCTGGCACGGCTGTTCCCACTCTGGAGTAACTTCACTGGATACTGATATGGATTAGACCCATGTGCTGATTTTCACTAGTATGGGTATCTGGGACTGGCTGGAGCAAACCATTTTCTGCTGGAAAGATCCTTAAGACGCACACCTGGATGAGCAAACACTGTGTTCAAACCATATTCACCATGTTCAAACATTTACAAGTCGCAGAGTGGTGCCATTGGTACCCGTGATGTTGCTGGCTCTCAACAGTGCTGGAAAGGTGCAGATGAACAAGAAGTATTATTGACAAATCTGTCAGGGGAAGGCTCCTGGATTAATTCTGCCAGCTTGTTTGCTTTCGTAGCCAAATGCTTTCCTAAACTGGAAATGGATGCTGTTGCTGCCTTTGTTGTATTTCTGTGCAGCTTTTCCAGTCTTTTTTGGGGATTATAGCAGGTGGGACAACATCCTCTGTGCAGGCTGGGTGCTGGGTTCAGTGTAGCAGGTCAGAATATTATGTTTAACATCGTATTATCTTTGATGATATGAAAAAAGTTAAGGCTGACTTGTAAACATTCACATTAAAGGATGACTATTAACATTCCCTTGATGAAATGGGACTTAACTGTGGCAAACATTTGCCATAATCTTAAACATTAATTTGTATAACATTATTTAAACTCACATTGGGGTAGTGGCTGAAGGTGCAGCATTTACACCCTGCTGAGCACCAAGGCTGTTGAGGAATACATGCTGTTTTAAAGAGGACAGATTTTGATAAATATGTCTCTGTCTTATTACTAACATGCTCCAGAAGAACATGCTGTATTCAGCAGTGGGATAGGAAAGCCCTCAGGCTCCCAGCTCTCATTCTGGCTTTTCAATGTGCATTTTCATCTTGGAGTCATTTCTGAGAACATGTTTACTAGTGCAGCTTAAAAAAAGCATGTGTTTAATGTGTCTCTTTTTGTTGTTGAGATGATAAATCCACAGACAAATAACAAATAAAAGAAAACACTGGGGACTTTGGTAATAACCTGGGAAGGAAGAAATTCATAAAGATAGGCTTGGAGTGAAAATGGTGTCAGTCCTTCAGGCATGAGGCTTGCAAATCCTTTGCATTTCTTTCAGCACCAAGTTCACAGCCTCCGTGTTATTAGCTCTAATATGTCTCTAAATTTTCTTCTGTGCATCTGTTAATTCATAACTTTGTACCTTACTTTAAACATTCTTTAAACAATCTATTTAATTTTCTAAACTTTGTTCAGCAAATTATCTGTTTGAATTTTCCTCTTGATTCTAAAACAAGCATTTGTTCAATCCTAAAAAAAAAGAGTACTTAACATGAAACAGCTCCAAAACTTCTGACAAAATGCTGCCTATAATAGAACAAAGCATAGTGTTGTTGTAATTTATGATGTTTCTTACTGATTTGCTCATCCATAAAAGCCTGTCTTGCTCTCTCTGCACTTGGTATCCAACATGTCGTCTTCCACTGACAACCACAGATTGTTCCAGAGTAATTTAAGCCTCGGCAACTTGCTCAGCATCACAAATCCAGCTTTTGGTAGAGCTGAGAATAGAGCCTCTCTCTTCTGTCTTGACTCATTCCTCACTGTAATTGCAGAGCAGCCTTCCTACTGAGGCTCTGATGTGACCAAGACCATTCTAATGAACACTCCCACTTGATATTTTGATTAATTCCACACACTCAGTCATTTTTTTGCAGCTTTAAAACATAATTCCTCAGTCAATCATGGCAAATATGTGATTGTCTAATTAAAAAAAAACAAAGCAGGTGTTAATATTCTACTTTGCAATCTGGAATTCTCCACTGCTTGTTAAGCAAGCAAGTTGAGAAAGTAATCGTGTTGTAAGATGATGGACAAGTTGTGGTGTGTGCAGGAACTTGAGCAACTTGGGTCAAAATTTTTTTAAGTGTTGTGGCAGGTTGGTGTGTTTTACTCAGATTTATGGGACTAGTAACAGGTCAAGAATTTACAGTAAAGGAAAGGGGCTTCCACCTCCTTTTATTTTTTTAGAAACAGCACTCACATTTGCAGACCACCTTTCCTGTAGAGAGGTACAACCCCAGGAATCAGCAGTGCAGGAGATGCATACAGAAATACCAGTTCACTTTTCACCCTTGATCATAAAAACAGTTCTTCTCTTTCTGATAAGTCCATAACATGTTTGTAGGTTATGCAGTCATGGAGAAAATAAGAAATTAATTTAGTTACAGGAAACACAAGAGGCAGTGCTCTTTGGGATGCAGCACGTGCCTTTTGAAAAGTGTTGGGGCTCATATGGGCTCGTTGGAATTTTCGTGATAATTTTTCTGGGTTTGGTTTTTTTTTTTTTTTTGGTTGCTTGGTTGTTTTTTTACTTTAATAGCCCATTTAGCTATTGAAGGAGTGCAGGAAGAGGATGGCAGAAACACCTCTTGCCATTTCTTTCTTCCTTCTTCAAACATCTGAGACAGTGAGATGATGTCCTGCTGAGGACACCGCATTGGTGACATTTTTAAGGAGTCCTTCACATGCAGTTTATTACCAGCATAGAAAGTTTGTTGACCTGAAAGTCTCCCTCTTCAGTCGCAGGCCCAGCAGGTGCTCAGAGCCCCCTGAGTTGTGTTCAGCAGCGCAACAAAGAGCAGAGCTGGCTTCAGGCATGAAGAGCTGCAGCTGGCAATGGAGGTTAGGATTGCCCATCAATAGGTATTCATCCTATTAATTAAGCTGCTGCTGTTAAAACCTAGCTAGAGGACAGCTTTTCAGCCTGCCTGTTGTATAGTAAGCTGAGTCACCTGTGAAATGATGTTAATAAGAGGGCTCCAAGGCTTGTGAGGAGGCTTTTTTAACACTCTCTTCTCTTCGGGCTGGCAGCACCCCCTTTCAGAGAGGTGGCTGCCAGGCTGTCTGCAAATGACAAATGGCATTCACTCCTCTGGATGCTCTGTGTGCTGCTTTTGTGAACCTTGACTAGCAAGAGCCAGGCTGTGACCTCACGCTGCTTTTGTTCCTCAGCTTATGATAAAGCCTGAGCTTTATGATTAAAGCCTTTCAGCCCCTTTCTTGGCTCTACTGGGGTCTTGTTTTGCAGCACTTCAGTTTTTTGCTTCCTTAAGGTTTTTCTTTATTTTTTGGGACATGAAGAGACACAAATATCACGTTTTGTTTTCCTCATTTCCACCACTGGGAACGAGTCTGTGACTTTTTGAGATAAAAGTGGTTTATTGTAACGGTTTGATGGAGATTCCTGAAGTGCCTCTCAGGGCTACTGAGGGTTTTTCACTTGTTCAACTTACATACTTTAGAGCTCTTACAGTTCAAGTCCAGTTCAATTCCACTTCTGTAGCACATAAAGCAAGTGAGCCATCCTCACACAAGCCCTGGAGAAGGATGTGAGGAGCAGGGCAGAGGGGTCCTACTAACTCCAGTGACACAGCTCGCCCTCTTCATAAGTGCTGCTGGGGAAGGACAGCCTGAGACTTTCCTCCAGGTGGTCTCTCAAGCAGAAAGGTAACAATTGTAGGAAATTCCTTTCCTGCCACCAGCTCACAAGCTCAACAAACAATCCCTTTGTGGAGACACTGGGGTCATCCCTCTAGTTTCTTATTCTTTGTTAACTTGGAATTTGTTGAACAGTTCCTTTCTGAGGGATTAGGGAGTGGTGGTCTGTTTCTCCCTTCCTGAACCTCTTCAGGCCTAAGAAGGCCAAAGAAAGAAGACAATGTAGAAAACATCCTGGAAACAGTCCCATGTCACCATACACAACTTAATTTCTTCTGCCAGAGGATAAGCTGAAGTCACCCTTGTATACACGCTAAGCTTGTGTGACTGCTTTTGTTTTAGGTGTTGACATTCTGGGTTTTTTATTCCAGGGAGGCTGAAAAGCCAAAGGCAACTCAGTTGTGTGAGCAACACATCAATATATTGTTGAGATGGAGGCATGTTTCTTTAGAGAACAACGCCCTTCCGTCCGAGAAGCAGGGCAGGCTGTGCTACACTTTCATGTGCAACACTCAGCCCTGCCCTGGTGTCACAGCTTCCTGAGTTATGAGGTTGCAGTAGAAGCTGCTGATTGTAGCTGCTCATCGAGAGCACCACTGAAAAGTCATGAGCTTTGAGAAATGTAATCCAGTGTCAACATTTTTTGTCCATTTTTATTTTCTATAAATTCTTTTTTTCAGAACTCTCATTTCTTCCAGCAAACAGTGAGCAGAAGATGTGCTGCTATATGCCCTGTGGTATGTCATGTTCTTTGCAGAACTCCCGTAGATCACTGTTGCAGTTTAATAAAATCATGTGTATCAGGCCTGGCTGTTCTAGGCACATATGCCCTGCCTCTTGTAGCACACACTTCCAGGAGGCTTGTTCTGGCTGCCACACATTGTTACACCCACTCACTGCTTTTAAACCATTAGGGCATAGTACCTTTGGTTAAGGTCATGAGTAGGGTGAAGAACAACCTTTTCTTTAATTTCTTACTCTACCTCACTTTTGGAAGATTGGTCATCAGTTTTACTTGTCTCTTTCTTTTTGCCTTTTCCTTCGGGTCTTTCTTGCCTTCCTTTGTAGTGGTTTCTTTTTCAACTGAGTTGCAGTCAGGAGCCACATACCTGAAATGTATCTCTGCCGGCTGAGAGTGGATAAAACAGGTTTGGGCAATGAAGGGTGTCTCTTTGTGGACACAGTGCAGGCTGGAATGTGGATGTAGTTGCCTGAGCCAAGACTAACTCCTTGAGGTGAATGTTTTATTTCTTTCCTGTGATTAAGCTGGGAGTGTGTTAGTTTGGAGTAGCAATAGGTTTAAGGAAATTATTTCTTTTTGTTTCCTTTTCTCTGTTTCTAAGAAATTATCCTGTTTTAAGAAATCAAAACAGACTGGATGCTTGCTCTGAGCTGTTTGTCACCAAAGAGAAGAAAAAAGCAATCTTTACCAGTGCTGATTTTTTTCTTCCTCTTAGGAAAAGTGTTTATTCCTAGAAAATGAAAGGAACTTGAGTTGTTGAGTTGGCAGGTAATTGATACGTATCTGCTCTGTCTGAAGAAGTACTTAACTTTTACATAACTACCTATGAGTGTTTAGGAAGTTGGCAAGCTGCAGTGGACTGTATGTTTTTCATTATGTCAGTGTTTTTAAACTTGTTGAAAATGGGCTTCTTTTATGGGTGGTTAGAATTCCTTTCAAGTTGTCATTCAGAAAGCCCCAGAGGGGAGGGGAGCTGTGACAGCTCAGCAGATCGTGCTGTGCCCGAACTCCAGGCAGGATGCTGCTGTGCCCTAAGGAACAGCACGTGGCACAAAGCAAAATCTGGTTCAGCAGCCCCGCTGTGCTCTGGTTGGCAAGACTTGGGGATTTACAGTGCTGGAGTAACTGAGGCAACACGTGAGATACTTTGCTCAGTCTCATTTTTGCTACTCAAGCTACTGAATGCATAACTACCTGATTAATGCAGAGATTTTAATCTTCTGACCCCCTTGCAAACACTTATTAATTGCACTCATGGATTTTAAATTTGTAGAACTGAAAGGGATAATTATGATCCTGTAATTTGGTCTCTCCATGCAATTGAACAAAAAAAATCTTTTACTAAATCTAGGGGTTTATTCCCTTCACTTTGAAATGTGGTCTTTATTTAAGCGATTTGTTTTCTAGACAGTGATCAAAATTTCTTAAACCATTGTCAGGCTTGTTGCTTATAGGATTATCAGGCTGGTATCAATCTTCACTTATTAAAAATCAAATGAGCAGAGCTCTTAGAACTGCCTCAATATAGGGCATGTTCAGTTCATAGATGTTACTCTTCCATTTGCTTTTTAACTTCCTATTTTCTTTATAACTAAGAAAACTGTATTTGCTGGGCTGTTTGCTTGCTATTTTTCATATTTATATGGGTGCCAAGTAACCTGCCTCTTCTCTTGCTCCAAAATGGTTTTTTCCCAGAATATTTTTTCCACATATATCAAAGGTAATTTTACCTTTTTTGACTTATATCTGACATAAACTTGAATGGTTCGAATGGTTGAATATTTGCTAGGACCCTCCATCATTGTCATCCTCATTATCATCACAGCATCCAGAAGAGGATTTCTGTTTCAGGAGTATGACATACTCCCTTTTGATCCCGGACGTTGCTTGGCCTCACTGGGACCCATGTTACTCTCTAGATCTTGTGAAGAAAATACAGAACAAGTGCAAAAACAACCACGTTTCTCTCTTCCCTGAAAGAATTGTGAACTAGATTTTAAGAGCATTCAAGATTCCCTAGTCTCCTCTTAGGTATCTCAAGTCAGATGTTAGAAATATTTCCGCTCAACAATTAATAAGAGGTGCTGCCTGCTCTGGATTTCCCCCTCTCCCTCAGAAATACACCTGTTTGGTGTTAAACCCCTTGTATTTGAAGAATCACTGTCCTCTAATGCTGATGTTTGCAGAAATAGAATGACTTAGAAGTGAGATTTTTCTGTAAAATTGTGTGGAATTTAGTCTGTTTGCTCTTTCAGTTTAGCGTTTTTGTATGTAACCATGGATTTGGGTCAGTCTTGCCATTTCACCCCCCTGACTTTTTCTATTCTGTTCCTATTTGCAGGAAGTCCTTTACCACTGGGTGCCACTGTTTGATAGTTCTTAACATTTGCAACAGTGAAGCCCTTGAAGAAACTGGCCACTCACTCTCTGGACTTCTGATTTTGAATCAAGGCTCAATTTTCATATGGAATCCTATCTTTTAATGTAGTTAAATTTTGTTCAACCAAACTTGCCCTGATTTTTAATTTAGTGGCCCACACTGATTGGTCTACAACACTGATGCTACACTGCAGCTGCAGGGAGTATAAACTGATCTTATTTGCTTTTCTAATCTTAAAATCTCTTCAAAAAATGTGTCATTTCAAAATTGCATGAGTCACTATTGACCCATGTATAAATAAATTGCTCGTTATATTTGGGGATTACTCTAGTGGCAAACTGTGCTGTTGAGTGCCTTTCCTAAGAGGCATAATTTCTGTTATCTCCTGAAAGTCATTTTATTGCGGTGTAATAATTACCTGTGCAAGTATTTGTATATTCAGTTGCATGCCTTTGCTCGTCATGATTTACTCCTTTCAAAGGAATGACATAGATGAGATGGCGTGGGATGTGCACCACATGCTGTTCTGTGGGATGAAAACACTAAGGGTCTTTTTGTTGAGAGGTGTCCAAAAACACTGGGTCCTCTTCTTGCCATCAGGATGGCTTTCTGCATCCCTAACCCTGTCTAGGGATTTCAGTAATCACAATGTCCTGAGCAAAATGAGTATGGGGAATATAAAGTCTTTTAATAAACATGCTGGAAGGTTTGGAAAGATAAATGATGTAAGATGCATTGTCTGTTTTATCTGCTGATAGTCCCTGATTGGAATCACGGTGTTACAGTGGGTGGATTACAGACCGGGATTTACGGAAGATGGGCGCTGTTCACAGTGTGCTGGTCTTCATCCAGTGTCTTTCTGTCTTTTTTTACTGCCTGTATTTAAGATCAGATGCTAACTAGTTTGTTGCAGGGTAAGTCTATATCTGAGTTTAGTCTGTATATGACAAAAAGGGGACCTTTTGGAAGATCTCCATCTCCTCTCCCAGAAATCTTATACCTCCTGTTGTGGTAGGAGGGGAGAGGCACTTTCACATCTCATCATGCAGCTGCACTGACACCTCCTCAGCATTTTAACTGAGCAAGAGAAGAAAGAAATGCAACTATTTAGAGCTGGTACTTTAACTGTTTTCAAAGTCAGTGGCAGAGAGCTTCATTGCAGATCTTGCAGCTTGAGGGAAATGTCTTTTGAGTTAATACAAATTCCTGTTCTTTGGGCCTGGAGTTTTTGGTGGAAGGTGTGAGGCCATTCTTAAAGCTATCTTCCTCCATCTTTTTTCGAAGTAGAGACTAAGAAACCAGCCGTTCTGTCCTTACCAGCGTTGCTCTTTAGCCCTCAGCCTCTCAGGGTGTCTGAGCTGTTCCCTTCGCACCCAAGACTTGACTGAACTTCAAAGCACAGGAACAGAGACTGCCTGGTGGTGTTTAAATTGAATGGGAGCCATAAGCAGCTCTTTGCACTTGAGAGAATTGTAACAGTGTGGAGCAGTGCCCCAGATCGTGCACCCTGCCTCCCTTTAGGTGTCAGTGCCAATGCAAACATCTTTAAAATGACCCTCTTTCTTCTGGTTTCTTATCTAGTGGATATTTTATCTGTGCTTTGTTGACATTAATCTCAGCAGTACTTAAGGGATGAAAATGAGCGTTAACTGGGTTTCTGTGAGATTTTTAGTAGTTTTGTTGATTTTAATGTCCTCTGAAGTGACAACAGGAACAGCTTCAGTAGCCAGCAAGCTCTGCTTCTTTCCATATCCTTGACATCGCTGAGATTGCTATGGGCTGCCCTGATCAAGTGAGCAGCACCTTTGTTCTTGAGACAAGTCTATATGGTCTGTCAGTCTTTTGGCAGCCATGCAACTAATGAAGCTGTTAACTGATGATACCCCAGCGTCAGGGAGATGCTGTAAGTTAAACTGTCCTGGCATGGTATGGACGGAAGTCTGTCAGTCTTGCTACTTCGTTTTGCCTGCTGGAATCCAAAGATATTGAAGTGTGTGACAGGAAGCAGCGAGATTGGCCTTGCAGAAGCTTGTGGTGGATTCTAAGATGCTCTTCTCTTGTATCTGTGTGAGCTGGGGCACACTGGGATAAAATAACCTTCCTAAGAGCAGTAAGCCAAGTCTGGAGCCGTAAACAAAAGCCAGATGCCTGCCAAAGGGTTTAAAAGTCCAACGATCTTAATTTTGTTTGAAGAATAGTAATGTAGTAAGTAACCTGGTAACAGGACAGTATTCAGTGAGCAATCCCTGTGGCACAGCAGTTCACAGTGCCCTAAACGTGTTTGATTTTGACGTGAGTGAAGACACTACTCTTCTGATCTAGTAGCAAAACTCTTGTAGGTGGGAAGTGGCAGCTTGTTTGAACAAATCATGAGGTGCTGGGAGGAATTGCAGCCACCAGGACCTCTCTGGTCCTCCCCTTTCCCTCCACAGGCAGTCTGGCTGTGTTTTACCATGATTCAAACCCCATCATACCTTTCAACCACGGAATACAGTGTGAATAAGAGCCAAATTCCTTGGACAGTGTCTGGCTTGAGCATCTTGGCTAGGAAGAGTATTTTGTATTCTGTTTTCAGAAACTCTTAGTTTGAATTAAAGAGTGAACTGTGGGAAGTTATTAATGATATCTATAATCAAGGATTAATCAAGTAAATCTCTGGAGTCAAGTGCCTCTTACTGCACTGAGAACAGATAGATAAAGGCGAAAGCTGTGTGAGCTTTCATGTGCAAACAGTGCTGAGGTGGGGCCTCAAAAACGCTCTGCATTTAAGTAGCTCTTTTGCTTTCCACCCAAGCTGGCTGATGCGAGGTGGTGCTGGTCGAGTAACATCTGAACAGAGACATGCTGAAGAATTTTTATTTCAATTCCTCATGAAATTGGAAAGGGGAGAGTAAAACAATATTTTTGTCTCAAAGAACGCCTCTGGGTTACTTGTAACAAACCGCAAGTCTACGCGGTGGTTTAAAGAGCTAAAAATGTAAGTCTTAAAAAATAGCGTCTGATGGTTTACAGTGCAGCTCAGAACAGATGTTGGAGCTTTTTTGAGAATAAAATCCTTTTCAGGAGTTATTCAGTGTTTGAGATAATGCTTCTGTGGAAGATATTAGTTCAAGAATTTATTAAGGCAAAAAGGAAATCACGTGAATTTAGCCTTAATGTAACTTTTGGATCTGATCTAGTCTATTATTTTCATGTCCATTGGTATTTTTAGGCATTTATTTATCTGCTTTTTAAGGGGCCTCAACTCTACCTCTGCTTTCACAGCTGGAAATAATTGTGGGAATCATCTGAAGGGTGAAAATGCCATATATGTGTGTAATAATATAAATATATGGTGTCTCACAGGAATTTTTATATTCAGATTCCATATGTAGAGGGTGATTTCTAGTATGAGGAATATCAGATAGAAAATAAATGCAATTCTCTGAATGCCATATAAACATGAGGGTTTGGGGGGGGCAGTTTGCATGAACTTCTCTCTCCTGTGGAAGCCACGGGAGCTCGGGAGCTCTGTTGTAGCAAAAGCTCTGGCAGCTGCTGAATCAACCTGGCATTGTTAAGATCTACTTTGAATCTGTTAAAAACACTAGTGGCTGTCTGCAGCTCTCTTTGTACACGTTTCCAGTGTTACTAGCATTAAGGGACTTTTGTGGAAAAAACCCAACTCTGTAGACAGAATAAAAAATAAATAACATTGGAAGAAAATGTATCTGGTTGGACAAGTTCCCCCAAATGACTTGCACGCTTCTGGCATGCTCTGGTTTGGTTGTATCTCCTCAGTATGATCAACTTTTGAAGGGTGTCTTCTCTTCTTCCTGAATGTACTTGCCTTCTGAGGAAATTAAATGAGAGAATTGCGAATATGTGACCACTTGGTCTTGGCTCTTCAAGCCTGAGGTACCTGTATGGTAGTACTTAATTGCTCTAAGAGCATCTTTTCATCTGGAAACATTAAACTTCTTTCTGGGAGGATATTTGAAGTAATTTTTCTACAGAGGCATTTTCCTTGTCTAGTGGGATATCGAAATTGCTTCACAGTTCTGTTTGAGGAGTTAAAATTCCTCTTCCATGCAGGATCCCCCTTTTTGCCTTTCTCGATGAAAATCCACGTGTACCTAAGATTAGTTGTGGACAAAGACTGTGAGAGTTACTCAGGCACAACAAGATAAGATAGATAAATGCTTTTGTGCTGCTTGTGCAGCAACAGCTAATTCAGGAAATGCACTGGGGAAGGACCTGCCAAATTAGTGGGTGTATTAAAATTGAGTCAAGCTGAGCTAAAACATCCCCTGAATCCAGATCTCCTTTGTTTTGGAGCAAGGTAATGGGGAAACACAGAAGTGGATTGTGTATTCTCAGTTGATCTTGTAACAGCAGATGGTTAAAAGGAGCCTCTCGGATGCTCTTAAGGCAGCATATTCCTGTTAAGTGATTATTTGGATTATTAATGTCCCACTGTAGCACCTAGTGATGATCTGAAGCAGCTTTATGGGCTGTGACTTTTGTGGTGATGAGCACTAGAGACTCGTGGAATTAATAATGTTTTAATTGTTATTGCTTGAACATTGATTAAGTTTTGTGTAAGGACTTTTAAGGGATTCTGTCATCGAGCTTGACTGGTTTGTTGGTGTGTTTCATCCTGAGATTCATCCTGAATCTCAGGATGAAACTCTGGGACTAAACTGCTCTGTTCCTGTCTGCCTTTGGTGTGGTGCTTGTCTGCCCTTTGTGCCTCAATTTCCTTTTTATTTCCTTTTTATGGGAAACTTGCCTGTTCTTTTGTAAATGTTTGCTTTGAAAGGATGTAGGTAGAGATCACACTATCTTAATTGTATTGTTTGCATATAATACTGCACAGTGACTGCACAGGACTGGGTTAGTGTCCTCTAGCCAGGCTGAGGTTTGCAAAGGGTATTAGAGGATTCACTGAGTGGGAACTGGGTGCCCTGTGGTGCTGGCTCTGCTTGGAAATCCTAACTGAAATCATTTGCAGCTTAATCACACATGGAAAGAGTCTTCAGTTTCCCAGGGGAGTTTTATTCATTCATGTTTGCTGCAAGTAGAGTTCATATTACAGTGGGAAACCACGATTCCTGACCTCTGAGTTGAATACATGTTTTAAAAATAGAGATGGGACAGAAGAAAGAAGAATAAATAGACTTCACTCTAAGGGCTTGCTCAAACCAAATCTACATGCTGCAAAATATTGCATCAAACTTTGAGAAATGATTGAATCAAATTGTTTTTCAGGGGCTTATGTTAAAAAAAAATTGTAGATTTTTTTTTATGACAGACAGTTGTAGGTAATTCTACATTTTTCATCTTTGTCTAAGCAAACAAGACTTATCTTGAAGCAGCAGCAGGTTATTTTCAGATTTACTTTAACAGAGAGCTGTTCGTGATAAATGGCTTCTAGAAGACTCACAGCCCCATCAGTGCAACAGAACTGATAGAGGAGTACAGCAAAACAAATACTTACAGGGAGTGTTTATTTTGGATGCAGGATAGATGTGTAATATTTGAGTTATTTTAGTTGTGGTAAACACTGAAGAAGTATGAAAAGTTATGTAAGAAAAAAAAAAAGAACTGTAGCTAGTTTATTCACTATCTATGGTAAAGAGAACAGACCTCTACAAACATTTTATCAACAGCATATAACAGGTGCTGTGTGGTGTGTGTTGAGAAGTTTGCTGAGGTTTGGGGTTCTGGGGGGTTGTTTTTTGTTTACATAGCATGCTGTTGAACAGTGAGGGATTTGAGTTATGAGTTCAGCAAAGGGCCACCAAGATGGGCTGGGGCACAGGTGCTGTGGTGGAGGCTGAGGGACCTGGGCTGGCTCATCCCGGAGCAGAGGCTTGGGGGGACCAAACAGCAGCTCCCTGTGCCTGGGAGGTGCTTACCAAGAAGACAGAGGCAGACCCTTCACCAGAGTGCATGGTTGGAGGGTGAGAGGCAACAGGCAGGAGTTGAAACAAGAGATTCATGTGGGTGTGAGGAAAAACCACCATGAAGGCAGGTGAGAGGGTTGCCCACAGAGGCTGTGCAGCCTTGGAGAACTTCAGGACCTTACTGGGCAAAGTACTGAGCGATCTGGTCTGAGTTTATAACGGTTCCTACTCTCAGCAGAAGGTTGGATTAGAAGTCTTTCAAGTTTCTTCTGACCTCAGTTTTCCAATGATCCTGTATTGTTGGCATGTATGGTGATAGATGGCTGCTTGATTGAAGCAGGGAAGACTCTGAAGGGGTGATGGGAGAAGTATATTTATTGCATGATCGGTGTCAGTAAGAGGTTTATGTCATGTACAGCAATACAATTCCATGGTTTGGAACTGTGGACAATTTTTATATTAATTTGAGAGGTCCCTGTGAGACCTGACATCCCCTTGTGTTCAAAAATACTGCATATGAACTTGCCTTAAAAAACTCATGAAGGAAGCCACCCTGAGAGCAGCTCACTCTGATGTTTCTCATCCAAGTTACTCCACAGAAACTTGGTGTATGAGATGTAGCACTAAGAAAACACAGTCCCTATCATCCATTCAAACAAAGAAGCTGAAAGGTCTATGCTGGGTCCACTGGACAATCCAGAGTGTCCTCCCTGCATCTGCTGAAACCTTAATCTTGTTTTGCCTCTTCACCTGTTAGCAGCCCAAGCTGGGTGATGTGCTACTGCTCAGTTTTAATGTACTGGAGTATTAATGGAAATCTTTCAACTGTATCAAGTGGATTTCAATCAGACTCAAGCAACAATATGAGATTCCTACTGAAAAAAATAGTGAACAGATTTAAACTGCAACTGAACAAAGGTTTTGTAGCCCATGGAGGGAGAAAGGGAGGGAACGGCTGGTCTAAATTAAAGTGCATATTCAGCTTTTACTGGAAAATGCACAGCAAATCCCAGTGATTCTCTGATCTGTCTCATAGCCCCATGTGTACAGTGTGCACCATTCAGCTGTCCTGCCTGTCAGGCAGGTGGAAGTCTCTCGCCTTTTATTCATGTCCCATTGGTGCATCTCTGCAAACCCACAGGCTGTGAGATTATATTTTGCATTTCTGTTTGAGAGGCCAGTGTTTCATCAAACTGACTATTGCAGATTCTGGTGCAGGCAGAATTGCTCTGAATGTACTTTATTTTGGATGCTGAACTTCTTGTGATTGAGGCTTTTTAATGGAAAGAGGTATGAATGGTTACATATAAATTATTTGAAAACTATAATTTACTTGTCAGTTTTTGATTCAAAATGTTGTGATTTGATGTGTAGATAAGTTTTCTATAGGTAGGTTTTCCATAACAGAATAGGACAATGTCGCATTTCCAAATGATATAAATCATCAATTGCTTTCAGATCAGCGGATTTCTGTGGATTTTTTTGTGACCTTAAAGAAACAACCTCACCTAACTTTTTTCCTCAACCTTTCAGCTCAGAAATCAGTCCCCCACCCCATTAGTTGCAGATCTGGCAATTTCCACACGGAAGCTTTTGCTCAGTACAGTTCAGGGCTTATCCGCAGGTGTTTTCCCTGTAACTGACATGAGACTGATGGCAGAAAATGAGTCTCATTCATAGTATTTAATATAGTCAGTATTTAAAATGTCTTTTGGGGACTCAGTACTGCTGATCTAAAAATGCTTCATCTGAATAGGCTTATTAAAATCAATAGGGGTCTTCCCAAACTTACCCTGAATTATTTGTCTAGTTCCTCATAAAATGGTAGGAAGTTGTGTATCCAAGTCACTGGATGAAGGCTGTTGAAGATGCCACTGTTATGAAATTGCTGTCTATTTAAAAAGAAGCTACTGATGTTTACTCTGAGAGCCTTTACTTACTACAGACAAAATAAATCCAAGAAAAGCGTAACTTAACAAAGGAACATACTGCCTTTGTGTTTTAGTATGTCTTTAAAAGGCCTTTTGGTGTAGAGTTACTACAGTTTTTCCCCTATTTTACAGATACTGTGAATAAGGACACTGAACCCAAAGATCCATATCCCTTTCCAAGAAAGATTATGGCTGAACCAGACTACATAGACGATGACAATCCTGAGTTAATTAGACCTCAGAAATTAATTAATCCTGTGAAGTCATCCCGGAATCATCAAGATCTCCATAGAGAGCTACTTATGAATCAGAAAAGGTAAGAGTCTAAAAATCACTCGTGCCACCCTCCCACCCCAAAGACACAGACTGAGTTTTAGTTTCATCAAAATGACTTTGTACCCAAAACCCGGCAGACACTTTTTGTTGTTTCAGATCTTGTAAATTAAAAGATTCTGATTCTTAACCGTAGCATTTATTTCTGTTTGAATTTCAGTTTCTCTGCAAAAGCTTGCTATAGAAGTCTTCTTATTTTGTCTTTGTGAATATTCACAGGGTCAGTTTTGGGAGGAAGGAGTTCACTTCTCCCTGTCACGTTTTATGTAGGTTACCTGGGCACTGTAATTTGGCTCGTACTCTTCACTTTGTCAAGTATTTGACAAAACTTTGCTATTAACAGCAAGATGATAAAATCTGTGTTTTTTCACCATTCCCAGCGCATTGAGTTTATGAGGCTACTTTTAAATCAAAGAAATCATGTAGTTGATTTCACATGCAACTGTTGTCTGTTTGCTTGATCCGTCTCATAGCGCAGTGTCATAATCTGGTGCCTGCTCTGCTGCTGCACAAGTGGTTCTTTGTGTGTTACACAAATGCTGCCTCCTCCCTTCTGGGGTGGGATGCACAGCTGTTGCTCTATATATTGCTTTTAAGGATGTAAATAACAGTAACTTTATTTCATCAATTTCAGAGACACAACCACCTGGCCCAGGAATAGCTGAAGTTCTGTTACTAAATCTCTTCAGCAACAGAGAACTCATTTAGAAAATACATAGTGGAGGAAAAGCCACCAAGCCTGTTGATGCTCCTTCATTTAAACCAACAGAAACTTTGATATAAACGAATGATTTGCTGCATTTAAGCCACTCAAAATAGCCTTTCCAAAGGCTAGATCTGGGGATCTATAAAACAGAGGTGGAAGAGCAGTATTTCAGAGTTCATTTGAGAATAAAGTTGGAGGTAGCAGCCATTCAGGCTTTTTGAGGCTCAGGACCTTGACAACAGCGAGTAGAAAGCTGTGGTTTTGGCTACTCCAGCACAACTAGATTTGTCTGTTTAGTAGGAATAGTCACATTATGGAAGCTTCTCCTTTTTTTTTTTTCCCGTAATCCTTTGGCAGTATAGTATTTTGAGGAAAGAAGGGGTCTTTTTATGTGTAATAGCAAAATCTTCACAAATGCTAGGCTTAGAGACTTAATTCTAAATGAATTGCATACACAACATAGCATTTCTTTAGTGATGAAGATGTTTTAAGAATGCCAACTGAATTGGAAGAAACTGGCCTAAATAGGTGTTTGTCCTATTTTTCGTTAATGGGATTAAACATCAAAGTCACTTTCTAGCACCAAGAAGTTTATAGTCATTGAAAGAAAAATAGTTGAAGTTTCCCGACTTATGATCTTAATCTAAAGGATGTGGAGGCTGCAATAAATTAAGACTATTTTTTTTTCTTTTAAGTTTATGAAAGCATAAAGCACTTTTAAATCGTATGGAGTTCTTTTCTTCAAGGAGAATATCCTATTACACAGAGAAGTTGTGCAGCCTTCAGTACCCGCTCTTCTCTTATTGTGATTTTGATTAGCTGCAGCTGTTAATTTTAGAGTCTTATTTATTGGTGCAGAAATTAAATACTTTGAGGGTTTTCACCAGCAGAAGAGAGTTAGTCTTCAGTGCTTTGTGCCACTGTACTAGCTCTGTTAGGAGGCTTTTCAGTAATGTAGGTATTAGGCTTGTGTTCTGCTTTGTTACAGCAAACTGTCATATGTATGGAGGACTTCTATTGCTCTTATGCTGCTCAACACGCTGCTTATTTTATTGTGAAGGCTCAGTGTAGACACCAGCAGCTTCACTTTTTGCCCAGTTACCTTTGAACAGCCAGAAATGGATGTTGGAAGATATTAGCCAGCACTGGTCTGATCATTTTCCATGCCCACTGTGAGCAGTGTCTGTTGGGCCTTGAACTGGTGTAGCTATTTGCTTGCAGAAATGGAGTTTTGTTTGGGCAAACAAAGATTCAGGTAGTGCTACCTCAAGGCGCTGGTAACTTATCTTAAACTATTTTAATTATTAGGAGTCAGCTTCAGCTCTGCGGAGTATTGGTCCTTTTCCTTCCAGAGATTTTAACCCTATCATCTCTAACCAGTGTTGTAGCACATTTTGCTTCCCCTACATCGAAATTTTAGGATTTGTAATTTAACCAGAATGATCACTAGGAGGTGATACAAGACCCCAGTTAATCCAGTATCTGCCAGTTTGTTGCTTTTCCTTTTTACATAAGAGAGTGGACATAGGATTGACTGTTCTGTTACAGATCTGACTGGCAACCCCATCTGATTAGACTGAGAGGTTGCATTTACTCGTAGCTTCTGCAGGTCCCCTTTGTTACAGCTGCAGCACATCCAAATCAGTCTCGTGCCTCTGCTTTGTTATGGTGCAACCTGACTGAAAAAAGCAGGAACAAGTAATGTTACTTAGCAGCTGGACTCTGGTTTGTGGCTGTCTTGATTGCTGATTGCTAGTACGGAATATTCCACTGATTCTGCTCTCACTGATCCAGTAGTAGTAGTAGTAGTAGTAGTAGTAAAAAAAAAAAAAATCACTCCAGCTTTTCCTGCCTGACTTCAGTTTTATGTGTTAAAATGTATTTAAAATAGCATGAAACATAAAATATGAACATGATCTTGTAGCTTCTGTTGCATTGAGGCCATGAGATCTATTATGAGAAATAGGGAACAGCATTTGATGTTGCTAAATATTTGATTTTTCTGTCAGGGTATGTGCAGGGATAGAGTGTTGCATAATAGATGGAGTCATTCCTAGATGCCACCATAAAATGGCATTTTAATGTTTTATTGGACATGCTGTCAGATATGCATATTAATGAATAATTAGGCAACCACAGTTGTATAGAAAGTAGGGAAGGGTAAAAATACGCTTTCTGAAAGCTTATTCAGATTATTGAATTTCTTCAAGTTGAAATAAAAAATGGTTGATGTTAAACTTAATGCTGGATAGTTTCACATAATCATCTTCAGAGGGAAGATGACAATAACAAGGACAGATTTGGGATCACTCTGCTCTGCCTTAAGTGACGCTAATACCTGAATAACAGGGAGAGCTTTGAATCTTATCATAACAAATTTTGAAACCATCATAGCATAACAGAGATAAAAGAAATAGCTGAAGTCACAGAAATGAGTAGGAGTGAGTATCCATGTGTATGCCTGTATAAATAATGTCATGCGTCTTCCCTAAGAGGGAGCTTTCTCATTTCGCAGTAGTTGGCTTGGAAAGCAATTTGTGCTGAACAGACTTGAAACATTCAGTTGATGTAGTACCCAAAGGCTTGTGAGAGGGAGAATCCTCCAGGCTTTGTCTGGTCTCCAAGGTGACGGCAACTTTTTTATTCTGGATTTTTGTTGTCTTAGGCTCTTTGTGATGTTAAGTGTAGCCTGGGAGCTCTCACTGGAAATAGCTTCACAGCCAAGCATGGGTAAAGCTGTCACATTTTCAAGGAAAGGAGAGAATCCACGATTTCCCGGAGCAGTGTGACAGACCACTTTTTAGTTTTGTCCATGCAAAATTCTATGGGTAGAATACCCTGCACAGGGCTGTCTCAACAAAGCCATTCGGAGTTATCATCCAGCAAAGGAATTTCTCTTGTCCAAAATTTGCTAGTGTAGTGATTTGTGATTTCTTTGGGTTTTTTTTAATCCATTCTTTTGGAATTGAGAGAATAGAGTGAAGACTAAAGATGAAAGTTAAAATAATGAATTATACAGGAGAAATACTACCGTGCATGCTAAATATCCACAGTGGGTTATATGGCTTAAATTCTAGCTTAGGGTTTTGGTTAGAAACCAGGCACGTCTGAATGGGTTTTTTCCTTTTAATTCATTATTTATATCCCAATGTATCTAAATAGGCAACTGCTTCAGTTTAGAAAACCCACCTGCAATTCTGTGTGAATTTCTGCTAATTAAAACTGATCTTTCTTCTCTCCCTCCCCCTTTTTTAATTTGAAGGGGTCTTGCACCTCAGAACAAACCAGAGCTACAGAAGGTGATGGAGAAAAGGAAACGAGATCAAGTTATTAAACAACAAAAAGAAGAGGAAGCACAAAAGAAGAAATCAGACCTGGAAATAGAGCTACTGAAACGACAGCAGAAACTGGAGCAGGTAAGATGAAAATAACACTACCTGTAAATATCTGCATCTGAGCTACTCACCTGAGGCTCCCTTTGCAGACAGGAAAGAAGCAGCAGCCAATTTTTGGCATATTTCCTCTGATCACAGCAGATATCTCTTTTAGGATAAGTCAAATCACACTCTGTAATTACCCTTTTTTTGTCACTTGCTGTGTAGGGACTGCATATGGGGTCTGCCTTTGGTCAAATAAATCCTGCACCAGCCAACAGGAATGTTAGTGGAGCACTGACATTACTTAACCATTAAAATGGTAGTGAATTAGTCAATTTTTGTAGTCTTAACTATGATCCACTAAGAATGGCTGTTAGACTGCAATGCATCAAAACTACATTTAATGAATTTTAAAAAACCAGTTGATTCTCCTACATTATACAAGAAACTAGATTACTTTACAAAGATTTTTTTGTAGCCTTAAAACGTGTGAGCCCATTGGTGTTTTCAAATGAAGGAAGAGATCCTCAGACCCTGAGCATGGGATGATGTGGAGTTGGAGTTCATTGTGGTGAAGCTTTTTGCTAGGCACAGGGCCAGCCAAATGTCTCTGTGCCTCTGAAAACATTTTGTGTGCCTACAAGGGAATATCTCTACAGTGAAACACCTCATAAGAGAAGTCACTGTGCATTAAGCATTGCATTTATTTTCAAATAAATGAATGCTATAAATGCATGCTTTAAAACAGTATCTCCTGTTTTTCTCAGTGGAAACCAATTAAGCCAAATAATTACTCTACTAAAAATTACATATAATCCAGTAATTATTTGGGGTTTGGGGTTTTATTGTAGGTTGGTGGCTTTTTGTTATAATTAGGCTTAGAAATATTTTTGGAAAAAGTTATTGTATTTTTAAGTATATCATCCTGTCATTTTTCTTATCTGCTCCTAAGGGCACGTCTTTGAATGGTTCAGCTTGTGGGAAGATTTGATTTAAAACTGTGCTATCCAGTGTAGATTATGTAGATGATAAAATTCTGTTAGAAGAGGAAAAATCTGCCTATTGCAAACAGTGCTGTGACTTTGGAAACATCATAGGAATGGCATTAATTGACAACATGATTCACGGAGGAACATTGCTGTGATTTATTGAAACAAGGCATGCCCCTTTGCCAGTGAACCAGAGACAAAGGAGAGATTATTTAGGTGAGCTGTACGTGGTCCCCATTAATGAGGGAGACCTTAGTCTGTTTAAAAAAAAAAAAAAAGAAAGCTTCTTTCAGGCTCTTTTGTTAGTTTTCTAAAGGGTTTTTTTCTTCCTTTCTGCCAACTTATCTGCCCTCCCTGAGGATCACCAAGCAGTCCATATTCTGTGCCATGTGTGAACCTGTGCTCTGTGGGCACTGTACAGCCATGTCTACCCTGCCATGGAAATTCCAAGTGTCTCCATGGGCAGGAGTCCAGCTAGGTTAAAAAAAGCCAGCAAATGGACTCTTAAAAATGAACAACTAGCGGCCAAGGAAGATTCTTATTTTTTTTTATTGCTTTTTCTGATAGACAAACCAGATACTCCTAAAGAGGCTCAGGTTAGATACAGAACCCCATACCTAAACACTCAGAAGTCAGTTCTGTGAGTGTGCTTATAGTAGCTGTTCACATGTTCTCCCACAAGGCACATTATTCCTGTTCTACTATAAAAACCAGAGAAGGGAATTATTGTTGTTTCTTTAATAAAGATGTCCAGGAATTTCTTAAAAAATGCTTCATCTTGTTCTCATACTGGGCTTGCAGAGTTTTGTCCATCTGGCAAAGGTGGACATCTGGAACACGCTAGAGCCAAGGATTTGAAAAGATTTATTGTTTATGAGAACAGATACTCCCAAAGAAATGCAACTTTATCTTTTCCATGAGACAAAGAAAGGAAGCAGTTTAAAGCATTTGGCATTGTCAGTTATTGAAACCTTTAATTTTGTGTCTTGTGTGTTTCAGTGATCTGTTTTCTATACTTTTCTTTTTAATATGTGATTCCCTTTTAAGCTGGAACTGGAGAAACAGAAGATACAGGAAGAGCAGGAAAATGCACCTGAATTTGTCAAAGTCAAGGGCAACTTGAGGAGGACGGTCCAGGAAGCAACAGAAGCACCGGACTCCTAGAGCCAGCGCCTGCTAAGACTTCCAGCTTTCCTGCAGAGAGAGGCTTTTGCAAGTTGTCTCACATTTGCTCCTCAAGAGGGAAAATAAGAGCATCCAGCTGACACTTACTGAAGATGAGATTTTTAATTCCTGGGACGTGTGGATTAAAAAGACAGTATCGTAAACAGATCGACTTGCCAAATATAGTCCTGAGATCAATGGATAAAGAGTGTCTTTGTCAGTTCAGTGTCATGGACCAGGCTGACGTGCTTACTCAGAGATTTTAACCAGGGATACTAGAGAATCTCCTTCAGTGTTGCACTGCTTTAACTCTTGTGATCCTAGTTGAGTGGAGATACACAGATTATATTTTGCTTTAAAACAGAACAAAAATCCTCCTGTGATATCTTATGAAGCTTTGCTGTGCAGGTAGATTTCCTCCATCTAGACCTACAGCCTGTGCATATCCCAGAATAATTTGTGTTTAGTTGGAATTTTTATCAAATCTAGGAAGATACAAGGTATGTTGATCACTGCTGCCCATCCCCACTAGGATAGGCAGGTATGGGCAAGATGGAAATGCTTAAAATTCACCAGCAGTGAAAAGTTAAGCAGCCTTAAAGCCCATTTGCTGTTTGGCATGTGGAATTTGGGCTATGAAAGAGCAGAAATCTGATGATCCTTTCACCAGGGAAACTCCAGAAGCTGATGTATCTCTGTCTTATAACTTACGCTGTTGTGAACAGGCCTGTGCAGTGCTACCTGTGAATTTACCTCTCAAAGCAAAATGACCTGTCTTCTACTTTCTGTGTTTTGAAATCCTGCTTACTTTGGTGTTGTGGCCTTTCTCCTGCAAGGACATGCTGAACTGAGTACAGTGTTAACACATTACTTGGGAGTGTTTAAACTCATTTGCTGGAACTGAAATCAGGAATCCTATCTGCCATCAGTTCCTGATCTTTGCTTGCTGGAACATGTTGCAGTTTCTGCAGCAGAGCAGTGTCTAAACCAGAACAAACTGATCATTGGAATATACTGAAATGGAATTTTTTTCCCCAAAGTGAGGCATAAAATGAAATTCATTTTATCCCATCTTTCCTTCAGCCTCAGGAAGGAAGGCAAATGTGTTACCACTGAGTCTTCAGGTCCAATTCTGTCATCTTCTGCCTTTCCACAAGTTGCCCCCGTGACTTGCCATTAAATAAAATATTCCTCAGCTTGCACAGGGATGACAGAATCTGAACCTTCATGCTTATGACTACTAGTTATCCAGGAAAGCCTGGGAGGAGGAGTGGGGAACAGATTGCCCATGTAGGATTACAGAATTGGATTCTTACCTGGTGTGATTGGGTGCAGATATCTGGGGAGAAATCCTCATCTTTCTTGTTCTGCACAGTCCTAGCTTTCACTGAAGCTGTGTTCATCCATATCAGCTGAGGATGTAATCCCTAGCCTTTGCCTTAGGATGCTAAACACAATAATTTCTACTTTGTAATTACATTGGACATAACTGTTTGAAAACACTTTTTATTAATATCAACAGTGGTGTGTTTGTATTGTAAAGGTGGTAGGGGAGGGCTTGTTGGTTTGTTTTCTGAATTGCTTTTCCTGTAAGTATTGGACATTTTTAATACAGTTTCAGCCTAACACTTAGGACAAAATGCTCACAATTAGGAATGTTTCCTAGATACAGACTTTAATTTGTCAAGATACAGGCATTTTTTTATGACGACATAATCAGATTGAGAGTAAATTGAATTGTGATAAGCGTATTGCCATTGATTTAGACTTGCAGTGTGACTCACATCTAGAAGATTAAATGTGAAGATTGTCTAACAGACTGTTCAGATTATGGACATACAAAAGACAAAGGCCAAACGTAGGACTCTTCCATGTATTTTCTCAACAAAGGAGCACCCTGAATGCTGCAGGTTCTTCACTCTCTCCTTCCCTTCTCCTGGCAGGAGAGGATCTTCTTTTCTGGCAGCACATTATTCAAACACTTGCACTGATTGAGTTTGTTTCATGTTGTTGAGACAGCACTACATAGGAGCCTTCCACACCACGCTCATGCTTTGTCTTGGCCACTCTCAGCCTACCAAACATCAGTCTCTTGCTTTCAACTCCATGTTAACCTTCTGCTCAGTATGGAAAAGCCCAGAAGTCAGTGAGGAAATCCTCCTCTGGCTTGAGCAGACCATTCCTTGTCAGCCACTTCCCCTTGCTGAACATGGCACTCCTACCGCATGTGCACAGTCAAATGAAGTCGGTGGCACTGGGGTTGGTGGGGGACAGAGACCTTTTTTTGGCTTCAGCAGGTGTTTTGGATTGGGCCCCTCAAGGCTGAGGGCATTCTGCTTTCTCCCCCAGCTAGGTTGAGATTCAGGGTAGAGTTTCTCTTTCTGAAACACAGGAGGCCAGAAAACTCCCTTGTACATACAGCATGAAGTTGTTTTTTTTGTTTTTCAGTGGAATTAATTCTCCGTGTGAACAGAACATCAATGTGTGTGTTTAAACATCTTTGAATCCTGCTAACCCTTTAGCCTAGGAACCCCAGCCACTTCCATGTCATTTTGACAGGCAAAAGCTTGTCTTTAAAGTCAGGATTGGGCAACCCTTAAGTGGGGGGCCAGCTAGTCACACCACAAGTGTCCTGTGCGGCTACTCAAGTAAGAAACTGCTTGCCAGCGAGCGTAAGCAATTCCTGCTCTGCCCTTTAGCTATGTGGGTTTTTGAAGCAATCCAACAAATACTTCAGTGATTTGAAAATTGCTCACTTACCACTTTGTACTTTTTTAAAACTCTTGCTTTTGATAGTATAGTAGTAGATTTTTTAGCATTTTTGTGGCTTTAACCTTCTGTTAATATCTGCACTTGTTTGAGTGTACATATATAAATATATATAAATATAAAAAGGGAGCCTTAATGGATTTGTTTTCATAATTTAATATTTTTTGTATTTGCTCTTGTATAATTGTTTTTAACTAAAGGTATTATGAGAATGAGGGTGGAATACTTAGAACCAAAGTTATGCTTAATAAAATCTACTACATGCTTGGTGTATGTGGTGGTGTCTGTCATATCCTGCTAAAAGCAAAGTGTTGGGGTGCGTGCTGAGACATCTGGGTTATTTAAAATTCTGCAATGCAGGGGGAAGTATCAAGAACATGATGACTCTTGGTTCCTTAAAAATGGATCCTTGTTTGTATATGCAAAATTATTGGCAAATTAATTGGCAGGAAGAGCTGGTTGTGTCTCAGCAGTATTATATTTTGAATATTTTTATGCAGACAGTTTTTAACAGGACTGTGTAGGTACTGTTCAGGTAGCACAAGGTGAGGCAGAGCACGAGGGAAAACTTCAGATGAGAGTCAAATAATTGTGTAAATCATTACTTATCCTTAGAATTGTTAGCATTGCAAAAACTCCATTCCAAAAGGCAGTGAGAAGAGAGCAATGAGCCTGGTCCTGGTTTCAAGTCCTACAAAGGTTCTTTTAATTTAGCCAACGCTCAAACCTATGGTTGTAGTAGGAAGGACTTGGGCATGTGAAAGAAAGTGCAGGCACAAATGATTTGCTGGGTTAGGGTCAGATTGCTCAGTGCCATTATTAAGAGCAAAATCCTGTGTCAGCAGCACACATGGAAGGTAGCAGGGGTAGGAACAGGGCTGGAAGAAATGTGGGTCATCAGATCTCCACAAAGATCCTCACTCATACTGGACAGCCCTGGTCAGCCAGGGACTGGTGGCAGTGGAGGGGGAGCTGGAGAGGAGCACAGGATGAAACAACATGGGGAAAGAGAAGAGCAATGAATTCAGAACAGATGTCAGGAAATGCTTTTTCCTTCAGAAACTGCTCAGCATGTGGAATGGGTCCTGGCAGTACTGCTGATGCGATGGTGCTGGACCCACTCCAGGAGCTGTCAAATATGGGGGAGGTAAGAAAGAACAGAGTTAATAAGGGGTGAGTTTCTGTGGCCTGTTGGAGATACTGCCCTGTGCTCTCCTACCTCAAGTGCATCCAAATGTGTTTTGAATTATCCTTTGATATTCGCTCCAGCTCCAGAAAGAGAACAGTGAGGGCATGTGATCTGCTTTTGTAGCGTGTCCAGAGGAAAAGATGATGCTCCTTTTGTGTGCTTTTTTGCATTGCATTGAGCTAATAGGTTTTGTCATGTGGCTTTGCAAGTCCTGGTCTGGGGGCTCTGCCTGTGCTCCTGTGGCCATATGCAGATGGGCTGTGTTGTGCCATAGCTATGTGGAAAGAAGGACCTTGAGGTCCTTACGTACTGTTACAGGGTCAGTGGGTAGTGTTAGTAACCTAAAATTGCTGATGGCACGTGTGGTGACCAGTTGCACTTAAGAAAATAACTGGAGACTGAAGAGCTTCCGTGGTGCAGTTTCCATAGGGTCAGAACTGACGTCTCTAGGGTGAAGAACAGAAGGGCAAGTTGGGTTCTCAAGTCATGGCAATAAGAAGAGCACAGACTTAATGAGACCTGGAGGAGTGGAAATACAAGATATCCTGGCCCTCCCCCTTCCACTTTAAAGAGTTTGTGTTCTACTTGGAATATTTAATCTATGATATTAAAGGTTTGTGGTGCTCTTGTCAATAATAAGGATGGATATTTTTGATGGAGGTGGCAGAAACCATGGCCAGAGGAAGTATTTTGTGGTGGTGACAGAGCACAGACATCCTGACTGCCACCCCAGTGCTTGTGTTCCACAGCCTGTGTTTTGGCACTGCTTCAGACCAAGGTAAGGCCTGCTCTGGGTCCATCCCACTGCCTGTGGTGCCTCTCTGAGGTTAGTGGGGGCTACTCCTGTTCTTTGGGTACCCAGGGGTCCATTTTGCTGAACCTCAGGTATGTGCATTTGAGCTAATCATCTGCTTTTCATTTATATCAGAGCAGCCCTGTGGAGCTGGAGCCCACACTCCCTGACTCAGAGGGAACATTGTCTACATTGCAAGGATTCTGAAGCTGGGCAATTCGAATGCCACCTCAAAAACACCTGCTTATTTTCTTGGAGTTTTGCTCCCTGGGATAGTTGAGGCACCTGGATAACTTTAGTAAATTTGGACCTTTATCTCTCTGTAGCTCCTTGGCTGATAGAGAGCCCATCTCTCCACTGTGCTCACCGGCTCTGGTGCTTGGTGCCATGGAGTCCTCAGCCCTGGTGCTTGTTGGGGACATGTGGCCTCTGCAGGGAGCTGGGGAGAAGGGACCTGCCCCAGGCCAAACACCGGCCAGTGGGAGGGGAGGTGGCATCTCCACAGTGGTGTGAGGGAAGGAGGAAAAGCAAAGCACCTGAGAGAGGGGTCCAGGAGCCAGAATCACCCACTACAGCTGTAGTATTTAATTATCTGAGTAGTCACTTTTAGAATTAACTTCTATTATGCACCCAAGTCCAATCTCTCCGGGTGGATGGCATGAGCAATTTAACACAGATTGAGGCTGGCACCCGGAAACTTCAGCCTGATTAGGCGGGAAGGAGAAACGTGCTTCTTTCCTCTTCTTCAGCTATTGGGAAACAAAGCTTTCACAATGAAATTGAAATGCCAAGTCTGCTTCATTGTGCTCAAAAATTAAAGAGCACCCAGCAAGCCTGAACCCCTTTAGTGAGGTTCGCTTGAGGGATGCATCACTCCTTATAGAAAGGCAAA
The DNA here is from genome assembly GCF_003945595.2 of Pipra filicauda. NCBI lineage: Eukaryota > Metazoa > Chordata > Aves > Passeriformes > Pipridae > Pipra > Pipra filicauda. The sequence goes on from NW_024103651.1 coordinate 331,593, forward strand.
GGGAGCTGAATCCCACCTGCTCTGGAGTCAGGACATGGCAGCCCAGCCCATGGGAAATGGTCTCCCTGAAGGAGGGGTTGTGTCCAACGGGTTATCTGTCCTTTAACTCTTACTTTTGTAAATAAAGCCTAAAAGATTCTCTAATGAAAAGCTGACCAGGAATTTGCTTTCATCAGTAGCAACAGGAAAAGACAGAGACCCTTTAAACTTACGCTGTCAAACCTGGAAAGCCCTTCATCACTGTGGCCATGGACCATAAGGGGTGATTTTTCCTAAGGTTCAGTTTCAGCACTTGTCTTCATCCAGCTTTGTTTTGGTGCCAATCGTTCAGGTGAATTCTCCTCCCTACAAATTCAGGGAACCCACCTTCACTAGCTGAGCTCAGCAACAAAGTGGCCTTTGGGAATTTGCTAAGCACGGTGGGCTCCATACCTCACAACCTGTAGTTTGTTACAGAAATTTTCCTCTCATTTCTAATACAAATTGAATTAACTTTAAATACCAAGGAGTAAATTCTCTTCAAACACAGATCTTGCAATTTTTATTGTTTCCTTGATGCAAGGGAGTTGCTTCTGGTTTATACCAAGAAATCTATTCCCTGCTTGTTAGGAAATTTTGCCACTGATAACCAGACTAGAGGTGAACTGCAAGCTACCTACAGGCCCCTCTGAGGGTAGACCCACTCAGTCCTGATGCTGGAAAGCAGGGATTGCTATCTGGGGAGGAAAAAGGAGGGACAGTGGGAAGGCAAGTGCCTGACTGATGAACGTTTCCACCTCGTACCCAAGGTTAACAACAACCCTGGGGATGATGCACTCAGCCTGAATCTGTGTTCACATCTAGTGTATCGTGTGCCTTCTTTTCCCCCCTGAAGCCTCATTGTGCTTTTGATTCCTTTTCTATTGTTTCCTTTCACCCCAAGCTCTTCCTGCCTATTCAGGCCTCCCTGCCCTTGGATTATATCCCAGGGCTGGTCTGTAATGAAAGGCATTTAATTAGCGAGGAATCCTTGGGATGGATCCTAAAATTTTTGTTTGAGGCTGATGACTGCAGAGTGAAGGGAAAGCCAGCCTGAGCCCTTGGCCTGTGGGGAGTGGATATGAGAAATACTGGGTATGCAGGGGGAAGGAGCAGATGGGAATAAAAATTCAGAGTCGATGTCTGACAGAGCATAAATGAGCAACTAGCATGGACATCTCAAAGTTTTAATCTCAGAGCCTTAATTAAACAGAAGGCTCGTGATGAGAAAAGCCCTATAGGGGTGAAAAGGAGGATGGCAAAAGGTTGTTATGTGATTCCTCCTCTCCTGCCTCTGCCCTTGGGAGACCCTACCTGGAGTGCTGCATCCAGCTCTGGGGTCCCCAGCACAAAAAAAAACATGGGCCTGTTGGAGCGGGTGCAGAGGAGGCCACAAGGATGATCGGAGGCTGAAGCATCTCTCCTATGAAGACAGGCTGAGAGAATTGGAAAAAGAGAAGGCTCCAGAGAAACCTCATTGTGGCCTTCCAGTATTAAAGGGGGTTTATAAAAATGAGGGAGAGTGACTTTTTATATAGGCAGATTATCATAGGACAAGGGGGAATAGTAAATTAAAGATGAAAGATTCAGGTTAGATGTTAGGAAGAAGTTCTTAATTCAGAGGGTGTCAAGGCACCAGAACAGGTTGCACAGAAAAGTTGTGGATGCCCCATTCCTGGAAGAGTTCAAGGCCAGCTTGGATGGGGCCCTGAGAAACTTGGTTTAGTGGGAGGTGTCCCTGCCCATGGCAGGGGTTTGGAACAAGATGATCGTTAAGTTCCCTTCCCACCCAGACCATTCTGATTAGCAAGGAGCCTAAAATACTTAGAAGCAATCCCTGGGTGAAGTCAAATTGTTCTGCTTAAAGCCACAAAAAGCCTCTTTGAAGGATTTGCCGTGCACGTATTTGCCTCCCTTCCCCAGCCCGCACCGAGGGGGGGTGCCAGGGGCAGATGGGACGCGATGGTCCCCACGGGGCCAAGATGTCACAGGGGGGTGGTCCCGCAGCCCCGCGCTGAACTCCCACCTGCTGCTGCCCTCTCCTGGGCAAAGCGGAGCGGAGCGGGATGGACGGGTTACCTTTCCTTCCCCCTCCAAATGTTTCCTCCAAAAGCACCTCAGCGCTGAGCTCTCGAGACCGGCTGTGTTGTAAACCGGTGCTTTCCTGGGGAAATGCATTAATATTTCGTGATTTTTGTTATGCAAATGTCATTAGCTCTTCCGCTGCGCTGAGACGTCGCTGAGACATCGTGTTAAAAAGCATTGAGTGCGTTTCAAGATCCTAGTAATTCGGGCTGGATTCACAAAGGGATATTTGGTGTCTCTTGTGTTAAAACGCTCAGTCTGGTTTGCCATGGAGGGGTTGTGATGGCTGTTGTGGAGTCACCGGAGCTGTTTTGCACCGGCAGAGATCCAAGGTGTTCTCAGGATGATTGGGAGGTGTGATGAACGCGAATGTGCTAGGGTTGTGTTTGGGACAGCCTTCTCCAGTAGCCTGTCCTTTACCTTACATGGCTACAACCACTGATGTTTTACTCTGGGGTCTCTGCAGAGGATTTACCTCCCGCTGCAATTCCAGCAGTGAGCACGTCTCTGTGCTATCTCCCCTCTGCCCCTTTCGACTGCCTTCACCACCAGCAGTGGTGTTCAACCTGCTGCCACCCTGGAGGGCACTGATGTGCCGTTTGTGGCCTGGCAGCCCTTCTGGGCATAAGAGGGACCCCAGCTAGCCCCTCACTCTGCCCCGGGGAAGGTGAACAATGGGACATCATCTGACTGCAGGTGGGGAGAATCCTCCATTCCCACATATCCCACTCATCCATCTGTGTTTTCCATCCTGGTTTCCAGATCTACAACTTCTCCCTCCTTTTACCCATTCAAACTCCCTCCTTTGCTTTCTAAAAATGTCCCCCTTCTCCATCCTCGGCTCCATCCTCTCGGCTGACAGCAGACTCCTCCTGTTGCTATAACAACGAGCAGCAGCCCAGCCAAATCGGCCAGACCCTGCCACATTTCCCTGCCTGCATCCAAATCACCTCCCTATGTGTGAACACACTCTCTTCTTCCTCAAGTCTTTGCCATCTGCCTGCAAGGGGGAGATTGCTCTGTTTGGAGGGCAGCTGGTGCTCTGCAAACCCCACATACCTCTTTTCCCCTTTGTGCATAGTTTGTAGCTCTCCAGCTGGGTCCACACATGTGACACGGACCAAATCAGCTGCCCCACACACCCTCCAAGCCAAAACACCACTATTGTGGCCCACAAACTCTATGCAGATTAAGTTACGAATGCATGAAAATGGGAAGGATTGTTTGAAATATGGTGGAAAAGAGGTGTCCAAGGCTGTATCCTGCTCTGGTCTGAAAGCTGGAAGGTGTGTCTAGCACAAAACTGCAGGGAAATAAAATAATTCTAAAGCAGAGTCACTGGGTGTCCCTGCCCTGTGACCTGAGCCTCAAGTCCACCCCAGGGAGTATCTGTAGTATTTTCATAAATCCCCTCTGTTACTGCAAGATGCATGTGGGTGCTGTGGGCAGAACTTTCTGGCCCTGCAGAAAGCAGGGGAACAAGCCCTGCCACCCTTTAGCTTGTGCGGGCTCTGCTAGCAGACAGTTGTGGTGGCTTTTCCACCCTGTCATGAGCTCCAGTTAAAAACTTTGTTCTCCAAGCCTTTCTGAGGGCTGGCAGCAGCAGACTGGAAGATGCAGGTGGGAAAGAGTGAGTTCCTCTCTGGCAGAGAAAGTGTGGCACCAGGCTTCTTGTCTCGAGCTGCATCTCTGCTACCCTTTCCTTGGGAAAACTGCTGTCCCCAGGGCTCATCACAAGGGCTTCTGGTCACTGGGCTGAAAAAACCTGGGACAGTCTCCTGGGCTAATGTCAGACGGGACGGACATCAGGAATTGTACCTTGAATCCTCAGTTCAGTTTTGGGCCCCTCACTATAAGAAGGACATTGAGGTGCTGGAGAGCATCCAGAGAAGGGCAATGGAGCTGGGGAAAGGTCTGGAGCACAAGCCCCATGAGAGGGAGCTGGGAGGGCTCAGCCTGCAGAAAAGGAGGCTCAGGGGGGACCTTCTTGCTCTCTACAACTCCCTGACCGGAGGGTGTAGCCAGGTGGGGGTCAGTCCCTTCTACCAGGTATAAAACAAGAGGAAATGGCCTCGAGTTGCACCAGGGGAGGTTTAGATTGGATATTAGGGAAAATTTGTTCACTGGAAGGGTTGCCCAGCATTGGAACAGGATGCCCAGAGAAGAGCTGGAGTCACCATCCCTGGAGATGTTTAAAGGCCATGTAGATGTGACACTTGGGGGCATGATTTAGTGGTGGGCTTGGCAGTGCTGGGTTAATGGTTGGACTCGATGATCTGTTTTCCAACCTGAATGATTCTATGTCCTCTGCCATCTCATCACTTCAGGATATCAAAGTGCTGCACCTGATCCTTTACCTGTAGCATTTCCCATGCCAGGTTGTAGGTCAGGGGATTTCACAAAGTAAATATTAAATAGTGTAGCTTCCTCTAGTAAGTGGACTGGCAAGGCTGTGGAGCTGCTCTCCTCCAGTGCTGTTTGTTTGACAAGCAAGGTACATGGCCAAGGAGATCTGCTGAGAGTTTGTTCCCTAAAAGTACCTCTGTGCTTGTTTTTTAATTTTCTAGCCCCTTGGCATTTTTATCTCATCCTCACTAACTGAAATGAAATCACTTCAAAACCAGAAAATTGAAAAGTGCTCTAGAATACTTATGGCAATTTCTGCTCCTTGTAGCAATAAACTGGTCTTGGCTGCAGCTGGAACTACATATCAGCTACAGATAATTTTGGTATTTTTTGTGGCCTCAACCACAATATGAATTTACTTTATATATGGAGCTTTGAGTTATAGAGCTGTTCTTTCAGTTCTTCTCGAATTTCTGGTTTCAAGACCTTCTTTGTTCCAAAGCTACTGATCTTCTCTTTTTTTAAAAAAAAATGACTTTTGGGTGTAAAATTCTTTTGGCTCAGTGTACAGATGGACTTTTCACACATCCTGATTTTAATAACTCGGAAGAGGGTCAGGACAAATTTGAGCTACTACTGCCACTCTTCCGCCAGGAGGAAACATTTATTCTTCCTTTGACCACAGGGGACGGTGCCCCTTTGTGCTGAGTTTTCCAGCCTCCAAAGAAGCAGTGAGACTGTCTTTAATGAAGCTGGTAAATGTTATGGGTTCTCTTTCTAAAGAGAGGTTTGCTCCCATAAGTGGATACCCTCAGCTGCCCTTTTTTTGTTGCAGGCTCAGAGGTGCACTCTGTGCCTCTAAGCAGGCTCAGCTGAAATCCACAGCAGGTCCAGGCTGTGCCATCCTGACAGCAGCAAGCAGGCTCAGATGTTCTTGTCCTCACCTTGGTTGATCAACCAACCTGCTGCTTCCCACTCAAATCTGCACATCCAGTGGTACTGGCCTTCCTTCCCCAGTGGGATGCCCCAGAGGCAGGGGCAAGAGCACATGCAGTGATATGATTTGCTGAGCAGAAGACATGCCTTCACCCAAGCTGACTTATCCAGCGAAATGGAATAAATCCCAGCAGCAGATCACCTTGACACCAGTGATCCCGCATCACCTATTTTCTCTAGGGAAAGCACTGTTCTGTCATTGAGCCCATCCAAACAGGTGTGTATGATGGATCCTGGCTTTCCACCTTCCATTTCAAGGGCATTTTAGCCCTGCCAGCCTACATTAAGTTGTGGCCTTCTGAGGCTGTGTCTATTTTCCATTCCCAGTTTTTAAGTCATCCTGATATGTAGGGTTGTTAATAGGAGTGTGAGAGGGGGTTAAGGCTCAGTAGTTTGTATTGCTTCAGAGCAATGCTTCTGAAAAGCTGTTTTACAAGCCCCTGTGAACTAGTATAAGTCAAAGGAGTTCTCTCAAATTTGTTTGTTCTCACCTTGAGTTGGATTTGTGCAGTCAAGCATTCAGGAAAAGATAATGGCTTTTTTTTTTATCAGCAGTTATTTTAATTCCTAAAGATTTTAGCGCTATCTACTGCATTTCATTCTGGATTCTAGGCTAAGTTTGTAATTGGATTTTGTTACCAGGGAGTTAACATTCAGCAATGATGACATCCCTAAACTTAAGCTAATATAAAATTAAAGATATTTGGAATATCTAAGCTTCCAAATAAGACAAAATCATCTAAGAAAATACCTTCATAGTTAACTGATGGTATTCAGTGAAGGCATTTTGTATATATTGCTCCTTCAAAGTCACCATCTTCATAAAGGCCCATATTCAGCCAGGGAAGTTTCAAAAATCACCCACTGTCTTCAAAATGTCATGATTATCTCAAATGCAGAAAGAATGGGACCAGAGGATATGCTTGATCCTTCTTCCAGCCGTGACTGACTAATTATTGTGTTTCACCCCCTTTGAGGCGAATTTTGTCTCCTGGAAAGAGCACTGAAGGCAGTTCAGAAATATCTCAGCTGATATTTAAGTTCAGAAATATTTGCATTACAGGCAGCGTGAATGTCAGTGTTTTCCAGGAGTTGCTGGGAGTGGTTCTGGAGATGTTTGCAGATGGTGTTCCACACACACATAGCTCCAGCAACGCTCTCCATTGTGTTTAAACATGGCTCGAGCCCACAGCAGTACAAACAGAGCTCCTGCAGCGTGAGGTTTTGTGTGTGTGCCAGGGGAAAACTGCCTCAGGATAATTCATTAAGAAAAACAAAGTAAAGGCTGCTCTTTAGATCATCTCGTATACGTAGTTTGTTCTTTTCCTTTGTGCTAGAAAAAAATGCTTTAAAGCGTGGCATTGTGTCATGAATGACCACTTTAACAGTTTCTTCTGTTAAAAATTTAGTGTTCTTTTTTATATGTTTTAACATTCTTATGTTGAGGAAACATAAGCCTCGTTCAAAGTTATTAGTACTCCTGAAAATCTACAAATGTCACATTCCCTGATGTCCATTGTTTTCATCACATACTGTGACCACAGATAACATTGTGACCTGTGTATTTTATTACTTTTAGATCTTAGCTTTCAACACAGTTCTTTGTGTAGTTTTATTTTCTCTCACTTAGGTGTGTTCAGACTTGTTACATCCCTCTCCTCAAATATTTTCTCTCTTGGTTACCTGGAGCATCGATCACTGCGAATGCAAAGATGCACAGGTCATCTCCAAACCACACATGTGGGCTCCTATGTCAACCCTTATTGCTCTTACATGGAATCAGTGGAGAAAGGAAGCCTGATCCTGTGTCCTGAATGGGGAACAAAGAGCCAGGAAGCTCCTGGGTTTTATTCTTGGCACACTTTCTAGCTCACTGTGCGGTCCTGGCCTCCTGCTCGAGGCTCCAATTCAGCCAACCATCGTAGCTCTTTGCTCCTGTTGAGACTCTGAACAGCCTACTGAGCTCAGTGGGAACTCAACAGAATAAATGCTTTCATGTTTGAGTCTTAATTTTCTGGTACCAAATGTTCTGGTGTCAATATGTTGTGTATGTCACCTACCCAGAGTGGAAAAAAATGAGGGTGCATGAAAAATGGAGGTGAGTGTAATTACATATGGGTTTCTCACTGCCATTTGTAAGCTTAAAAGGCAAAAATAAATGAGGAATAATTAAAACAAAAATGCATCGTGCGAACACAAGTCCAGAACACCAATTAACTTTGACATCTTGTCTGTGGCAGTGAGAAGATAGATGACATTTTGGCTGATGAATTGTTCATATAGGTGTGGACCTGCAGAGTTAACATCTGTTCTTACATCCTGTGTTAAAACAACAGAGACTCTGATGCTGTGTGGAGTGGGTGCTCCAGAGCAGCAAAAACCTGGTTACATGGAGGTCCTGTGGGACACAGGATCCCAGCTGTGGATCCCAGCTGCTCCTGGGATCCTTCCTAGACATGAGAAAAGAATGTGGGTTCCTCAAGCATGAAAGCTTCAGACTTTTCCTGCACCCGGAGCTTCTCCCTCTGACTTGCTCTTTGCCTGGACAGAAAAATGAGCCGCCCTCAGGTATGATTTAGAGCTGGTCATGGTGATTTAGGGGTGGAAATCCCCTTACTTTTTAACATGATTTGTCAGCCTCTAAGTGCCACTTTGAAAATATATGCCCCGCTGATTAAAATTAATGAGGGAGTCTAGAGGATGGAAAATGATGTTCAATATTCTCTGCTTTCGGAGTTTTGGAAGGTTGCCTGGGAATATTTCTAAGTTTTGGAAGCTTTCTGAGAAAAATCTGTGAAACTGAAAAACACGAGGAGAGTTTAACTGACATGGGTTATTTCTGTGCCCAGTTAATGAAAATCAAATAAATACACTTGTTCTCAAGCTGTGTTTTCTCTCTGGAAAATCAAACCATAACATGACACTGAGTGAGATGCATCTCTTTCCCTCCCTGTCTTTTGGAGGGTCCAGAGCAAGGCCTTTATTGACAACCCCAATCTGTCCTGTGCACCTCATCTTGACTTATCCTATCTATGAACATGGGTTTGTAGCATAATTCAGCTTGCAAGGTACCTCTGAGTGTCTCTGTTTGTCAGGGTTAGCTTAGGGGAGATCACTCATGGCCTCATCCAGCTGAGTTTTTAGTATCTCAATGGACACAATGGTCCTTGTGCACCCCTTCCACCTCAGGATATTCTATAATTCCATAATCTCCAAGGGTGGAGATTTCACCACCTCTCAGAGCAGCCTGCTCCAGTGGCCGATCACATTCTTCACTCTTCAGCTGGGTTTTTCTGGGTTCTCCTTTCAGGCTTATTTAGGTGAGGGTAAACCTCTTTTCCCTGGCTCAGAAGCTATGCTGCCTGAGGCACACAGGTAATGCTGAGCTTGGGTTCAGTCCCTGGAAAGCTGGAGTAAAGGATGAGGAGGAGGAAGGTGCTGCCTGTCCACAATGTGAATTGGCAGAGCTGCTGTAATGGTGTTGCATTGATTTTGGCTCTTCAACCAGTTGGAACTCTGGTCCATTATGACAGGAATATTGTGTTAATTACTGGGGCTACAACCTGAGCGGGACATGACAGTCAAAAACTCTTTGTAAGTAGTTCTAAAGATTTAATGCATATAAAACATCTTTTGTCAGTATTATAATAATACAGATATTTAATGTATAATGTTAAATTTATGACACGACCAAAGGGTTCATCCTCTGATAGGTGACATCCTCAGCTGTACAGAGGGCTGATGGCTTGGAGCATGATGAATAGTCAAATGAGCTGCAGGGGACAACCAGTCAGGCAAGCCATAAATTTCAGGTCTTTGTTCTCTGCTGAGACCAACCTACAGTGATTATATAAAAATATGACACAGGTGCACACTCTACCTGAAAAGGAGGGGCTGACAACACTAAGATTTTTCTGCACAGAGCCTCCGTTTTTCCTGCCAGAGGTGAACTGCAACAGATACAAACATTAGCATTTTCTGCCTCACAAGGCAACTGCTGGATGGGGAATTTTTCATCCAATAGTGTGGAAATAAAAAATGTTTGACAGAGGCAGAGCCTGAATGGCATGTATGAATAATCAAAGGCACCAGCCTGCATCTGGGGTTTACAAAATGCTGTAGCACACTGAAGTTTTTTTCTAAACAACCTCCTTGAAGTTTGAATCCTTGAGCTTCCAGACTTCTCAAGGCCCAAAGGCACTATAGAAAAAAAAAATGTACAAACAGAATTTTAAATAAAGCTCTCTCCAGAGAGGAAACTAAAAAAGAATAAGACTTTGCTCCTGTGAGGGGAAAAAAAGAGCTGAACACAGAGGTCCTTTGTTGCATTAGACCCTTGAACTTCCCTGCGTGTTGCTATCATTTCCAGTGGCTTTGACTCGGGGTCGCTGACACCAGGAAAAACAAGGCACAACTTTATCAGTCAGCTTTTTCTTGAGGGAGACTTCCAGGAACTAGAAATCCCACCTAAACTGTAACTGTTATTTTTGTGAAGCAGCAAAACAAAGTCTGGAGGAAGGACTCCCTTGGAGTTAATCAGTGGAGCAGCTCCTTCTGCCCTAGCTCAGGCTGTGCTTTTAGCAGTGGGCAGGAGACCCAACCCGAGGGGTTGGTGGTCTGTCTGAGCTCATAAACTGCTGGAGAATTTGAAACATCTGTTCACTGGACACCAAAGCTCTCTTGCTTAGTTATGTAAATCTCAGTCCAGATGAGAGTGCCCAAATTGCAATTTACCAGTGACCTGGGTCTTGGCTTTTAATTCCTAACGAAATTGCTTGAACATGAGTCTGCATTTAACATCACCATCTAGAACATTTAACCTTGGAAAAGACCACCTCTGTCTATCTTCAGTGAGATGCAATTTATTAAGGGTCCCTGGGAACCCTCCAAGACACCTTTCCATTGGCTACACAAGGGATTTGGATACTTTAAGAGGATTTTTCATTAGGAGCAAATATGTAGTACCTTGTTTGATCTGGCACTTGCTGCTCATTACAAGATGGAGACTTAAAGGACAAGCTTGTGGTCAAGAGACTTCAACAGAAATGTAGCAGACATCTGAGAATAGTCCTGCACCACTGAACCCAGGTGGGACAGAGCTCCCTGCAAGAGATACTCTTGCAAACATGCAAATTTTGAATAAGTAAAATAAAAGTCCAAGGAGTCTATAAAGGAAAAAACTTGTCCACAACAAGAAGTAACAGGTAATCATCTGGTGCTTAAGTGAATTTTGCAGAGAAACTGGACAATTTCAGCACACTAAGACGTTGAACATCCACCTAAATGTTTTGATGTTTTGTTTTTTTTTTCCTGAGCTTCCGGTTCAGCTGATGAATGGGAAAAAAGAATAAGAAAAAATGGAGAAAAGCTGCTACCTCAAAGTACTCTGGGTTTAAATAACTCCTTATGCATTGCCACATAAGCATTTTGATCTCTGATAAATAAAAGAGCACATACCTTTGGGAAAAAATGTAAGGAATTGTTTTCCAAGAAAACCCTTTTAGGGATGATTTGCATGCTGGAGGGGGGAAGTAATCTCAGTTGTGCAATTCCTAAGGTATTGCAAAAATGTCTTGAGATGTACCTGTGCACTAATGACTCCCAGGACTGCAAAGCAGAGTGAAAGGAATAAGGGATGAGCCGGAAAATGTTCCTCTGGGAAATTCATTGTCCTGTGATGAGCAAGAGGCCTCTAATGCTTGGAAAATGCCTCTAATGAACTAGAGATGTGGAAAATGTTCCCTACATGGTAGTTCTCATGTGAGTGCTAGCAAAAAATGGGGTCATATTGCACCCACATTGTTACAGAACCACTGGTCTAATTGTTGCTTAATAGAATTTCCTTCTGGCCTGGAATTAGAAATTACTTAAATCAGAGGATCCCACTGCAGATTCCCTGCTGATGATACTGTTTTATACCTCTTTTCCTGCATCCCATGTTCTGCCCTTCAGCTGCCCTGACCTGGGATTTGGTCCTGCCAGGTTTTCCTGCCCTTGCAGGGTTTCTCGGAGTTCATCAGGCACCAGCAACCAGCTCTTCCCAATTCTCCTGCCAGAAGCAGCAAATCAAGGAAATAAAATTACCGCTCCCAAACATTCAAAACCGCAAATGGGAACTAAAAAATTCATGAAACAAGCCTCAAAAAAAAAAAAAAAAAAAAAAAAAAAGCTTGAAAAACACTCAGTGAAATTGCATTTTCTGCCTACTATTTGTCTACAGCTTCAGGGGCCAGAAGCTTGTGTTTTAAAGTGATGGATAAGCTGTCTATGCAGTCATGTATGGTCAGGAGGCAGAATTATTAACAAATATGACAAAACTTTCTAAATACCAAAGGATTTACCAGTTATTTACATATAGCTCTCAGTTTTGTAGTGCTGTTGGTGAAAAATAGTCATGATGAAAAAGTCTCTGGAGAGCCTTTCTCCATGGTGCTGTGTTCCTAGGGAACTCCTGATAATTCATTCTCTTCTCCTCCTCCGTGGTGGTATCTGAACAGCTTCTTGTTGAGCCTAAAGCACGAGTAAGATCTGTCAACACTGATTACAGCTTTACTGCTGCTGAGACACTGTAATGTCAATTCTTCTTACATTTAGCTTCTCAATAGCCCCACTCTGAATTCAGATGTTTGCTGTAATTTAATAAAATACTCTAACAAATATATTTGTGTCAAACAGAAGTGTCCTCAGTGGTAAGTAATAAAACACTTAATCCAGCTGCAGAAGCATGAAGTGTAATATTTCCTGTAATAATTTCCTTTTCTGTCTGGCAAGATGACCTTAAAATCTCTCAGAATGTGTTGAGCTCCAGTGCTGAAGCAATTCTGACTTACTCTTCATCACCTAATGAGCATTTTTTTTTTCTCCTCTGGTTTCCAGTCTGAAAGGAGAAGATGTAAAACAATAAGAACCATGCCTATCGCAGCACTGAATGATCTCAGCCACACGTTGTTCAGTTTGTTTTAAGTGATTTAACACTTTCTTTTTTCCTTGTTTTGATTTTTTAAAATGCCAACAAATTTGGAGAGACAATTTTAAAATTTGCTTTCATTTGAAGATAATATATTCAGCTTTGATTTTTAATTCAGTTAGTAAGAAAATATAATCTTACGGAATAGAGCAAGAATCTCTTTCCTCTTACTGCTTTTTTCCCTTCTATTTTTTCTTTTATCCCAAATTATTGGAGAATATATGTTAACCAGTGGAGCTCCAGATCCTGCAGGAGCCCTTTATGGTTCACCCTACAGCCTGTAGGAAAGACTGGAAGGGGTTTGGGTGTCTTCCTCCTTAATTCTGGATTATTAGCAAGTGGGAGAGTTTTCCTTTTTTGATATTTCCTCCCTGGGGTTTTTGAGCATGAGAAAATTTTCAATTATGAGCTGCAAATAGTGAATACATGAAGGTGCAGTGAAGTGCACCATGGAAAGTTGTAAACATCCAGACACCACTGCTCCAATCTGGTATTATTAATGACTGCTACCAAGGGAAGGGGATGTACCACGTCATCTCATGGTTTATTTCTTTGTCTGATGCATAAAAATCTCTTTCCTTTCTGTGCTGTGGCGGATCCTCTCCCAGATCCTCATTTATTTACACAGCCATTTAAAATACATACATTTAAAAAGCGAAAAATGAGCGTAAGGAAAAAAAAAAACAACCACCCCAACCCAGGGGGACGCGTTGACTCACGAAACTTCAAAGCCATTCCTTCCCCGCCGCCTCCCGCGGCTGCACATTTCTCAGACATGAAACACCGGTGTTCCATTTAACTTGCTGCCACGAGCACAGCATGGCCTTCCCGTGTTTATTCTGGATGGAAAGAAGACACCACGTCCCAAGGGAGCACAGTGGGCACGGCGGCTGCCGGAGAGGAGGCCGAGGAGTCCCAGCTCATCTGTGGGTTTGTGGCTCCCGGCCCAGGCGCTGCCCAGCACTTGGCTTTTCTCAGACATCCTGCTGCCCCTTCCAAGCGCAGGCTCACCATCCACCACAGATGGGACTCACCAGGAGGCAGCAGAGACCTGGGAGGTCCACGCTGTGTGACAGGGTTTGCAAGGAGGAAAGGTATCAGCCCTTTCTCAGTGGGCCCCTTCTCTTGCCCCAAGATGCTGGAGCTGTCAGGAAGTAGTGAAGCAGATCAGAGGATTTCAGACAATTTGGAAAGAAAATAAAATCAGAGCTATAGTGGGAAATCAATCTCTCTGCTGTTTTTATGGGTGTTGCACATGGAATCTTATTCAGTAAGAGTTGGTAAAAGGTGAAAGAGATGGCAGAGCCCTTAATTTCTACAAAAGTTGTATGTTCTGTGGTTTTGATCTCCCTCATCTTGCCAAGGTGGTTCATAGGGGTCAGAATTTGTTTGGGGTCAGAATTTGGTTGGGGTCAGTGCTTGGACAAGTGAGATCAAGGAAGGTACTTGAGACTCACTAGAAAAAAAAGGGAATGTGACCTGGGCACCTGGGGGCACTTCTCAGAAAGGGATCAAGGCCTTGGAAAGCATGAGTCTGACTCTGAAACTGATGTTTGCATTTCTGGAGTATTCAGTGACGTCTCTTCTGGATAACAGGTCTACTCGCCAAAGCAGAATTTGATGTGCCTGCAAAATGGGCCAGAAAATCCTGAGGCTGTTGTGCCCAAACAGACTCAGTGCTTCCTGTAGGCAAACAATACACGAAATAAAGGACAGGGCCAGATTTCCTCCCCTGACTTCTTGATTATTGCTAGATCTACTTCACTTTTTCAACATATAATTTCAATTCACAGTGATTAGGTCCTGGGTTTAGATTTGGTGAGGGGCACTGGGCACAGAGAGATTTCTGAGTCATATAGGGGACTAACAGCCAGCAATTAGATCGTTCTCTCGAGTGTGAAGGAGCCAGGTGCTGGTCCCTCCTCTGCTCCGCTTGAAATTTGCATTTAACTCAGGCTCCTGCCTCTCCAGGGATGTACCTTCCTCCTGGGCATTTTGAGATGTCTAAGCTGTGTCTGTCTTTGCTGGCGTTTATCCACTTTCCATGATAATTGAGATGATGGAAGAAGGGGAAATAAATGAGAAAGCTTGGGAGGGGCAAAAAATGTAAGGCATTATAAAAATGTAATATGTACTTTAAAAGGTGTAAATTATTTAAAGGCCCAATATTTAAAATTATACCCTCATTTATTCTTAAAGAGAATTCAGGGCTAGCTTTTAAACTGATATAGTCCATTTTGTTAGCAATTTTTTAAAAAACAATTATGCAGATCATCATTTTGTGAAGAATGGGTTGACAGCATGATGCCAGCTATAGCTTTAAAGCTGAGCTTATTATTCAAGCCACTGTCCTCTGACAGATTGAGAGGTTCAGGTTAAAACCTTACTCTCTGGCTTGCTATTTGGGTTCCTGGAGGTTGGGTAGAGTGGCCAGCAAGAACAGCAGCTTATTTACCTTGATATAGCTTTAAAGATTTTAGTTTAACTGTCCTGTTGTGTGTCACCAGAAGGCCTCTGGTGGGATGTTCAGTTTTCTTCTCTTGTTTTCACCTGCTCCCATGAGATTTAGAGAGGTGTCAGTCCCCTGCAGGGTAGGGTATCTTTTCTCAAATTAGAATAATTCCTCAATATTCAACAGAGTCTGGCATAATTTCAATCACAGTATCCATGTGGAATTTAATCTATACAGACTCAGTGGATCTGTTCATTACTCTGCCCTGATTAAACAGACACATCAGTGCATCTCTATTCTCAGTCACAGACTCCTCGGAGTTCATTCTTCAAGAACATTAATTACTCTAGAGCTTGGCTCCGGGAAGTCCCTTTTTCATGTCCTCCAAATTGTGCTTGCTCTTCACAGTGCCCATGAATGTCTGGAAACCCAGCACGTGTGCTCAGAGCACGGGTGTGGGGAGGGACCTATGCTCTGCTGCTGCATCCCCCTTCCTGGAGATCAGGGGAAATCATGTACACAGCCAAGGAGACAGCCAGCAATACGTCCTTTGCTCTTTTTGCAGAAACCCGCAATATATTATATGAAGATGAAATACACGTTTAATTGCTGTTCAGACTTGTGGAATAATTTGTCTCCTCTGAATCTGACCACGTGGTTTTTTTTAAGCAGCAAGGCTGATATATAACTACCCCCCACATGTCTGATGCCGACAGCTACTCAGATAAACCTTTTTGGTTGTGCAAAGATGAGTATTATATGAAATACAACAGTAGCTGGTCATTGCAGTATTTTTTCAGGTGAAAAGTTGGTGAAGTATAAGGAGCATGTGGCTGTCTCTGTTCCTGCACATACAGACATGCAGAGCCACCCACCCCATGTGCCCCTTTTGGCCACAGCCTGGCAGTAAAATTCATGCAGGTATTTTATATAACATACAAAGCAATCTTTTAAGTCTAATTTGCAACTCCACTGTGTTTGGTTAGGAGAGGAGAGCTTTAGCTACAATATCTGTAACACAGCCCAATTCTCTGGAAAATTGGTATCCTTCCCTTTGGAAGGTTGCAGAGGGTTTGGACGCTGATGGATACATTACTGAAGATACCCAAGCATGAGATGGAGAGTCCAGAAGGATCCTGGAGCAGCTGCTCTCCCTCTGCTCCCATCTGCCCCGAATCACAAAATATCAGATACTTTCAGCTGAATTCTGAACACCAGATCAAAAAGTACAAGGAGACAGCAAGAGGAAGAAAGGGTTTTATCAGCTTTCTGCATCTGCATTTATAACTGGAACTTTTGCATACAATGATATATAGTAGCCCTTTTTGAATCTTGTTTTGCAGTTGCCAAGAAATCTAAAAATACTATATTTTTTTTTTAACATTACCTTTCTAATAAAAAGTGAGGGGAGAAAAGGTCTTCTTAAACAATGTGAAATTCAAAATACTTTTCAAAGTTAATAGCTTTTGCCTCTCTTTCTTTTGTGGGACAAAAATATCTTCAAATCCAATTCATGGAAAAAATTCTCAGTGTTTTCCAGTTGTACCAATGCACGCAGACCGGTGACTGAGCTGGTGACTGCAGGGGTGGCTGCTGCAGCTGACTCAGAGTCACTGCCTCCAGCCTGGCAGCTGAGATTCCCAGTCCTGAGTTCCCCTTTGAAAGGAGCTGCTGTTTGTGATGGAGATGAAAGCCATGAGCTTTTGTCCTGCTTAAGGACGGGATGAGCTATTCACATGATATGGCAGAATTTAAATCAGTAGCTCTCCCCTTTTTCACCAACTCTTGAGCTGTTGAATTTGACATTTTCCCACTATGAGACAGGTTGTCCAGGCTGAATTACAGTGGTCTTCCCTGGCTCTGGCAGCAGCCTTGATTGCTGTCTGCAGCCTCTTGGCCCCGGGTACCAAGAGCTGGGGCCAGGGCTTGAGGAAAGGTGCAAGTGTAAATCTGCAGAGACTGCTCTCCCAAAAGAGATGCTACCTTTTTTAAGTCACTTTCTGACCATCAGTGCAGGAGCTAAGAGTAATCCTCCATAAATGCACCACTGGGAATAAATTTCTTGGCTGGAGTGGAAGCAGGAAAAAGCCTTGCCTTGTCTTTGTATCATTCAGACTGTTCTGGAGATAAGAGAAAATAAGACCCCCACTTCCTTGAGCCCAGAGGTGTCAATCTCTCTCTGGCAGAAGTAATCCTCCCTCTTCTGTCAAAGTAACCGTAGGATTTTCCAGTGGGATACTGTGATCCCGTACAAACCTACCTCTCTGTGCATTACCCCAGTGCCAGTTACCCCAGGGCCACCCTTGTGATCAGCCATTCAGACACTCACACTGTGCTCTGAGAAAGGAGACACACCGGGGCAGGAGGAAGAGGGAAAAAAGCCCTAATTGACAGGAGTAGAAAAACCCAATTACAGAGATGAAAGAGGCAGCCCAGGCATATGCTTCTCGGCTTTGGATCATCAGACCTGCCAGTTCTCATTATTTTCTAGCAAGGCTCACTCTCTCCCAAGAAGGGGCTCCGACAGCGTGTGGCCTTTGGGAGGAACACTGTGCCTGCCTGACTCACCTGAGCTCAGGCTACCAAAGCACCTGGCGGCAGAAGCAGCAGCATAGATGCCTCATTTCTGCAAGGAAAAAAAATGGATTAGAGGCAGATCAGAGAAAGGAGGAGACAAGGTGGGGGGAAAAAAAAGCGTATCCCAGGAGAATAAACTAATCAAAACCATGGCATTAAATAAAACAAAGCATCTGCCATTAATAATTGAGGAAGCACGCCTGTGCGCTGCGTGCGCCATGGGTATCTCATTTGTCTGAAGAATGGAAGGAGCAAAAGGGAGTGAAGCAGGTACGAAAGGCATCATTTCCATGTATCTCTAATGAGCACTGCTGCTTTCTTTTTTCCCCCACACCTCCTCCCCTCATTATGCTCCCCTTTTTCCCTCTCCTATTTGTCATCTGCAAATGTCTTGCTCTTAAGAGGACGCTGGTGTGGCATCAGGTCTGAAGGAGGCAGCAGAGCTGCTTTGTCCTTAGGTGATAGTCAGGACTCATCCCTAATTAGGAGATACCTCCAAAAGGATAGGGAGGGGTCAGTGTGTGGCATTCTTTGTGATCCCAGATATTAGTCCAAGTACCTGATACACACAGAGACTGAGGTGGAGAGACACGAGGATTCGTGTGTAAATACCTGGTTCCTGCACACAGCACGTAAAATACAGATCTGGAACATTAATTTGGAAGAAATAGAGCACTATATATAGTGTTATAACCCAATCTGATCGCTTTCACATGTGCTGATGTAATTATTTCTTAAGTGGTTGACTACCATTTTCATGCAGAGAAATGAGTGAGGCTGGCTTGGTAGCTTATGGTATCCTGCCTTGCTGGCTACAGGCACAGGTGATTGCAAAGGTAGCAAATGGGGTTTAAATCCTATAGCTAAACGGGCCAAATACTGCCCTTCAGAACTGTATCCCATGTATCCCTGGGACAACTCCCTGCATGAAGCGTTTAATGATGGATAGTGGCACACATGTCTCTCGTTCCCAGAATGCCCCCTTAGGAAACAGCTCCCCACAGCTCTATTTTGTCTGTCTATAAACATCTCCATCTGAAGAGATGAAAATGTTTGAAAAAAAAAAAAAAAGGGGCCCATTTCCACCCAGGTTCCTGTTTGGGTTTCCGGAGTCTGAAAGCTGCTCTGTTGCCCCAGGCCTCCTGCGTGGTCAACAGAGAGGAATAGGAAACTCTTGACATCCACCACCCATGAGGACTCAGACAGCCCCATGGGGTGAGCCCACCTCTCCCTCCACAGCACAGGGAGTCTGGGGCCACCCAGGATGGCTACAGCTGGCTGCAGGAACACAGGCTGTGGTGAAGAACAAAGCCGAGGAGGGAGTTGGGGCTTCTGCCTCCTCCCAGTGCTGTTGACCAGGCTGTGCTGCTGGTCAGGGAGACAGGGCTGTGCCCTGTAGTCTCTCCAGCTTCCTTTCCAAAGCTTTTTAGCAGGGCGGTGACCATCGCTTTTCCCAACCAGCAAAGGAGCAGCCACACACCAGGACCAGCTTTCAGACAATGAGTACATGGGTAGACACAGACACCCCGTGGACCCACAGCACTGTGGGCAAGATAAAGGAGATGTTGTGCAATGGCTTGTTCAGTAAGGGCAGGAGTTTTGAGAATGTTCCTACACACAGCTTAGAAATGCCCTGAACTTCCAGCCACACAGATGGGGATCCGATAGCCCTGGAAATGGAGCTATTCCTATTTCAGTTTGCATAAATAGAATCAAAACTGGGTGTGTGCATTGCTCCCGAAGGACAGAGTGGCATTGTCAAGATGGTAATGTGTATCAAAGTAGCCTGTAGAGACCTCAGCAAGGATCAAAGCTTTGCTTGGGTAAGAGGCAAACTCTTCTTCTGAAAACATGTAGTCTAAAGCTGCATTGTCATTAGTCATTTGCTTTAGAGACTTGGTGAGATTTGGAATTGAATTCCTCCAGCAGTAGTCCCCATGTAAAATTTGTTCTGATTTTCATACTAGTTTTGGTGTGCATAGGCTGAATTCCTTCCGGAGGAAACACAAGCTCTGCTATGACTGCTAGTGAGACATTTCTTATGGGATATGCAGGTCCAACGAGGCCTCCAGATATCCTGAAAACACCTGTGTGGTGGAGATATTCAGTGCAAGGCACTGGGCTAAACTAAATCCCCCTGAACTGCCCATAGTAGAGTTGCAGGGGTTTCACCACTGACAGCTTCCATCCCCTGACACCCCACCACATCTAATCACTTGATAGTGAAGGTGAAGCCTTAGGTGAAAAAGGAAAGAAATCAGGACCTAAATCCCTGAATCACTTCCAGTAAGGGAATATAGATGTTTTCTGATTACACTTTCCTGTACTGATCATCAGCTGCCTAGGAGCAGAGAGGACCCTGCAATTAGCATGAGCTGATACTCTGCTGTGAGCCCCAAATTCTTGGTTTACAGTCCTTCTGAGAGGTATGTGTATGGAAGTGAGCCAAAGGAGGTTTTCAGTTCAAAGGAATTCCAATAGCAAATTGCTAAACTACCTGCAGCGGTGTGTAACCTATCACTAAATCAATTGCACTAGCAGAGAAATTCTGTTTAAAATCAGTTCTGCATTAGAAAGGACTCTCGGGAGTCCAGAGAACTATTACATGGACCAGAATAGCTATTTACTATAACTGTGCAAGTGTGTTTGTTTACTAATGTATCTGATGAGTGTATTTGACACCAGGAAAATCAGTTGAAACTGTAACATAAAATAATCAGTGGACACAAGAATAAATATACTTAAGGGAATAGGCATGTAGTGAAAAATCATGCAACACAGATGTGCCAGAGCTCTTTGGGAGTCTCAGAGAGGATGTGTTTAGGGTACAGAATAACTGAGTGTTCTTAGCTGGAAAAAGGTATCTGGGGGGCCAAGAAGCTGAGCAAAGCTGTAATGTCTCAGTGGAAGGCAGAAGGTGCCTGAGGCACAGCTGCTTTCTCTTTTGGTGTCAAGAATTGCACCAAAAGAGACCTGCAGGGGCCAGGCTTTTGAAAGAAAGCTAAAGGACACACGAACAGCCATTGCAGTAAGAGTGTGCAGCAGCAAGGGTGCACTGCAGGGACTAAGCTGTTTTTTCACACAACAAAGACTTAAATTAGGGGACTCATTGCCGTGGGATGATCTTGAAAAATTATGAGGGTACAAAGAGAAATTAGACAAGTCAATGGAAGAAAAATTTGTTAAAGACTGTATAATACAATGACACTAAGTCAGAGTCAGGAAGCCTTTAAGTCGCAGATTTCTGGGTCAGGGGAAAGTATTCAGGTATGGCTCACAACCCTCTCAGTGTCCTACCCTCGTCCTCTTCCATGGAAAACTCATGGTCACTGGCTGGACTGTCCTTTGGCCTTCACCCATGTATCCATGCTTATGGTTTTATTGCACAGTGCTCAGGGGTCATCTTCAAGGTGACTGAGCAGTGTATTTTAAATGAGCAATGGAAATATGTGTTCTCAAAACACCAGCAAAACTGTGGCAGTTGTAAAAAGTTATCAGGGAATCCAAAGTTAAACTGGATTTGAAAAGAAGCTGGACAATTCCGTGGAAAGTACATCCATCCAGTACTGTAAAACACGATGGCCCAGAGGCAGCGTGAGCCTTGGAAGTGGCTGTGCCGCTGGTGATTGGAAGCTCTGTGGAGACGCCAAGGGTAAGGATCACACAGTTTCTTATCTCCTCTCTTAATATCCAGTATTAGCTGTTGTAAAAAACTAAAACATCCATTTCAGCAGACCACATTAAAGAATGTTATCTTATCTCTCATTGCTGCAGGGGCCCACAAACATATTAGCTGTGATGGCCATCCCATGAAAACATGCTTTTATCAACTCCAAGCTTTTATCACGCAGAGAAATGGCTCCAGCCCAAATGTCCAGGTGGGGAAATGATGCATTGGCACAGGTACAACTATCTAGTGATTATTGACTCACTTATGGTAAGTCCAGTGTAAGTGGAAATCTGAGCCTTCAGTTTAAGATGAACTACTAAGCTGTCATCTCTTTAGGTGGTACAGGTCCAGTCTCCTCCATCCAGCTTGTCTTTTAAATGCTCAGTGCACAGCCTTCTCTAGGAAGGAAGGAAATTTTACTCAAACTGAACCTGAAACACTGACAACAATTTTCCTTTGAGCAAACCAAAGGCATTTCTTCAAGCTGCACAAAAATCTATAATGACTAGACAGCAAGATCTATACCAGATATTTCATAGCAAAGGAAGCTTATTTTAAAAATACCTTGGCATTATGAAGATGCTACTGTATTATAAAGCCAGTATATTCAGCATTTCTCTAAAGAGATTTTACCCAGGCAATCACATTTGACTTCAGCTTCTATCCCTGCAGCTCCCTAATCTGGGAGGGGGTGTTGATAACATAGAGGCTTTGCAGTAGGAAATCTTGGATTCACTGACTTTTAAGAAAAAGTCCTTTTGTTTCCACAAAAAACACATAGCAAATTTGCTTTAAAACCTTAACTTCCCTATAAAGATAGATAGGGAGAAAGTCCATGATCCGCCTGAGGTTCAGCTCTGTAGAAAGCAGTGATTTGGAAATGCAACTGAATGGAAACAGAAGATTTTATTGGTTTTGTATTTGCAGCACTGCAAACCTCATTACTATAGTAAAATAATACATTTTTCTAATCAAAAGAAGCATTGTATGAGCTACTGGGATTGTGGGGAAATTAAAGACATGTTTAAGTGCTATATTTGATATTTAAAAGGCTTGCTAGAAAAGGTGTGGGGTTCTCTTTTCTTATGAGTGACATTTCTCGAAAGGATGCTGGGATTCCTATGAGAGTAAAATACCTTCAGTCTATATGGCAAGTGTCAGAAGTGCATGTCTCACTTCTGATATATTTTTGATTCCATAGCCATATATTCATAATATGTCAGATGTGCTAAGAAGTTGCTGAAAAAATGTGTTGACGGAAGAAATATGAGTTGAATTCCTGTAGAGCCCCTCCAGAATACCAATGAGTAGACTGATCCATTAGAAATATCCACAAAGACCTGATACATCTAAAAAATCCCCTGTCACTGCAAGTCATATGATTAACATAGCTGTCGGACGCTTGTCTTTCTCTCTTTCTGAAATCTTAGTTTAAAACATAGATTTTCACAGTCATCTGCCCTCAACAGTCTTTGCAATATTATGCACTCCAGAAGTAGCTTCAGGCGGAGGAGCTCAAAGCACCTTACAAATAATACGCAAACACAGCATGAAATTGAGACACTTGCTCTGAAATGGATGAGGACAACTGAAGATGGAAGTCCAAAGACACCCAGCAATTTCATGCAAAGCTGTGGAACTGCTGGGCTCCTATTGTTCCCTCCCTTCCCTGTGAACAGGGAGCAGTAAGAAAACACTGACATCAGCAAAACCGACAAGACCCGATGCAGTTGTCACCTGTGGGTCAGCGGTGACATTCTGCAGTAGTTAAAGGTAATTCACAAAGGAAGAAAGTAACCAGGATTTCCCCCCAAGGTTTGCTTCTCTCCGTGCACCAAAAGAAATCTGGAAGTACTTTTGTCTTGCTTGTCCTCAGAAAGATGCCTTTATTTTGACATTTTAATATATTAAGAAAGTACTTTGATTCTGGAGAGTGACTCAGCGATCTCTGATGCCTATTACCAACTTTTTTCAACATTTATTAAAAAAGCAGGGATATAATGTTATTCCATCAAAGGCTTTTTTCTGAGCAATTTTCCCCTCCAGGTGTATGAAAGACAATAATGGCATCACACAGAAAACTAAGGCAGAAATCCTGAACCTCATGGCAATATTTATGTTCAATATATTGGATTTCAGTAGTTTAAAAAAAAAACCTAAAAATCATCTTCTCTTAGGCATTTCATTAGCTTGTTCTTTTATGCCAATTTTCCAGTATTTGAAAGACTTTTTAATAAAATGTAAGTTTTAAGAGTATAATTTGTAGCTAAAAAAGACAAGACTTTAATCTAAACTCTTCAATTGTGGTTGGAAAAGTACTCCTTGGTGT
Organism: Pipra filicauda; assembly: GCF_003945595.2. Taxonomy (NCBI): domain Eukaryota; kingdom Metazoa; phylum Chordata; class Aves; order Passeriformes; family Pipridae; genus Pipra; species Pipra filicauda. Next base: position 355,033 of record NW_024103651.1, read on the forward strand.
CCTTTTAATTAATTCTCCCAGGAATGTCTATGAACTTGCCCAGTTTCAGCACTGATCAAGACCATCCAATGTGCCATTGTTTCCATGCAGTGTCCAATTCAATAGAAGTCATGACAAATCCCTTTTTCTAAAGCCTTTTTGATTTCTAGACCAAGAATCTGAACTCTCATGCTGTAAGATCTATGCCCTTACAAAAACATCAAAGATGCCCAAGAATTATGAGGATTAAAAAAAAAAAAAAAAAAAAGTCATAAATAAGAAGACAAGGGGTTTGTACTGTATCTTCTAGATTTTGCTTCTTAACTCACTTCACTGAGCTTCCCTCTTTGATCTGGAGAACTATGGAAACTCTAAGTCAGCAGAAGTTCTCACTCAGGGAAATTGTTTTAAACCTCACTGGAAAAATAATGCAGATTCCCAAGACTCCAACCTCTTAATTTAAAGCAAACAGAAGCAATGATTCTTATCAGCAATTCTGGTCAATACTATCTCACATCTTATTTGTGGAGCAAACAGATTCTTGTCCGGGTAAGTTGTGATGCCAAGATTGGTACCAGCCATCATGAACTGTTCCTGGGTTGAGGCTCAAATTTAAGATCCTGGTCATGATGCTTCTGTCAGCATGAAGGCTTCCTCTGGTGAACTGGCAACGAGGAGCTCTCTTCCCAAAGAGCTGTGCTTTAAGCTAGGTCTGAACTGAGCTGGTACAGGTCTCGTACTCCAACAATGGGAAGACATCCCATCCATCCATGGAATGACAAGAGGAATAAAGGAGAGAAACGAGATATTAAGGCAGATTACAAAAAACAACAGGAGATGTTCTCATGTTGTATATGTTTGACTGCTTCTGTCTCACCTGTTATTAGGTCATTAACTCTTCGTCTGGGACTGTATCTGTTGACAACAGAAAAAATAGGTCCCATTTTTTTACAACGAAGCCTCAAACTGCTGCAGCTTCTGGAGGTGTTGCAATGTAACCAACAGTGTTAAAAGGAAGATTAACGTGAGGGAATTTGAACAGTAATGGAGGTAAGAAAAAGCCATGCAGAGTTTCAAAGGTGAAATCTGAAAGGACGTAAGGAAATTAATCATTCTTACTGTTGTTATTATTCACTTATATTGGGCCATAAGTGCACGTGTCAAATCCGTGAAGCGGAAGTCAGAAGAATCAATATTTTCTTATTGCGTTTATGTATTTTTGTCAAAGCTTCATAAATTGCTGCCATTTTTGGAATCAGGTTTTGAACTCCATCCCAAATCCAGCTGTTGTACATTTCTAATAGAAAGCATCACTGCCATTTATTGTTAGGCATAAAATTGAGAAACTAACCATAAAAGGATGCTCAGCAGTGTAACTCTGACAAATCCATCTCACTGAAGGCTGTTATCTAGGGATATATAAATATTGAATGGGGAGATGCTTGTTTCCTTTCAGCACACTCTCCTGGATAATCCACTTGGCATCACAATATCAAAAGCTTTATTTTATATATTAAAGAGATTTGTTTCTTGGGTCCCTACTCATTCTGCCTGTGGTTTGCCTTCCCATTAAACTGGTTGCATTTCAATAGCAGGTGCTGTGGGCAGGAGAGAGGGTTATTAAAATACACCAGAGTGAGCAGGTCTCCCCCATCCTGCCACTTGTTTTAAGAACTGCCATGGTTCAAAACAGTTTTTCTAATTACTTCTGGGCTCCTGGTATGAGGGGACAGGACAGTTTGCCACCAAGGTGCTCCAGAGACTGTAGTGGGTGGGATCTGTGTAAGGAAAATGACTGTCAGAAGAGGCAGGAAAATTATTAACTCACACCCTTGAAACACCAGCAGATCATATACATCAGAGCAGCCATCTGCATTTGATCCCTCCTCTGTATAGAAAGATCATGGATTTAGATTAAATATGTCAGACTTTCACAGGGGATGAAGAGATTATGTGAAGATGTGAAGATTATGTGAAGATCTGTGCTATAAATAGCAGGCTCCTTGAATATGTCAAGGGACAACTAACTGGTTTGTCATATAGATAGGCACAGGAGAAAGCTGCTAAGTCCTGCTATTCACACATGATGATCCTGCATGAGGCTCTGGCTTCTGCAGTCTTCTTCCACCTAAGCTGGTTGCCAAATACAGAGCTGAAAAAGGAGGAGGAAGAACAATTTCAAATTTTTGAATGAGATTATATGGCACCATTTTCCATCAGAACAATCTCTGTCTTCAGGTTGTGAGTCAAGGGGTCCCTCTGTCCTGTGTTCCTACAAGCAGTGCCAAACATCCCCTTGATGGCTTTTGGTGCTCATACTTTCCTGCTGAATTCTGAAACCCCTTTCAGCCTCACGGTCTGCTGTGCTGAGACGAAAGTTTCATTCTGAAGATAAGCAATATTGCCTTTATTTATGTGTATAAAATTAATTCAAGACTATGGTTTCTCTATTCACTTCAAAATACAGGAATTTAAGGTAGCACTATGGTGTTCAGCATTGGCCCTTGCACAAACACAGTACTGGGAAGGAATCCACAGTAGAAACATACATGAGGGAGAGAAAGAAAATAAGGGTTTTAATGAATTAAGTCAGAAATCAGACACTTCATGTTTCATAGTTCTTGCAAAAGCTAAGGACTTTAGAGGCTTTCTGTAAGTGTCATTCCAGATAAGCCAGTAAATCCTTGAAGATGAGCGAAAGGAAAAGGGGAGGCATATAGAAGAGTGATCAGTGAGTCTTATTTCTGGGTCTTCAGTTAACAATTTCTATGAACAACATATTCCATTTCCCTCTTCTGCGTCTTCTCCTGCATTTGTGTAGCCCAGTTTGCAAACTCCTTGGGCTGAGCTCTTTGAGACAAATTGGTCTTCTCCTGCAGCACCCAGAAAGCAGCACCCCCTGACTGTGTGGGGTCTTTGGAAATTATTATACATTTGGGATATTAGCAATAGGTTGCAGATGCTGTAGGTTTTAAGGAGATGCTATTTTGCAAATGTTTAAACAGATGTACCAGGAATATTTTTATATTTTTACTGTCTGACCATCTGTAAAGCCAGGTGTCCACATTACATGCCTTGAGAACATTAAAATAGAGACATATATAACTAATACACTCAGAAGCCAATGAAATCACTTAAACTACATCTCAAGCACACAATGGTAGGGCAGCTCTGAAGTGTGACATGTGGGATGGCTCTGGGAACATTGTATTTCTACACCAAGGAAAGCATTTATTGCTAAACTGGAGAGAGCCAAATAGAGGGATATGAAGACGGTTAGAGGGCTGGAGCACATGGTATAGAGAGGCAAAGGGAACCGGTCTTGGTTAACTTGGAAGAGATAAGCAAGGGTGTAACAACAGCTTTCTGATCCTTGGAGGGGCTGATATGGAAGACTGTACTGGGTCAACACACCACAAAGACGAACCCAGGCTCTTCTCAGAGATGCAGTAGTCACATGCTGGTTGGAAGAAAGTTCTTGGACACCTGGAGACTTCCAAAACTCAACTGGCCACAGCCCTGAGCAACATCATCTAACTAGGGAGTTACCCCACCATTGTAGAAGGGACCTAGGAACTTCAAGAGGTACCTTCAACCTAAATTGTCTGTAGATCTGTGCTTTTGTGATGTGAGGCTCCTCTTCCTGTTTCTGAAGGGGTCCATATGATGCTGATTTCTTGTATACAGATGGTTCTGGCTGCCAGACTAAGTACCTTAAAATGCTTATTATGCCTCACAGCTCCTCATGGGATATGGCAGAGTTATTATTTCATTAGAAAAATGAGGGGTTTATGTCAACCTCTTCTCCAAAAAGGGAATTAATTTCAATCCCCTTTAGCCTTTAATTAGGAGTTTGATTGATTTGCAGCTTCAGCAGTGACTCCACTCAAGCCTTCCCTACACAAAGTCACCCCTTCAACAAGGACTGAGAGTAGAAAGTGCTTTAGGGCTGAGGGAGGTACCTGAGCAATCTTTCCATCCCTTTGATGATGGACAAAAATTTCAAAGTGGGAAATAATGGACTTGTCTCATTAACTGCTACCAATTATCAGAAGGCTGTGGCTACTGTTTCTGTCCTCTGGCTTCAGGGAATGAATTCCAACTTATTTTATTGAGGTACTCATGAAAGGATCTTTTGAGTTTATACCAAATTCTGCACATTTTTCCACTCTTTGTAAAATTATCATAATATTAAAACATTAGTATTGGTACTAGTTATGGAGGAATTATTCATCCTTCAGTGCTCCTATGTACTGAATCTTATGGCCCAATTTATGAGTGGGGTCTTAGCAGAGGGGGGTTTGGTTGGTTTTTTTCTACATCAGAAGCATCAAGAGATGATTACTTCCAGGCACGCATTTTGAGAACTGTCTTTTTAAATTTGGCAGGTCTAAATCAGTGCAGCCCTAGATCTACCACAGTGTAATTAACTGTAGTTTTGCTGTGTCTATCCCCCTGCATTCATGAACCAGCTGTTTCCCTTGTGCCATCATCAGGGAAATTGTAATTGTGTGAGAATGAGAAAATGGTTAGTCATCCTATGTGTGTGTCTTCGTAAAGCAGTTTAGCCCATGTAATGTGAAACTGTGAAGAAATTTGTGGATTTTTTTTTTAATTTTTTTTTTCCATGATGTCATTAAGAAAATCCTCTTGGAATCTCTCACTAACAGGAGATGTGGGTAGCACACGGAAGACACTGACGTGGGTCACTCTGAAAGTCATCTCTGCATGACTTGCTTAAAGGTATTTTGTATATACTTCTATGAATCAGACCATTTTCAGAAAGTTCTGAGATGAGAAGCGCAAGGACATAGAAACTGCACAGGGTACACAATACTCTGTGGTTTGTGCTCTATTTGTGTTCAAGGCCAGGCTGGATGGGGCTCTGAGCAACCTGGTCTAGCGGAAGGTGTCCCTGCCTATGGCAGGGGGGTTAAACTCCATGATCTTTAAAGTCCCTTCCAACCCAAGCCATTCTGTGATTCTATGATTGTATTTATGGCTCATTGCTCTGAGAGCAGTACTTGGTAACCTTGTGTGAGAGCTCACTTCAGTCTCATGAATTCATCGTGTGTGTTTTCCTTTCATTCTCATTCTTTCAGCCTGCAGTTGCTGATAATAATGAGAATAGTAATTCCACCAGGGAAATTTACTGAACTGAGAGAAACACAACTAGATTAAGATGTAATTTTATAAGAGAACCAATAGAAAAAAATAATGCAGAAAGAAAAGACTGATAGAAAAATAACATTTTAATTTATGCTGGTGCCATTAAAATCCTAGGCAGCCTAATTTCCATTTCTCTTTGCTTACCCTCTATATGCCAATATGTGTACTTCTGTGGTAATTATGTCTGTGGGGTGACCTGGGGATGATAGAATCAAGTAACTTCATAACAAAACAGCTGAGCTCTTTGAACAGGCAAGCCACCCATTTGGCCAGAAAATGAAGCTGTTGTGTGGTCCTAGACCTCTGCTCAGAAGAAGGTAGTTCATGTGCTCTCACAGCGTTGTGGAGTGGCCAACAGCAATACTCGGTTGCCCAGTGGAGTGGTGGTATTTGTATTCAGCTGATTTTAGTCTGAAGAGTTGCCCCTTTCTTGGGACAACTTGAAAAATTTAGCTTCTGTTGTCCAGCGAATCAGATGAGGCTGGATTAAATCCATCACCTAGAGCTATTTTCCCTTTCTGCTGTGCCCTTGCCACTCTTCTCTAAGCCATGGGCAGGTTGAGAGGACAATTCAGCAGCTGTAGAGGAAGGAAGGACTGCCAGGTGTGTAGAAACACATCAGCCCTTCTGACCAGTTATCAGGTGAAATCCATCTGGAATGTTTTGCTAGAGAAGGCAGTTTGACTTTTTCTGGAGTAATTTAATGGGAGATTTCTGACTGTCTGTGCATTATGTTGTCCAGGGAGAGAAGTCTGTGCCATGAGCACTGAGGCAACGCCCCAGGGTATGGGAAAAGGGTCACTTGGGCTTCCATCGGCATTTCAGATTTACAAGTTCCCTGGTGGTTCAGAGAGCTTGGCAGGGTGAGATTTGCATTACTCCCAGGCAAAATACAGCTTTCAATTAACAACTGTGCTGCAGAATTGGAGGAGACATATAGGATAAATGCCCGGGGTAGGAATTTGGCCAAGTGACTTAATGACCTCGTTTAAACTAGCCTATTCTTTTTCCTGAACAGTGGAACTGTTTGGCAGTGAGCCTCTGAGTCGCAGATCAAGCCTGGCTGTCAGCAGAGAGCCCTTTAGCTGGGGTAGTATTTGTACATCACAACTAATTGTGTGGTGCTGCCCAGAAAACACCCCCAGAAACAGCCTCTCTGCACCCCCTTCCAGCTGAAGGGTGCTTCACTGTCACACACAAGCAAAAGGACAAGCACAGAGTGCTCAGCCTCACCCAAACCTCCCAAGTGTACCAAACATAAAAAAAAATAAAATATAATTCCAAACCATATTTTGAAGGATACAGCTCCAAAAAAAACCCCCAGACTCATGGAGGTGCTGGCAGCTTCAGGATAAAACTTAGCTTCCAATCTGCTGATCCTTTCCGAAATTGTGTCGTGCAGTGCAGCCTGAATTGACATCTGCATGCTGATCTATGGATGCTCTTAGAAAAGGAAGTGCAGTTCCGCTCTGCAGATATAGGGCATGACTCATCCACTAATTAGAAAGGACACCGAGAGTGTGAGAAATTTTATTGTGCTGCAGAGTTCCATTTGTGGGTCAGGCATGATCAGCAGACCATGAGACTGAACAGCTTGGGAACATGTAACAATTAATAATGAAATACAGCTGCATTCATTTGTAATTTGTAATCTGTTATTATCTAGCAGGGGCAGAGGTTTTGTAAATACATGAAAGGAATTTCATACAAAAGGCATTTTCAGGAATATGAACTTTTAACTGCTAGCAGTATTTTGGTTATGAATATTTTTCGGGGCTAAACTCTTCTTGGGGGAAAGAATCACCCTTGAGATCTGCATTCTGTTCTTAATCCTAAGAGCTTTGTTCCATTTGTCCATCTTCTCTAGCTGATGACTACTATGAAATAAGCATGAAACATCTTGGGAAAATGGCAGTATTTCCACAGATGTGCAGGGAGGATACCAGCTGAAAGACAAGGGAACATCAAGGGTTCCAGGCTCTGTTTTTTCTAAGGGAACTGAACATACAGCTCACTTTTTAAATTCCATGACTGAAATATCATCTGAATATCAAAATTCCTCCCCCTTCTCTTTTTTCTTCTCTTGTCTTTGCCCCTTCCTCTTTCTCTTCCTATTCCTCATTTCCTTCCTGCATTTGTTTTTCTGAGTCCTATTAACATTGATAGGAGTTGCACATAAATAAGAGAAATTAAATGGTGTTTCTTATTAACATTCCTGGCAAAGCTCTTCCACTCACCAGGGCAGGCAAGCTTAACCCTGAGCTCAGGAGTTAATAAATGGCAAAATGAGAATAACTTGGTTAATCCCAGTTCTGCCCCTTTTCAAATATGCACTTTCACTATCTTTTTAAAAAAACGTGCTCTCAGTGTGCAGTGTAGCAGTTTTGAATTTCTTCACATGTTCTTCAGTCAGTGTATGAAATTCAGTGTATTTATGCCTCAACAAAAAATTAAATCAACAATTCTCTTGCACTGAAAATAGAGAACTTCCCATACAACCTTTGTGAAGCTTCTCGGTATGAGGCTTGAACATCTCACAAATATTGCTTCTTCTACCTTAAAACAATCCTCTGAGTTTGAGAAGTATAAATTCTACTATACTAGCAGGGAATTGGGACACAGAAGGAATAAAAAAGACTTGCTGCAAGTCACATGATAAATGTGTTGGACAGATAAAAATGAAACATTCTTTGGCTTCCTCTTGAATCTCTTTTCAGTCATTAGACATTGTACAACAGAGCTCAGACCACTCATCACACAGTTTGATCCTGTTGCCCTAAGAAAAAACCTACATGGGCTAGGAATCCTAGGAAAGTGGAGGGACAGAGATCAAAGAGCCAAACGGATTTTTTTGTATGACTCTGGAGGTCTTGGTTTCCCTTCATCCATTGTATATGGACACTTAAAAGAACATCTCCACTGGTACCTAAAATCCAGATGCAATGTGGATGCCTGCATTAGATAACGTTAGATACCACCTTTTGCTGACAAGACCTAAACTGAAAACTTCTCTTCTGTGTCATTATTTCTACCCCATGCTCCATGTTTGACTTTGAGGGAAGTGGCTCAGAATTGTCTCATGATTAATGACATTTATTTAACGCCATTGAGGTCTGCTCCCTCTTGAGGCAGTTCCAGAAGGAAATTAATCTTCCCTTAGATCTGGACTGCCCCCTGGACACGTCTCTCTGTCCAGTGACTAAAAAGTGAGCAAAATGGCTGATTTAGGGTAATTGTGGAGCTCTCATCTCAGATAAGAAGAGAAACTAAAAACTATCAGGATTGGAATAACATACACAATGTCTGCACAACATGGGTTCAAACACCTCGCCAGCTTCCCACATTGCAATTCCCACGGAAAGACCACTTAGAGCTCTTTGTAATATGAGTCTGTCTGCTGCCACACACATCATGTGTGGGAGTCACCTTTCATTACCACTGCATGATGTTGCTCAAGGCACACAGTAGCCTGCTGAAGAAATCAGGTTTGGTCACACGTTTACAAAATGCCAAGGAAATTGTGTCTCTCCTTGGCCATCACATCCGTGCTCGTGTTGTGCACTTTGGGATAACGGTTCAGCATTTCATTGCGCCCACTTTGACTGGTGTGACTTTGGCAGTGGCAGTGTAACAATCTGAAACTGGGACAAGGTCAAGGAAAACAAAGGGCTGTGATTTCAAAGGGTGTCCACAAGCCAATTAATTAGTCATGTTAGAAAAGTTGTGCTAAGAAAATAGGTCAGTTGCTCCTCTCATTTATGCCATTCTAGGCTCTTGACTCCAATGGACCAGAACTGATTTTTCAGCAGCAAAGTCTCAGGACTGTTGTCTATCTGACATGCTGCTCCCACCGTCGATGTGAAGTCTGCCTTTGCAATGGTTTACCTCCCTTGAAATGATTTGAAAAAGACTGTGTGAAGTCAATAAAGAACAGGTCATTTTTTTCAATGCACATTTCCTGGTTTAGTATCAAAGGAAAAAAATTACTTTGCAAACAACAGGAACATCTATGGCCATTGAAAAGATAAAGCCTTGCCTTAAAGCAGGTATTATTGTTTTTTTCAGGGTAATGAGACCTCTCTGTGAGCACTAATAAAAGCTGCAATATGTGAACCTAACTCTTTTTGTACCTGTAACAAAAACTATGTATATCTTAAAAGGTTATGTGGACATAAAAAAAAAAAAATCTAGTATAGAAGCCACATGAAAGTCAGGATAACCTCATGAGAAATGTAACATGAAGTAGCAAACAGAGGGCAACATTTCATGATTGAATATATAGATCATATGGAGCACGTAATGAAACACATAGATTTTACGGTGAAATTACATTCTTTACTGATACATGTGTTATGTGGATGGGGTATTAAAGAAAATAGATGCACTTTTCCAGCAATGCAACACAACACTCCACAGCACATAGAGCTGAAAAACATGACATCAGTGAACTAGAGCTACAGGGTCGTGGAACTGTGAGAAAAACCAATTTCAGAGCATAAAGTGGATGCAGGGTAAGTACAGCTTTCCCAAACCATCTCCCCTACCTCTCCCACAGGGTAGAAGCCTCTCACATTTTTGTTGCAAAAGAGATAGCTGGGAAACCTGAGGGAAAATTACAGATAGAAGCCTAGGGAATGACTGGAGCTGGGATAATCAGAGGTATAGATAGGACTTGGCAATTACAGCTTATACTCTGGATTCACTTTTCTACAGCTGATCCCCACTACTGGGTTGACATTTGTGCATTAGCATTGTTTAACATTATTATGTTTCCCACTTTTATAAGAGCCCCGGTGAATTCAGGCCAGGATGTGGGTTTGACATAGGACTTCCCTTCCAGCAGAAGGTGTGAGGTCAGGGCACTCTTTTCAGAGCAATTTAACTGAAATTACTGTCACATGATGCTGAAAAACTAGGTCAATTAGTGCATGCTGAGCAGTGTGCTGCCATTAAACAGTGATGAACATCCACAGCCTTTTCATTTACTAATGTTTGCAGTGTCCCCACCTTTTCTCTTCTCTTGGCTAGAAATGCAAGGTAGGTCCAGCCTTTGCTAGAGGGATAAATGGCATCCTCTAAAGTGAAGAGTAATCAAAAATTAGGTTTGGGGATCACATCTTGGTGTGAACTATCACACATAGAAAAGGTTTGCACTGAGATATTTGCATCACTTCCTTAGGGAAGGAGGGTGAGTCCTTATTAGGATTTTGTGAAGGCTGTAGGATCTAACCCGCTCAAAGGAGCACATGCATCTCCCAAGTGAGGACAACCCCATGTTTGTAGTGGAGAGTGCTAAATCTGCCTGCTGAGGGGGTTATGGACCGAGAAGGAAAAGTGTGAACTAAAACTCTAAGATACTCCAGGAAAATTATTTAATATGAAGATCTACTGCCAGTGATTCCTCACCTGTAATTGCACCCTGATACACTGTGTGCACAAAGGCTGTGGTACCATACTCTGTCTGAGGTACGTCTTCATCTTCCCAAATGGTCATGGAGAAGGAAGGAATGAATGAATTAGATCTTTGAATGCATAGATAGTTTGGTCTTCTTTGTTTTGAGTTTTAGATTTAGGATTAAGCTTCATCTCTCCGAAGTTTAGGGTCGTTTTAAAAGACTAGGCTGACATCAAGGTGTTCTATAATTCTGAATGTATTAATCCTGGTAACCCAGTTTCTGAACCACCCATGCAGCTCATTGATTAATAAAGGTTGAAGGGACCTCAGGAAGTCCAAAGTCTAATCTCTTGCACAGAGCAGACCTAACTTCAAATTAGGTCAAGTTACTTGGGGCTTTTAGTCCAACTGAATTCTGAAGATTGCCATCCCTGGAGATTACACAGTCTCTTTTGGCTTCCTCCTCCTGTGCTTAACCACTCCTATGGGGAAGAATCTTTTCTTGTGACCAGTTCTATCTTACTTCATTCCAGCTTTTGTTCAGTAACTTTTGACTTTCATTGGACAACTGTGAGAACAGACTGTCTCTGTCTCATCTATATCCTCACCATTAGAAAGAAGAATTCTGATCCCCCACCTCCCAACACTTTCTTCAAAGCATGTATGGAGGAATGGGGTACAAACTCTTTTGCAGGTAGTTGGAGAGCTAGCAACAAAGAGGTCTGAGACAAAGGTGTGTCTTCACTGGTCCAGTGTTAGCCACACAGCTCTAAGGCATCCTGCAGCACAGGTACTCTCCTGGAGCCCTGCTGTAGGTTTTGGCACCTGGAGCCTGAAAATATTTCTGTTCCCTAATGCCAGAAAATGTTGATGTCTCTTCCAATGGAAAGCTCTTAAAAATATAGAAAATAACCACAGGCAAAACAGCAGCTAAATATGATGCCAGTGAAAGATTTCCAGCTATTTGTGACCTGCAGGGAATGGGGAGCAAATTTTCAAGGGAGACCTACCCAAGAGCCCAGTCCACTCTCTCTCTTTGGAGTCTCTGTGTACAGCAGCCACCCAAAAAACTTTAAAAATAGAGCTTTATCCTCTCATTGCATCTTCTGGCATTGCGTGTCTGCTCTAATGAGATACTGGACATTACATTGTAGATAGCTTTCATTTGATTCTGTAGTACTACTGAAGCAAATAATAGAAATACTGCATGGATCTGGTCATGGAAAGGTTTTAATTCTCCTCCCACCTATCTCTACTAAAAGCTTTGGAGGTCAAAGTCCTCTGCTTAGTTAAACTGTGGAAGGGAATTGGGTTCTTCATTTGAAGTCCTTCCTAATGTCAGCACAATCATACTTATTGGCAGAGAGGCATGGGCAGGGGAAAAGGTGAATCAGGACCACACTGCAGGGCAGTGATGAGAGGTGGAATTAGGTCTGTCCATAAGTCAAACAATAAACCCCTATTAGTGAAATGATGACAACCTATTAGGGCCATTCAGATGCATCCCTTTGGAGCCATAGAGAGTTGTTTAGTAAAGATTAAAGCTTACTACAAAGGCTATAAATGAGAATTATCGGCACATGATGACTCCAGTCCAACTCTCCTGTCTGCAGCACTTCATGAAGCCACTGGCTGCACTGGGAAGCAGGTTCCCTGATCCAAAATAGGCAAATTCTGATGGCTCCTATTTCCTATCTCTGACAAGTGCCTGGTCACCCAAGGGCAGGACAGGCTATGGGACAAGTACATATCTGCAGAGAACCTCTGCAGGCCCAAGACTTGTCAGGGCTGCAAAAGGAGATAAAAGGATCATGATTCCTGCCTTGTGGCAGCACGGAGACTGCAAGGAGCCGTAACTGTGTCCTTTGTTACTAATCCCATCTCCACTGCTGTAAGCACCGGCAAGAGGAACACCCAGCACCGATACAACTGTGTGATTTTTTGTTTTGGTTCGGGTGTGTATATGCTGATTCTGTACAGACTGTGTGATACCAGCCAGAAATTGCAAGCTAGTAGACTGAAAGATTGGGATAGGAATTTTTTTGCACCTAAATGACCTACCAAATAAGTCCAGAAATCTATGCAGAGTTGGGACTTCTCTGCACAGTGGTTTTCCAATGTGTCTTCCTTCATTTGATGCAGCAAAACTAAAAATAATTCCTGGAGAGCTGGAGCAAGCAGAGTAGCAGCACCACATGCTCAGCAAGGCACTTGATTGTTTTTATTGCTTTTATCCAACCATGCAACTCCATTTCTCACTGTGACTCAAATATCATTCTGTCGGTCTAGTAGGGCTGGAAAATCCATAATGCACTGTGGTTCAGGGGAAATTTCTTCCTTTGAAAAACAAACTACTTCCACCTGAATAAGTTCACTGGGTTTTTCCCTGACATAGCTAGTGACGGATTACTGGAGGAATGTAACAAAGTGTAAAAACAGGAACTTTATTATAATATCTGTAATATCTTTCATAAAAGCACCCTAAACAAAGTAAAGGAAGCAGCTTGCAAACCTTATGCTCTCCCCACTGACTTTGGTGTCTATAGATGTGCTTGTGAATAAAAGCACCAATCCATATGAGACTGGGTAGGAGTGGGATACTGCTATGATTTATAATTATGAGCAGTATGAATATGAATTCATGAACTTAGGGTGCTCTGTGTTTACTTAGGCCCCCAGTGCAGCACAGTTTCAGATAGTCTTAAACTCCTCTGAGCTGCCTGACTTATGTGCTAGAAACAGCCAGTTTCAACAGTACCCTTTTCCAAGCAGCACTGGAGAGCCACACTGGAAAGCTCCACTTATTAAGCCTACAGAAATCAAAACACATGGGCTGACCTCTCAAACTCATGGAAATCATGTCTCTTGTATGGTTGATATAAGTGGTCATAGAGGCAGAGTTTCCTTCCAATCATCTAAATCTCTTGTCTGCAGGGGAGGACCTGCAGATTCGCAGCAGGTCAGAGGAGTTGGGCTGAGGCTTGGGAATGAAAAGCCCTTGGTAAACAAGCCGATGGTGCTCCACTGGCTGTGCCATGCACTGCTTCTTGGCACCTGAGACTGGTGCCCACCTGGGTGACAGTCCTGGGATGGTTTACTTAAGAATGCCATGGAGTGGACCGTAACAGGGAGTAGTTTGGTCCTATGGACTGCCAAAGAGATGGGGAAGACATGAAAAGAAGAGGATGAGAGCTGCAAATCATGTGGACCTGGGTGTCTGTAGATACTTTGAATCAGAGCTCACGTGGACAGATAGGGCAGGATGCTGGCTGGAGCACTTCTCACTGTGCTTATTCCAATTCCAATTCCAATTAATGTGCCATGTTGAACAAAAAAGATTCCTTAAGTTACTTCCGAGATGCCTTTCTCAAGATGTTCATTACAACTCTAAAGTTTCACAAAGGTCACCGCTGATTTTTATATTTATTGAGATTTTGGATAGCTGCCTCCCATCCAACTCAAACAAGGACAAACAGCTCGAGGCTGTCAGGTGATGATGTGCAGACATACCTATCATATTGCAAAAGCAAGCCTCGTCCGCATTAATTTCCTTTTCCAGCATGATCAATAGCTATGAGGTTTATCGACTTCACTGAGCACCTGGCTTCACAATAAAGTGTATATCACTGTACAGACCAGTCATCACATCTATCCTTATCTTCATAGTCAGATAGCCCCTGTCTGAATCACCCTCGCAGTAGGGTTAGAAATTAAAGGTAAGAAACAATATAATTCTTTTTCTTTTTCTTTTTTTTTTTTAATTTTAGTTGAAAACAAGCTTTTATTTAACCCTTCTTTTTTTTTTTTTTTTTTTCAGTACAAAGTGTTGTGCAAGGACTCATTTCCCTTCCCCTGCACTTGAACTCCTGAAATTTTATCTCTGGGCCGGGTACAGGAAATCATATCAACATCACCTCGACCACAGCTTGGCTGCAGTTCACCAGCTGTAATCCAAATGGAAGTAACTCAGTGTCTCTGTTTGCTTAGGCTCTGAAAAAGCAAAGGATCAAAGAGTGTTCACAAAAACTGAAGTTGGCCATTAGCACATCTACCTGAAAAAGGAAAGTTGTGGATGACTGTCAGTGCTCAGAATCTTTTATATATTTTACATGAAGCAAAACCCAGGAGTACCCCTGACTTGTCAGTCCCAGGCCAGTGTCCTGCTGCTGAGTCTTGCTTGCTCTTTGTTGGCCTTGAGTGCTTCTCCCTGCTCCAGAGACCAGCGTCCTTTGCTGACTCTGCAGGAGGATGGAGCACACATTGCTCTGACCCTGTCTTTGGGGTCATTTCATGAAAGACATGGGTTCTCCCTGGCACACACATTTACTGGAAGCCTCCTACAGCCCAGGCTGGTCGCAGAGTGAAAGACAGGAAGATGGACTACATCACAAGATGTGTTTTAAAAAGAGAAAATGGGAATGTGCTCAGTTCTTGTGAGAAATAAAGACCTTCTAGGCTCAAGAAATGGTGCTCATTGGGATCCAAAAATTGAGAGATTTCTGTTGGTAGGCCTGGAAGCACTCCCATGCTCACCAGTTGCATTGTCTACCCATAGGGAGCTTTTAGCTCCAGTTGCCATCTCCCTTTGAAATAGGACCCCAACCCACCAAACACTTTGCAGAGGGAACTGCAGTGCCCCTCTATCTGCAGCAAAGCCTCTACAATGTCTAACTACACTATCAGAGGCCAAAGTAACCCCAAATTAATATTCTCTTAACAAATACATTACTTACATCAATTTATTGTAGTAATCCATGATCACAACAGCAAAGAGGTTGGGCCATTTCTGAACCAGTGTAACTGAAAAACAGATCTGCATTTGGTTTCTGGAGACATGTGCTGTGACAAGGCCGAGGAGGACCATACTGAAGGACAGCCAGACCCCAGAGAAGCCTTGGTTAGAGCTCAGTTTTGTAAAGCATTGAGCCATCTGGCCTCTGTCCAGCAAAGCACTTTAGCGCATGTTTAACATTAAACTTGCAAGTAATGCTGTTGACTGCAACGGGCATTTGGAAAAAAATAGTCTCCTTTGATAGAGGTCCCTTTATTGCCTCCCTTTAGATGTTTCCTGACTGTATTTCCAGGGGTGTGACAAATGCTCAGCAGTCTTTGTGGAGGGCACGGACAAAGGTGACCAATGAATACACCTCCTAAAATGCAGCCAATTCTTTTGCCACACTCAAGGGACTAACATGCTTCCACATGCAATACAGCTTTTTCTTCTAATCACAATCCTTATAATATTCTTGTTTTCCTACTCTTTCTGAGGCCAAGGTGCATAGAACATTTTGAAATCCACAGGTGGCCCCTTTTCCATGAGATTTCCATTCCACTCCATCAAATACATTCTCTCTGTATAGACGAAACTAAATGAGGAAACTGAATTTTAACACAGATAAATTCAGAAAGGCTTCTCTCTCCTCATTAGCAAAATGCATGAGGGAGATGCATCTTCTCATGCAGATTGTAGTGGAGTTTAACTGCCTTCAGCTGAGCCACATCAATGTATGTCCCAGCACAGTAATTCCAGCCTTCATTTGGTGGCTGTATGTGTAAATGTATGCTTAAAAAGTTAATGTTTCTTGAGGGGCTCATGTGCCCATTTTTTCATGTCTTTTTTATATCATGGGAGCAGAGATATGTGATTACTGTTATACTGATTTAATGAGGCTAGTAAAAAATTACCATTGACTTCTAAATGTTGTACTGATATTGGTTATTTTACAGATGAATATTTTGGTGATATTTCATGGCTCCTCCTCATTCAGACATTTCTCCCAGTGCCATTAAGAAGGCTTATAAAATTCTATTAAGTATTTCCACGTGAAGTTTAAATTTGGCAGTGTAGCTAAGGAATTACATTTCACCGTACTACGTGAATAAGATTGTCTTTCTTCCTCATTATATTCCAGAAATTTGCCACACAATGTTAAAATGCAAACTATAGAAGAGATTTGATTTGATTAGCTCTGCAAAAATTTGTATTTGCAGCAGCTACAATTCCCTGTGTGTGTGCACACACCTGAACAAGTCACCTCACTCCTGAGTTGGTAGGATGCCTGGTTCAAAATCTCTCCTTTAAGTTGTAGTTGTTTTAGGGAAAACAACCAAACAGGAGACAATAGGTGTGAATGGGTAATTCCTCACATTGATTTCTGCAAATAATTACTGATTCAAATTACCATGGAGAAGTGTATTTTCAGTTCCTCACCTCCTGCTTAGAAGAAAGGAAACCTGAATGTATTCAATTATTGTGTAGCAGTTCTACATGTGACAAAGACTTGACTATTTTAGAGGCAGGAATAATTACATTAGCAATATTGTTACCATGGTGTCACCACTGCTTCGGAAATTTATTATATAGTAGTAAATAAAATTCAGACTCCACAATAGCTTCCACAGACAAGTTTAATAAAAATTCTACTTCATTATGAATATGTGTATAAAGCATCTGTAACTCTCATGGCTCAGAGGAGAGTGTCACGTGCTATTAGTATAGGAGCAGCAGAAATTGGTATTAGCGAAAAAAAAAAGAGTAGGGAAAAAGCAGTGATTTTCCATAGTCCAAATCTTCTGCTATTCCTTTTGGGACTGAGATATGTTTTACTCTTTCCCACTCATCTCCCTTCATCTGCTGCAGAAGTCTCATCCAGCAGCATTAGGAGGCTTTTTCTATATAATTTTTTCACCTTTAATTGTAAGTCTCAACCCTTGTCTCAAATCCTCAGCCCTTCCAGGAGCTCAGGCTGTGTGAGGTGAGGGATTATAATGACGCGGGTGTGACTTCATGGGTGAGGTAGGCTTGAGCATTTTTCTGCAGAAAAGATTTCTGCAATGGTTTCTTTGTGATGCAAAGTTGTGTAATGGTTAATATTTTTGCAGTTTATTCCCCATTAGAGCAGTTGTTTCATATCAGTAAAATAGCACCTGTTACAAATTACTTCATGCTTTTGAAATAATTTAGCTGGTTTTTCTGCCCTTCAGTAAACAAGGAAACTATTATGATAGAAAGGTTTTCTATCTTACAAAAATGCAAGCATAAATCAATGCCAGGGTGCAGCCACTGCAGGATTATTGCTGAAACAGGCCCCTGCAGGCCATGTAGATAATGGCATTGTGTTAAGGAACAAAGACCAATGCTTTTAAAGAAAATAAAATCAGGCAATGAAACTCTGTGGAAATGATTGTTTTGAACAGGGGGAATGTACCTTTTTACAGCAGATCTGTTAGGAGATGCACACCTCTGACTGCAGTGCTGTTAAACTGCCAGGTGTGTTTGTCGTGAATGAGTGATTTAGGGTCGCTCCAAGAATCACCACTAAAGGTATTGATAAAATGGTTTTTATATGAATTTATCAAAGTGTGCCTTAACAAAGTTCAATGGCAAGTTTCACACTATTACTACATGCATGAAACATTGAAACAAAAACAGAGTAAGAATCAATTTAGAATGATTTACATAGAGACCAGAGATGCAAAAGGGTAAGGCAGATGCTACCATTGAGTCACAAGGTCCAGAGTAGATCCCCTTCCTTTCTAAACTTCTGATGGAGCTTAAGTGTGGCTAGGCCCAATCTTAGTCTCAAACTTGGACAATGGTTTATGCACAGTGTTTTATTTACAGTTTTTAAAGAAATGAACTACATGGATTAGCATTGATTTGGCATGCTATCAGCAACTTACTGAGGATCTGTTGTGAATAAGGAGTCTTTTCACCTTGGAAAAGGAAGGGTGTCTCAGCCTCAGGTAAAGAATCTCAAACCTTGAGAGACATCCCAGCACAAGCAGAGAGTCACCAGCATGAAGTCCAGTTGTAACTGAGAAAGAGTTTGAACTGGACTTGTCCAAACACATGTTGTTGATAGAAGGTCTCTCTGCCTCAAGGAGAAACTCTGAGGGGTGTCCCAGCTCAAGGGAAGATCACCCACCAAATAGACACACTCAAAGAAGGCTCACTCAAGCTGTCACATTTATGGGATAAAGTGGTTGACTCATAGTCAAATTGCATCCTATGGGAAGGGTATGCATGAGGCTCCTTGTGCCCACAACTTTCTTTTTTCCCTGACAAATGAGTTTTGGAAAAATCACTTGATATTCATGATCAGTGTTCCAAGCTCATGTGCATCCAGCTCACGATGCCTACTGGATCACTCTGTCCCTTTGTGGGTTTCCTGGAGGAGTTCTTGGCCCGGCTATGCCTCACAGAATCATAGAACCTGCTGAGTTGGAAGGGACCCATCAGGATCATTGGGTGGAGTCCAACTCCTGTCCCTGTGCTGGACACCTCAAGAATCACACCATGTCCCTGAAAACATGCAGGCCTTTACCTCCATTGGAGACTGTAGCAAACTTCTGCTTGTTTGGTTAAGGGGTTCAGTGCATCCATCACAGTGTTAACATTATGAATATATTTTTAGAGAAATGGGATTATTTTGGTAGTGGAAGTCATTTATTTAGATGCAGGTTCAAAGCTACTTAGCATTCTTGGTACAAAGATTTATTGAGAAAGAGTCAAGGGGGGAAGAATGTCCCCCATGTTTTTCTCATGTGATGCCTTAAAATGAGCTTTAAAAAATGGAGGTAGGAGTTTTCATTTACAGCATTTTCTCTATGCTGTCTGCATCTTTGTGGATGCATTTTCAGCTATTGGGTTTATAAGCCTGTACTCTTGCAACTGGGAAAGATTTCAGAGAAAGTTGGGTCAGAATAAGTTAATACTTCTAATAAATAAGCAAACTTAAACAAAACAAGACCAAACTCCTCAATTCCCAAATGCCAAAGATATTTAATTAATGTGAGCCTTGCTTGCGTGCTGATAACTCCTAATGAATATGAATGTCTCTGAGTAATCCAGGAAAGGATTTCTGAGAATTTTGTTTGCACCTGAGGCATTGTTTGAGGGAGCCCAGCACAGCAGCAATGCACCGAGATACGACACACAGGGACTGCTGAGACGAAATTTGTTTTAATTTCTCCCCTTCAGCCACACAAGGTGAGTGTCCCTCTCAGGGAGTTCTTGCGCAGTGAAGTCCCACCATACCCTCAATGCTGCCAGTGGGTCTCTCTGGCTCATGGGATGAAACCACGACAGCCTGTAAGAACCAGTCACCATGGATGCTCTGCCAGGAGTGTGAACTAGCTCAGCTAATGTAAAGTAATGACCCAGCTGTGAGTGGGGTGCTTGGGTGTCCCCCTCAGTTTCTAGAGAAAGAGGATTACGATTTCCGTGTGCTTTGGCACTGACCCCAAAAGCATTCATATATGTCTCTCTCCTACTTTCAGTGGGCATTTGGTCAAAGGAAATATCCCAATATCTCCTTGCAACCTCAGTGTAATGGGTGCTTTGACTAGGATTGTTTTCATTAAGATAATTCCTTTTATATTCCTCATAGAATTGAAAGGGTGTCCAATCAGTAACAATTTTATTCTACAAATCTTCACCACTTAATAGAGAACACATTTTCAGTAAGAATTTTCAATATCCTCTCCCAGGGCATAGATTTTCAATAGCATTTGTATAATCAGCTTGCAACCTTTTAGCAATTGTGACTATTTCTCAAAGGATATGCAAGATTTGAAGCTATTATGGGAGAACACGCAAGATTCGAAACTAGCAGCAATTGCAAGAATAATTTGTTGGTGTTTATTTTCTTCTCCTCCTGGAACAGATGGGCACAGCACACAGCCAACACTTAACTGGGGGTGTTTGGATACACTCTCACATACCTGCCTGCAGGAGTTTGCTTTCTGCCTGAAGTGCCTAAGCAATTCAGTATGTCTATATCCTGCCATAGAAGGTATATAAATACCTGTGTCAGTTGTCACAGCTGCCAACCTGACTATGAAGGCTGGTCCTTGCATGGTCCCAACTCCAGCCTGTGACTCAGCACTTAGCAAACTTGAGTCTTCATCACATCTCCTTTTACTTCCTGCTTTTCAGCTCATGTTAGTGGCCCTGAGCAATTCACATGTTCTTCAACCAACATTTCCTTTTTGAGCTGTCTTTTCACTCAAAATTATAACTTACTTAGGGGATACCTGTGGCCTAACTCCATATGTCTGCAGAAGTGATGGCTAAACCTGAGCCAACTGGCTCTTTTCTACTTGTAGTCTTTCCGTCCTACTGCTGTTTGACAACCTGGAAAAATGTGGAGTGATTCAGCTCATAAGACCTACCTATTGACTGGGCAATTAATTTCATTCAGAAAGACTGAGTGAATTCTTCCTTTCAGATTCCTGTAACTCCACACTGACTCTCAAGGGCACCAACTCACAGAGATGACAGTGTTTTTGAATTGAGAGGTACAAACCCCACCTCAAAGGTCTATCAATGGATTGGAAACATGCTCAAGCACCAGGAGTGAATAGAGGTGTGTATCTGTGTATGAAATGGCATGGGGGACACTGTAAGAGAAAGAGAAACCTTGAACAGTGGAAGAAGGTGGCATAACTCAAGACCAACAAACCAAAAGCTTGTAAAGAAATTTCCTTCTCTCTGAAAGGAACTCCACTTACAAGGAAAATTGTCTTTATTAATGTTATTGCTTCTCTTATCCTATCCTACTAAGTAAGCGTGTCTTAGGAGTTCAGTTTTCCCTTGGCTGTCAAAAAGTTGCAGAAGGAGAGTTGTGCCAACAGACCATGGGCTTCAAGGCACGAATGATGGGGCTGAGTGTGAGCAGGGACAGCCTCATCCAGAGTTTGCCCACCATAAGGAGCCCTTGGCAGGTTTTTTAACTCAAACATCGTTACAATGGAAAATAAACAGTTGTGTTTGTCCAGGCTGATAGCAGGCATTTGCCCACAGCAAATGCATCTATATGCAAAGGGCCCTCTTGGTGGATGTGCTCAGAGTAAGTCTGGATAATGAGATCCTTATTGCTTCAGTGTCAATCCTCCACCAGGCAGCAGTTTAAATCTTTGCCCCCCATTTGTGTGCTGTATTTGGTCCATAATGTACTTATTTTCAAGTGTCATTTTTAATTTAATGCATGAGGGAACTTATTACCCCTGGCAGAGTTAAATAGTTAAACCAGAATCTGTCAATTCCTCCCAATCTGTTGACAAGTGGAATAATACTGCACAGTGATTAGTTTATATGAAGACTTGTGGACAAGCTGAAGCCCTGGAAGTCATACAGGGATTTCTGCTCTGCATGCAGCAGGCACAGGAGGGATTTGGGTGTTTTTCCTGTAACTTCCTATGACAGAAAGAGGTAACTTGAACTTAGACAGATTTGAGTCCCTGCGCATTCAGAGTTGAGGATGTCTAATTACTGAGTTTGCAATGTTTGGAAGATGTCCCCTTAACCATGGGATTCAGTATCCCTGGAGACGGCAGGTATAGATCTATGCCTTTAAAAGACATTTAAGAGTGTTATAACTTCAAGAATTTTCTCATCTCCACAATCTCCACAATTCTCACAATCTGAATGAGACCCTATGAAATAATTTTTTGTGTCCCTCTCCTTTTTTGTCTTGCATGAGGGGTGTTGTGGGCTACCCTTTCTTTAGCTGGGAGGTAGCTGGCAAGTTGGAGGCAGCTGCCAGGTTTGCTCAGCTGCTGAGAGCTGTGACACACACTGTCCTGCATGGTAGAGCCTCCTCAGTGGCTTTTATTTTGATCTTCATACTAGGAAATTAAACCACTCTAACTGAGAGTGCTGGTAGCTCAGTATTGTATATAGGAAAACATAACACATAACTGTTGTGAAAAATCCTTAAGCAGGAAATTAATATGAAGGAAAATCACATCCCTTAAAAAGACCCCAGTACTTTAGATCACTTTGAAGAAAAGCTGTTGTGAAATGCTTTCATACAGACCTACACTTAGGGAGCAAGATCATATTTTCTTTATTGCTAAGGATATTTGAAAAAAGCATCACAGCTTGTGTTTGGGCGGGGAAAAATAATACTAGTACTTATATAAGATTTTTCAACTGTGGATACAAATCTGTATCACTGGCCCTATTTCACAGGAGGAGAAATTGAGGCACAGAGCAGGAAAACAACCTGTCACTCAGAGACCAGTGGGTCTGCTAGAAATAGAACCCAGGTCTTCTGAAGCCTAATTCAGTTCAGTTGAGACTCCTGATCTCTGTATACTCCAACTTAGTGTTTGCATTGATTTTTTTTTTGTTTGTTTGAAGTGAGTAAATGTATATTTCCCAAGACTGAAGCTCTTTTGCTTCCCGGATAGCAATTGTGATGGCAGATAATCCTGCTGTGCTGCTGCCTGAGAGCAAAGCATCCTCTCAGGGTGATTTTTTGGTCTTCTGTTTTGACTCATCCTTGGCACATTTACTGGCCTTGCAGTGGTTATTCCTGGAATGGAATTGTGGAGAAGGGAGACATTGTCAGGTACCTCAGGCATGTCCTGGGAAAAATCAGCCCTTCAACTCTCTTTCACCTCAATGCAGTGCTTATGGCAAAGGTTTCATTCTCCCTCCTGGGAAAGCGACCCTACATGGTGGGTGTCCCTACGCAGTGGAGAGATGGAACACTGCAAGCCCTTCCCTCTAGCCATGCAGGATGGAGATGTAGCCCTCTGTTCTCAATGGTATCATGCCTGTCAGGTTGTTCATATTCAGTCTTCTCACAAAACATCTGCCTTTGTGATGAGCAGCATCAGAACCTGCTGTGGAGGGACCCAGGGAACAGGGGAACAATGATACTCCAAGAACACCACCACACTTTTCTGCTGGGTATTTTCTGCAGGGTATTTCTGCAGGCAAGGAACTTGCTTTGGTGGCTTCACTCTGCACTGCAGTAAACCCATAGCTATAAAGAACAAAATGACATGGGTAATGGCCTTGCACTCCTGAGAATAGCTTTGCAACAGGCAGCCCACCAGTTTTGTGAAGAAGAATTCCCACATCAGGTAAGACTCTAGTTTGGTTCCTGTTATTAAGGTGCAATATATTTGGTAGGAGACTGATTTGAAAAGGGGAATTACTTTGAACTTTCCTGGTTTAGTTCTACCCATTTTAAACAAAGCAGATTTCAAAGGTCTCTGTAATAGAAAGTCTGACAGAAAGAGTCACTGCATAGAGAAAGCAGTAATTGATGATGGTTGAAGCTGTCAGATTTGCTAGGAGCACTGATCAGCTAGTCAAGGGAAGCAAAATAGATTTCACTGAGGCCATCATATTTCATTGGATGTGACTGCAGTGAGCAAGCTTGCAGCAGCACAACCACCATGCGCTGGCAAGGGAGACCCTGAGTTGCATGACAGTGTGGTGCAGTGACAGGTGGACATTCTTGCACCCACATCTGTAAAATTTCAGGCCGAGGGTGTGGGGATGCAGTTGCATGGAGCAATATTTCAGCCTTGCTCCTCAGGTGGTTTTCCTGCCTGATGTTTATGCTCTGCTTGCAACTTCAGGTCATCACCTTCCTCCAGGGATGAAATCAGAGCCCATGTCCTTCTGGAGTAAGTGTCTCATGTTGGAAACATGGCTTCTGTTGAGCCCCATGGCATTTGATTGCCTTGCCAGGGTGAGTCAAAACCCCCTCCTCATTTCTACTTCCCATGTTTTAATGCAGGGATTATTAACCACTCCCACAGACCTAGAAGGATGTTTGTAGCCAGTCACTTTTGTCACTGCATTTAAATGTTGAGACTAAGTTTGCTATTGTGCAGATTAATACAAAAAATAAGGTCCGGGCTATGGATACACTTCATACAGAGAGGAGGGGGGGGAAATTTTCTCTCTCAGTGAGTCCAGGACTGTTAAGGATGTGACATCTGCCCTAGCAAGGCTATGCTGGCATCTCCAAGCAAGTCGAGCAATGCTTGGTGGTATTAAAGACACACCAGGGTTTTTTTCTCCTGGAGATGTTAGAAATAAATATCTTTCAACAGGAAGGGGTAAATCTGTCCAGACATTCTTGCGGGTTTCAAAAGGAAAATTATCTATAAAAGCTGCTGTCATCTACCCTGAACAGGTTCTCTGAAGGGTGAAGCTCAGACTGGACCCCTGACAAAGGTTTTGTCAGGAGGGTTTATGCAGTTGAGACGCTGTGAGAGAGAGACAAAGAAACCAGGAAGAATTAATCTCCCTATGACCAGATTGTTCAAGTATATTCCTTCTGTTCTTTCATTTCTTCAAGCTATATAATTTATGAGTATTGATAATCACAATTGAATTGGGGTTTTTTTGTTAGTTGTTGGAGTTTGTTTTGTTTTGTTCGGGTTTTTTGTTTGTTTGTTTGTTTGTTTTTGGCTTTTGATTTTGGTTTTACCTTAATGCAAGTTAAAGGAGATTTCTGGTTTGCGTGTGAAGTGGTAAGACATCTCTTGTATATGGCTCCTCCAAGGTCAGGAAGAGGAAGAAGTGTCTTCTGATAACCAGAGCTGTCTAGAAGAGCCTTTGGGGTGAGGAAGGAGGCTGGATCCAGAATGTCCCCAGGAGGTCTCCTATAACAGATTTCCCAGGATTGTGTGCTGGTCAGTATTTTTACAAACAAATGTGTTATTAAACCTGCTGGTAGAAGCTTTGCAGGACTTCTAGGATGCTGTTACTCAAAGAGATTAGTTCTGAGGGTGCTGTTGAAAGTGTGTCTCTGAAGAAGTGACCCCAGGATCCTTCCTAGTTCAGACTGAAGAGGACAAGGACCAGGCATCTGCCTCTGTCACACACACGTCAAGAGACCACATCTCATGGGTCCATGCTGCAAGTTACCAAAATCTGAGTCTGTGCCATCTTTGCTGATCCTCTACATGCAGAGAAATGGGGAAATAAATAGTAATCCCAGTTATCTTCCCTCTTTCCCCCAGGTCTCTGGGGTAGGTGCAGTGTTTTGGAGTGCCGTGTGTAGCAGCCAGGCAATTTTTTTTCCTGCCCATCTGCAGGTATTTTAAGCTTAGCAGGACGGAAGAAAGAGAATCCTTCTATGTCCTCTTCAGGAATTGTTTTGTTCTTCATTTCTACTGCATTTTGCTTGTAACTGATGCTGCCAAGTGTCACTGTGGAACAAATAAGAGATTCAACCCAGAGATACTACATTCTTGAACTACAAGAATGATTTATAGGATCAGAAATTAATTAGATTGCAATGATGGGGTGTAAGTGCTGTGTCACTCTTAATAATTAGGTGATTAAAGTCAGTCAAAAATAAAGCTACCATGATAAAACACAGTGGAGCTGAAGATGGTTGTTTCCCATTAGCTGCCAAGGACAGAGAACCTGATTTTTCAGAAGAGAATTTTTTGTCACATGATAGAAAACTGTGGAGATGACCCAGGGGAGGAGACAAGTCCTAGACAACACGTGCCCATCCCAGCTGAATGTGTGGAGCTGTTGCACATCTCCAGCATGGAAGAGTTTGATGCAGATGGGAAAAGCTGTGCCCACTAGCTCCTCCTGTACAGGAGATTGGTACGAGACACATTTACTGACAGAGGGCATTGCATAGACCTGAATAGTGCATTTCTCATGGTTAAGGGGTTGCAAGGTTGAGATATATACAGCCAGACATTATTTAAGAGACCTTGGAACATCACTGAACACCTATACCAACTGCATCTACCTGCTTTTCAGCCTTTGTGTGTTCCAAAGGAGTGTCTTTACCAAAATACTGGTGATGTATGGCTGTTTCTGGCTGTGGGACGAAGACATGGCACCTTTTTGGTCCTTCTTCGTACCACATTCATAAGCACATGTGGTCTATACATAAACTCAGACCTATTCTTCACATATTTCCATTTCTGTTTGCTGGCTGAAGAGTCCTGTCCCAAGCGTAAAACACATTTGTCCCTGTGCTGTTGTGTAAATGTCACCCTGGTAGAGAGGAGCCAGGATGGCGACAGGGACACGTAAGAAACAAGTGAAACTGGAGAAATGTGAACCTGTTGTTTTTGAAGCCTGGTGAGTAGGAGTCTGATCTTCCAACTCCAATATTAGTTAATGGGATCTGAATGTTTGACTCCTACACACAGCTCTCAAAATTTACTCCATCTGCTCCATTCCTTGTTATCTTGCCTTTTTTTTTTCTGTAGCAGAAAAGACAGAGCCCTCTCTTTTCCTGAGATAAGCTTTGAGAACTGTAACAGTTTGAGTACAAATGTTAATCTTACTGAAGCCAGTTTTAATACCAATTGGGAATTTGGTTTCTTCTCTAGAGTCACTATATCTACCTTTAAAAATAGATCTATGTGGTAAATGAATGCACAAGTTCACAGATGCAAGATAGCAGTAATGACCAGATTAAAACCTTATACTGTACTGATCTTATCACCCAACTGAAAAATGGACAGTGATCGTCTACAGGGTCAAAGGGTTACATTTTATTGATCTCCTAGAGTTCATTTTATTTTTCTTCATGTCACTCTTACATCTCTGGCACACACAAACACATACATTGTTATAATTCCTTCAAACCATGCTGACTAGTGTCAGCTGAGCTCAGAGTGACTTACTGGTGCTTCTGATTTCAAAGGGAGCTTCTGGATGAAACAACAGCCAAAATCTATTTTTTTTTTCTAAAATCTTTCTTCACCCTTTGTTCTTTCAATGGCTTTTTTTCACTCTTTTGAAAAAGTGCTGTCAAATTTTCCTTTATCTATTCCTATCTGATTTTTCTTTGTCTTTTCCTTTCTGATTTTTTGGCTTTCTTTTGTTCTTGTGGTGTTTTTTGTTGGCCTTATTAAATGGCTCTAGTAGCAACAGCAATGACATGACCCTCCATTT
Organism: Pipra filicauda; assembly: GCF_003945595.2. Classification (NCBI taxonomy): domain Eukaryota; kingdom Metazoa; phylum Chordata; class Aves; order Passeriformes; family Pipridae; genus Pipra; species Pipra filicauda. The sequence continues at coordinate 382,266 of NW_024103651.1, forward strand.
CACTTTTAGCATTTTACAGTCTCTGATAAAACAAAACAGAAAATTTTATCCAAGCTGTTATTTCCACAGAGTATCCTAGAAATGCTGTAGAAATTATATTCCTGTCTTTACAACTCAGTAAGGGAAACTCGAGCACTCCTGTGCTGAGGAAATACATGACATCTCATGCTAAGTTAAAGCCCTAAACTAAACTTTGTATTAATTAGCAAAGCAATAAAGACATTCTGGCTCATTATTTGTGAAAAGGCACACAGCACTTACACTCATGCAGCAATCACTCAGCCATTGGTAATATTGAGGCTACAAATTGCTTCCTAGATGTATTCCCAGAACATAAAACAAATACATCACATTTTTGTTTAACAAACACCACTACCTAATCTGAGCTATATATGCTTTTATGTATGCCATGTGCAGTAAACATAGCATTAAATATGTTGTCTGGATAAGAACTTTCCTAAGAACACTTGAGTCATAATGCAGACTGGGAGCACTAAATTGATTGTAAGTTAACCTGACATTTTAAAGGAAATTGTCATTATCTAATTCACAAGGACCCATTCTGAATGACTGTAAAGAAGATTGTTTTCATTTTGCTTAGATCCAGCACTGTAAAAGGTCACATACTTCTAAGCAGACCTCCTTAAATAACAAAAAACACTTGGAAAGATTTGCATTAGTAGAATTAATGTGTTTAACTGTATGCTAATGAAAACAGCCAGCGTTCTTTGTCTCTGAAGAAAGGGAGGATGAAATAGTAAATCTGAGAAGCTGAAGTTCAATCACCTGTTTCTGTGTGTGTCACTCACAAGGCTTAGCATATAACTGACTTTTTTGATTTTTCTAATCAATTAAATTCAGAATTAGAAGGAATATTTTAGGTCAACACAAAAGTAATTTTTTGCATTTTAATTAATTTTTTTACATCTATATTATGGGGGTATAACTTTAACTAGATCTCTACATTAAACCTCATTATAAAGTATAACATTTACTGAAATAAAATATTTTGTTCCCATTTTATTTTCTTCTAACTGATTTTCCTCTGGACACTGTGTGCCAAATGTGACTGCAGTTTGTGAGCACCTCTAGTCTGTCTGGTTCTGTGGGATTTTTGGTGTCTTTTGTTGACATGGCCACATTCCTCAATGCTTTCATTGGAACACATCTAAACACTTTCAGACTTCTCCCTTGTTTTCTCTTTAAGACTTTTTCACTAGCAAGGATACAGGAGTTTCCTTGCATAAAAAAAAAAATGTTCAGTGACTACATGCATTCAGTTATTGAGGTGCTTTCATCATGGTGGGGAAGGAGACGTGGGACACAGACTCAATGCCATCCTTAATGACAAAAGGTTAGATGAGGTTTTGGAGGACACTGATTTCAGTGGTCTCTGAGTGATGAAGATTCCATCAGGGTACGTGGGAATTCGCTTTTTCTTAGCTTGAAGTAACATCCCTATTTGGTACCATTTGTTTGATGATGCAAAGCAGAGAAATTCCTTCCTCTCTTCATTTACGTACCTGTCTCTTGCTAAACTCTGTGCAAGGAGGAAAAGGGGCTATTTCACCTCTGTGTGTTGTTATCTGTTTAAATATTGCCCCTCAAGGAAAGACAAATAGGTGGATGTTGCACCCAGGAGGTTGGGGTTACTCTATGTGTTGTCATCCCAGAGGACGAAACTTCCTGCACCCATCCATGTACATGGATCCTGCCTGGCGTTTGCACATCCTATAGGAAAGTGCCTCAGCACTGTCTCAAGTTCCAAAGGAAAAAGCATCTCCCCAGCTATTTCTCACTCCCAGGAGATGTCTGGTGCCTTGGTGGTGTTTGGACACAGCTGCACCTGTTCTTGTTCAGATGTCTCCCAGGTGAGACTGACCCACAGATTATAAAATCCTTTGAAGGTTTTAAATGAATACTCTTTCATCTAAAGGGGATGTGGAGAGAGGTTTCTGGGAAAGAAGGAAGAGTCGTTATCAGAGATACTAGTGAGGTGTCTATCATCTCATTGGCCTTGGAAACAGCTTTGTTTTGGTCTCAATTCACAACATTATGTTTGTATGGCAAATCTAATATCCTGAAGGAAGAATTCGAATGGGTTGCATTTCCCTGGCCAGGAGAGGGGAGATGTAGGTTTCATGGATGATATTCATCTGCTTGATTCCTAATTTCCAGATGCTGGGCTTGGCATTTCCTTCCCAAGGACATCCAATTTGTCAAACTCCTGGCCAAGGAAAATATAGTTGGCCCAACTGAGCTTGGTGTGGGTTTTGTTTGTTTATTTGCTTGATTTTTAACCAGGATACAGAAAGCTGTCTGTTATACCTCAGTGGGATGTCTTTTCTCTAAGGTGGCTCCTGCATGGAGCTATAAAGAGCTCAAACAGGGGAAGCCCAAATATAACCACCCATGACTTGGGCACTGTCTGCTCAGATTATAAAGTAATACTGGCCAAGAGAGTGACTCTCTCACTGAACCCAAGGAGGGTAATCAGGATGCATCTACCCTGAGGGGCTGGAGAGGGGCTCTGCTCAGGAGGGTTTTGGGTGGATTGGGCTGTTGACCATGACCCTGGATGTGCCCTGATGATCTCATGTATCACGTGGACCATGAGGGGAGTGGAGCCCTCAGGGACACGTGGAACACAAGAACAGTGGTGTAGACCTCCACTGAGAAGGGAGAGTACTCGCTTTTCTGAGCATGGAGTCCATCCGGGAGTCCTGAGCCATGGCAGAGATCCTCGGAGAGACTGTGTTGAAGAACCACTTCTCAGGATTTCAAGGAAATGCAATGACAAATATTCCTATTCTCTTCTAAAAATCCCATGTATTACTCATGCAAATGGAGTGTTGTTCCCTGGTGACACAGACCCAAGCTAACACCACATTTTTTTAAGCTTTGACTCTGTGTTTTGCTAACAACCACTCCAAAGGCACTGTTCCTCCACACTTCTACCTGTGCCACTCCACATTGTGCTGAGGACACTGGGGAAATGAGAGCTGTCAAGTCGTGGTAATGGTGCAAAATTCATGGTCTGAATATTGCATCTCAGCACGACCTTTGCATATCTGAGCACTTAGACATTGTAGCACTGGGACTGTGCAATGTCACAGAGATAACATTGCCCTCAGCTCAAGCGTGTACTTCACCGAGCGGCAACATCTTGCGGAAATTAACAGGCATTTGCTTATCCAAGGGAAGGCACTCAAAGCAAAATCTGAGTAAAAGCACATCTCTGAGCTACCGGCTATTTGTGTGCACGTAGAAGAGCTGAAATATATTTTCTCAGTGAGAAGTTGATCTAAATCCTCCTTAATTTCAGTAGGAAAATCCATTGAGCTCAGCAGACTCTAATTTAGACACCCAGTGTAGCTTGAAATGCAGAGTAAAATATTATTTCACATGTATTTGCTTTGGAAGGAACGAAGTGTGTTTTTTCAGCTGTGTGTGTAAGTGAAATGACATGTTTAAACTGCTGGTGCAAGGCTGACAGTACTGAAACAGCTGTGTCTGAGTTGGGGGGGAGAACTCCATGTTCATTTGAATTTGGAAAATTAAGGGAAAGAAAATGCCACAGAATTACACTATAAAGCATCAGGGTAATATGTGCATGTGGAGCCAAGCGGGCCATCAGTGTCCCTCAAGATTTTGCTTTAGGAGGGTGAAGTGCAGCTCTCCCATCTCCACCCTGTTGAAGCTGTTAAATGTTTTATTGAAACTCAGTGGGAGATCCCACCCAGAGCACACTGCAATAATGTATAAGAAGATGTCTTCTAAAGAAAAGCCTCTGTGGGATCTTGGAGACAAGTTGTTTGGTTTGAGCTCCTTTTCTGGAGTGAGGAAGACTGGAGATAAACTCTGTGCTGTTCTGCAGATGTTGAAATCTGGAAGAGTCCCCTGGAATTCCATCTGCAAGATGATGCATCCATGCTCTGCAAGGCAGGGTGAGGTAACTGTGGGTGGCTAAGCACTGCCAAAATGTCCTGCAGACAACCAAGCTGGGTTGCTACAGAATCACAAGAGTTGGAACTTCAGTGGTCCACTGTGGGCACCAGTCCATGGTGTAACACACTGTTTGGGGTGTTTCAGCCTCTTGGTGTTTGACTGAGGCAATGCTTTTGAGTATCTTTCATCTGTACCTTCCTGCCCTGAAAAGAGCAGTGTTCCAGGGTTCCAAAAGATCCGTTGGGATGCCTGAGCCCAGAAGGGGCTTTTGGGTTGCAGACTCCTCTGATACCACATCAGCTTGGTTGGATGCCAACATGTCTGAATATGAGGAGATGGAAAAGCTTTCCACACTGCTCAGCACTGTGGAACATGCTGGCCCTCCATTTGGCAGTCCCAGGTTCCTGAAGGGAGCTTAAACACATCCTGTTGTTCCTTGTGCTGACGTGATTTGAGGTGTCAAGCCCTCCAGTGTCCTCCCCATGCCACACTAACATTTAAGAACTGTCACTTCTCTGGCCTGTGCCTGAGATAGGGGCCAGTAACTGATGGTTGAGAGATGGTGAGAAAGAGAAGTTTGATAAGCTGCTTTAATGGCAAAGCCCAACATTCAGTGTTTCTCTGGCAATAAACTACAACTGCAGAAGGGCTGGGAAGTGACCTTCCCAATTGCGCACTGGAACACTGGTTACAAAAGTAACAGTTTCTCCAGTGGTTTAAAATGGATCTGTTTAACTTGGTCTCCTAAAAAGATTAATTTCTTTATGTGTTCATGTGTGAGGTGCCACACTCATGACCAACAGAGGAGAAGTGGTGAGGAACAGGTCTGTACAGAGACCTATGTCACTGCCTTCACACCCACAGCAGATCTGAAGGGGTGGTCACTCTGGGGACTTGTTAATTGCTGTGATCTAGAAGAGGATTTACAAACATTTAGCTTTCCCCAGAATGTGAAAGCTACTATGCATAATGTGCTCTAGGGTCACCTCTGATTTCTAGGTGTAGAACATCCCAGACAGAGCCTTATCTATCTACATCATTCATCAGAGACACCAGATGTCCAGAAATCCCTGGCTGATGTGGTAACTTCTCAATATCTCACCAGTTTATGTTGCTGGGGGGGGGGGGGGGGGGGGGGGGGGGGGGAAGGGAAGAAAAAGAAAGTGCCCAGAGCTTTGTAGGGAGAACCTGATTAGATAAAGAGCAGAAGTATCTCTCAAAACTGAGTTAGACGGGCAACCGTAAATGACTGGATTTAGGATTCATAAAGACAATATTCATTATGAAGCCGCTTTACTGTGAAATCACTGTTGGCTCTTTAATACTGTTAAACATAAAATACAGTAACTATTCTGCAAACTAATTGCCGAGAAAGCAGAGGCAATCTATCCTGGCATTTGTTTATATGCAATGAAGTTTTATAATCTAATTTGCAGATTACCAGCCATGATATTTAAGGCAATTAATGGGCTGAGCTGAATTGCTCACTCCCTTATGTGAGGTTTTCACAGAACATATTTCTGGGCTAAGGAAGGGTACTTAAAATTCTGCACTCACTTCTGTTTGTTAATGGCCGTACTCCTCTGGAACTGTAGATGTTACCTAGTGAACACATTTCTGCTTTTATTACTGGTCCTATAAATTAGTTACTTGTAGCAGTAATTCATAAATGAATAAAACTAATTTTCCTTTTTATTTTAAAATTGACTTCTGTTAAATATGCCACTGTTACCCAGACTACATTATGAAACAGCAGCTGAATGATAAACTCTCAACGCTTCGGTAACTTGCTCTGGCAAGCACCAATATACGGATTGCTGTAAATATTCCGAATGCAGGAAGCCTTTGCATCTTACTGCTGTGAGTGCAATTTTTTTCCCTTCTAAAACCGTTGTTAGTCCCTCCATCTCACTGTGGATTGTCAACTCCACAATGTGAGCAATGCATCTTACTTAGGCCATGCCTCAGCAATCACTGCCGAAACAGCCGCGGTGCTTTGAGAGGTTCCAGTACTGTGCTGGAAGTCAGGTGAATAGGTTTTGAAAGTATTCATTGCTTTCCTTTTCTTTAAGCCCACACTTTGCTCTGAAGTGAAGGGCTCTCATGATCTGACCTGAAGTGTGAGTGGTAAAAAGATAGTAACATCTCTGGTCTAGTAAGGTATATGTACAACACCTAATACCACAGGGTCAGCTAAATCTCTGATGAATATCCAAGATGCAACTGTGGTACAAACAAATGATTTTGACAGGGAGATCAAGAGCAGATGTTCTATTTTTAGCCTGTGCTATTTTAACTCCTCAACACAACAGGGATGACCTACCTCTTTGCGTATCCCATCCTTGCTACAGCTCTTGGTATGGTCTTGTTTTTCTACAGAAACCTTCCCAAGAATCACTTTTGTCTCTTTCTGGGTTTGCCTTAAGTTGTGGCAGAAGGAAATGGTAAACAAATGGAAGCATCCTGAGCAGTCAGAGCCCCCAGGACCTGAGTCTGTGGTTTGCATGCACCTCCCAAGGCACACCCAGCACTTGCAGTGCTGCTTCCTGGCTCAGGCTGCAAGGCCTGATCTGGGATGTTCACAGCATGTGCAACCAGCAGCACTGGAAGTTGAGGGCAGCTCCCAGTGCTGATGCTCAAGCTGAGAATTGCTGACAATGTTAAAATAGTCCTTTAGGATTCTGTAGTATCCAGAGAGTTCAGGCTCTCCAGAGACCAGTCGTTCCATTTGAAGATTAATGGGGTGTGTAACCTACTCTCTGGAGCTGCATGTATTAGTCCGTTGACTGGTGAGGAAGCTCTAATGGGTTATCTTTGGCTAGACATCTTAGTCATAAATTGTTTTTACTATGTTAGGTGACTCCTGGTCTAAGGACAGAAGCTGAAAATAGACTGCTCTCAGTGACACTTGCATTCAGGTACATATTATTTGATTTAACTTGACTGACTTTCTGCCCTAAAGCATTATGTAGCAGAAGTCACTTTACTTAACTTCCAGCCAAACAAAATCTGAATGAAGTCCACTCTGTGGAGAAGCTGTTCTGAGACTGAAAGGCAGAAGCTCTGTGAGGAGAAGAAAGGAGTTTCTTGGGGAGATATGGGCGGGATTGAAGAAAGGAACACCCAGCTCCTGGTTGCATTACAGGCTGTCTCTGAGGATATAGGCAACCCATGGGGTTTGTGTTCAAAGTGTAGAGCCTTCAAACCCTGACTTCCCAGGCACTGAAACTGGTCAACTTGATGTACTGAGGATTTTGTTAAAGGAGTTTCCAAAGGTCGAATACACCTTTCAGACCCAAGGACAGTGCATGGGGCAAAGACTGGAAGTTCCAGACCCTCCATAATCCCTACCTTCTTACATATAGTTTTGTACATAAGTACTCATCTCTGTTTGTGTTTTGATTTTTTAATGGGATGGTCCTAAAGATGGGTGCAATGCATTAGCCTGAAAATGTATTTGAGAGGTGAGTGAGTGCATAATGAGGTGCACTGAGGAGAAAAGGATTTGAATGCTCAAGTCTTTCCCAGAGGAAAAGAAAATTGCATGATATGTAGAAATATGAGGCACAGTGTAGCGAAGGTGTCAGGTCTCATCTGAAATAATGTACATGGTGTTGGTTAGTGCTGCTCAGGGAAGATAAATCCTAACTGATCTGGGTAGCAAAGGGTTTCTAATGGAAAGAGACAGTTTTTTGCTCAGCAGACCGCTGGAAAATCCATAGAAGGCAAAACAAAAGCTCAGAAGAATTTTGGTTATGTCAAAGGCATCTAGAGGTAAATCATTAGGAGCTAGAGCTACTTCCTTGAAATATAGTGTCAGCACAAAGATTAAGTACTAGTTATCCATAATTGCAGATTGGAAATTAAAAATGCACAGTAAAACAAAACCAAACACAACTATGCAAAGCTTGACTGCAGAAGAGGAACTAGCTTTGTGGATGAGAGATCACTCCCCCCAGGCTCTTTTAAGTGAATACTATAACTAAAAACAAACAAACAAAAACCCCACCCCAACAACAAAAAATTGAATTGGTTGAAAAGTACTGCTTAATTTCATTGAATTCAATTACTCAGGTGCAAATTAGGTCAAGTAGCACAAATAGAGCTCGACAGATCATGCCACAGCACTGGGGAATGCATTTCCAGAAAACAAATATAACTGCAGCAGTGATGCACACTTGCAGACTCCACAGCCTGTACTGGGACTCTGTGTTCAGCTGGACTCGTGATATCTGAGTCCACTGAGGCCATAATCGTATAAATGTCAAATTAATATTAAACAATCATAATATGAAACCCAGGGCTTTCAAATTGAGTAAGATGGTTATTGAATGTTAATTACTATGCCACTATTAAGTCATACTCTGAGTTATGACATGTTTATTTTCTAGTTATTAACCTTCAGGGTTTTTTAAATTAGGGTTGTCCCAGTACACCATTAGTGTTAAGTTCTCACATGCTAAATTAAATAGAACATAAGCTGGAAGAACATTGGAGATCAGCTTTCAGAATACTTTTATGTCAGGTTTTTCCTTTAATCTACATCTTTTCTTGCAAGAGGTTTAAATGCCACAGGCTGTTTCATGAAGTAGAGGAAGTTCAGAATTTTGCTGAGAACTGGACTCCTTTTCTGGCTTGCTTGGTGTGGGGTGTGATAACTGAGTGAGGGTATATAGGGGAATGGGAGCTCAGACAACATTCTGTATGAGTGCCAAACATCACAGAAGACAGCCCAGCTGTGGGCTGGAACAGCTGTTCATGGGTGATGGGAGATGCCATGTCTGATTGAACCTGCCCCATTTAGGACAGCAATAGCTCATGGCCAAGGCTGTCCAGCTCCTGCTGAGCTCAGAACAGAAAACTGGTGCTGATGGATGGGAGATGCAGGAGGTGCAACTGCGTGTCAGCTCCCAATGACCAGCAGGAGATGCTTTGTCTCCCAGATATCTTGCACAGGCTGAAGGGGGACCTGGAAGACAGGCATCTTTCTCATGTTGAAAGGTAGAAGGCGGCAGACCAACCTCATCTCAAAACTGAGAGATGCAATTTTACCCAGCCTTGTGCAAGGACAGTAGGTCTGCTCATAGGTCAGAGTACATCCACTGCTGCTGATGGGAAGCCACCCTGCTTCCCACTCATATTTCTTGTATGTGAGTACGGTATGCTGCTGTAAACCAGAATTCTTACTACTGGCATAACTCTCTCTGGACACTTCAGTTCTCATACTTACACAGAAGAATTTTTTCTGGCCTGCTGAGGTGTCTTGAAAGTGGTCTAAGGCTGGACATTTCCTTGTGATTGGCACAGAGGCCACAAGAAGCCTTGGTTCTTTTCCCAGCCCAGGCAGCTGTCTGCTAGAGGACTCTGGACCAGTCTTCTTGTTTTGCCAGGTCTCACCCTCACACTTGTGGAAGAAGTGTGGAAATTTTTGGAAGGATCTTTGTACTCCAGTGATAATCACCATCACAAGGAAGTGTCTTCAGAAGGTCCAAGAAATATTTCTGTCTCTAGCTATGGTGGTATATCAGGATAGTTCTGTTGTATCTTGCCCTTGTCCTTACAACAGATGATATTTCTAGGACTCTTCTTATTCCAAAGCAGTGTCTGTCAAACCTAATTAGTGTTCAGACATAAGTCATCTGGGGAGTGAGACTGCTTAGCAATGAATGAGCAGCCTGTGGGTTGCTTGCACAGATCTACAGACAAATGATTCAGAGAGGTTCAATCAGGGAAGCTTTCAACACTCAGATGGAGCCAGAGCCTCTGGTTTATATCACTCAGGAACAGCACTACTTTCTTAGTGAACAGTTGCCAAAAAAAGCAAGGCAAGGGAAATGTGCCAATCAGCAAATTAGAGATGAGTTTGAAATCAATCCTTCTCTCAGCCTGTGTCATATTCTCGGTGTCCATCCAACCTGGATAGATTTCTAGAAATATTTTCTGTAATATCTTCTCTTTGAGGAAGGAAAGACAATAATTTCTCTAGCACTTGGAAGGGAATCCTTCACTAACTTCACCCTCCAGAGTGAAGGAAGTGGAGGAAGAGGCTGACCTGAGACTCTTCCCCTCATATATCTACATGTGGTGGCTTCATTTGGCAGTCTGATGGCTCCAGGAATGACATTTTTCTTCCTACATAGTATTTCTTTGGCAGCTTGGAGAATCATCCTTATCACTGCATTTTTAATTATCAAAAGCTTCTAAGAGAGTTTTCAAGGAACAGTCCCAACCCTGCTGGGATCTGTTTGCGGGGAATGACAAGAATGACTTTTAGACCAATTGGGTTGATAGACGGGAGCATAGGAAGGTAAGAAGAAAAGCAAACTCAGTAAGTTCCTTTCAGATCTTTTTTTAAAGCTGAGTGAATAGTTCACAATGAATAATTTACTTGTTGGTATCAGGCTTTATCTTCTTTGGGGATAAGCTACAAGCAAAATGTAGGTCCTCAAATTTGTGTGTTTGAATTATGTGAATATTTATTTTGTGTACTTCCCTATAGCTTGGTTAAGCATCTTAGACTTCCCATCTGTGTTCCCTGTTGCAGTTTGTTGTATGAAGTGGTTCCTCCTTTGTGGATTAAAGCAGAAGCACTTCTGCCATGGCCATTCATAATGCAAATTCAGTTTCTGGGACTAACACATACTTGAAAATAATCATTGAACATTCAGCAAACGATAGAGATGCATGAGGAACACGCAAGTGGCTAAAGGAAATTCAATAAACTCAGAAGCTTTTCATACTTTCACATCATATATTCTTTTCACACCTCTGAGAGCTCTTTGTCTTTTAAATTTCAGGTTAAATATTTACAGGCATGGCATGAACTTTCACATATCTCAAGGTTCAAAGATGCTTGTTGGGCTATCCATTGGTTTCTTGGATGTGATTGTCTTGTAAATGGGTATGATTCAGATCATGTCATTTCTTATGGTAGTATCATGAACTTTAATGTACTATTTTCCTGCCACAACAATAACAGGACTTGCTTTATTAACTCTTTGTAAATTGAGGTAAAGACTTTAGCTTATTTTTATAAAATAATTTTGTTTGTCTACACCTTTGCTGAAACAGGTAGCCTCCTAGCACTTGTCATGTCACTAGACAGCATTTCACTCTAACCCACATCTGTGATGGAAGAAGGCAAATCACAATTCATATCAAGATTTTCATCTCTCACAAATGTCACAGGTGACTGGAGGGAGGACTTTGACTTTTAGTGGTTAAACATACATAGTAGCAATACCTGGAAAATTTACTTTCACTGAAAACCTGAGCTCCTGTTTGCTCATTGAAGAAAAAAAAAATGGAAACAGTAAGAAATATAAGCTCAGTACCAGCTGAAATCAAGTCTTGCAGTTAACCCTGAGCTCTGTATTGCCTTTGTTCACACCTTTAATAACAACTTCTCCTCAGCTTCCTGTTGAGGAGAACAGATGCCCATTGGGTTCTGTATGTCCATGAATAAACAACATGCAGAGGGTTTTCCTACTACCTGGTATTACCAGAACCTCAAATTACAAGCCCAGCAACCACCAGCCCTAAAGATGCATGGCATACTTATGCTTCTATTGTCCCTGTCACCAATGGTGATAACACTGGATTTGGAGGATCTGTCTCTATATACACCAGTCTGCAGTGCTTTATGTCTTCTTACTGGGATCAAGTAAGATCCAAAGTTTGCCATAATAGTTTTTCTTTCAGTGATTTCAAGCAGTTAATCTATTAACTAATTGTAGCACCTAATTATCTTAAAATGCAGGGGGAGAAAAAAAACCAAGACATCTAATCAACTCTTTTCTTTTGCTAATAATTTTAGGTCTTGAAACAAAACCATAAGTCTGGTGTTTTTAGCCATTTATCCAACAAGTTCCTCTTAAAAATTGTTCTTATCTCTTGACAATCTGCAGTGAATAATGATCTAAGTTTTTTCCTCTTGTGCTGCAAAATTTATTCACCTAAATAGTAGAAAACAGCTAACCTGTAGGTAGGTTTGCAAATATACCTTGAAGTCATAGATCATATACTTGTACACAGATGGCTCCCTACAGATTATCATTACTTTGAGACTTGCAGAGCTCAGGAAAATCCTAGAATTTTCTCAAGGACACCACAAATCATAACTAGCTCCTGGTGTTTGATGGATTTTACCCTGCTCAACTGCAGAGTGAATTCAGGAGCTAAAGATGGAAGAAACATCCACACTTCCAGATTCTTCATTTTAGCCTCATCCAAAAATGTAGGCTTAGGCTGGCTCCTTAAAATCACTTGGCAAAGGAGAAACCTTGCTTGTCAGACTCAAGAGTTGCTCAATGTGTTGTTTCTGAAGTCCCTCCTTACAGTACTTCAGGTTGGGTTAGTGTAGGGAAAAATGTAATAGCCTTGGGATATTTGTCATAGTGCTGTTGAAATAGATTTAGTTACATATTTTATAATTTGATGCCTTAAGATATATTTTAAAACTTACCTTAATCTTGTATTATGCATATTTTCCCCTTTCAAGAGACATTTAAGTAGCCTCCTTCTCTGCTCCTTGTAACAGCCAACAACCTGCTCATCTTCAGGGATGAAGACAAATCACTTTGAAGGGATGGGAACAGATCATTTTGTATGAAGTTCATTGCTTCAGATGGCTGTGAGGCAAAGGGTGACCCACTGCAAACAGTCAAGATGGGCCCTGTGATTAGAAAGCACCATGAATCTTTGCCTCAGATCTCTGGTCTGGTTGAAGAAAATCACTGAAGCCCAAAGCTCTTCGGTGTTTAGGTACCTTAATGCATTTAATAAAGCTGGGACCCTGTTCTCTATCAGTGGAGATGACTTATATCCAAGGGTGGAGACAAGCATGACTGCTGGCACATGTGCATTCACAGAAGCTACACTCACTGCAGTGAAAAAAATCAGGTCTCTCAAACAATGCACTAAATGCCACCCCCAGGTGTAGGACAAGGGACTCTCCCTGAATGTTGATATCTGTAATGCAAAACCAAGGAGGGAGGACCTCAGAAAATGCTTTCCTGTGTGCCCATGAGTGTTTCTACACCGTCCCTTGAGAGGTGACCCCTCTGTGTACAAGTGTCTTCCCCCTCGCACACCTCTTGATGGAGAACCTGCTGGGAGGAAGGAAACCCCTGTCATCACCATACAACACTCAGGCTTGGTGCTGCAGCTGGTGGGGAGGGGAGTGCATTTACCTGGTCTGTGGATTTAAATGAAAAAAAAGGGGTTTTCCTGTATGCCACACATCTCTCAACAAGGGTGATCCCCCTTGGGCCTCTTGGAGGTATGGATATGCCACAGATATCCTGGATGACCTTCCTAGAGCAATGTCTGCAATCTCTCATGTCACTGTGTCCCCTTTGCTAAAACAAGATGATAGGTGAGCGAGAGAATTTGGACAAGCAAGTGCTCTGATTTTGTGCATACCAGAGCTGACCTGCCAGATGTAACTTCCAGAGCACAAGGAAGGATTGCTGCTGCCTTCATGGAGACAGTAATTTGATTCTCTTTTCTATCCTGCTGCCGATTTCTATAAAAGTTGCAGGAATGACATGTGTCAGAGAATTCAACTCTAGTTGAATCTGTCTCAAACTTTTAATTGGTTTCCAAAATCATGGGGGGAGGGGGGGGGGAAACATGTACGTGGGAGTTGTAAGATGAACAGACATTGTCATTAGATGAAGCCTAACATTTTAGGAAATGAAGCCAAATTTCTGCTTGTTCAGAGGGGTGATATGACCGAAATCCAGGAGGCTTCTGAGCCCCACAAAACAGGGGTCTGAGAGGTCTGTCAGGGCACACCTGCATCAGAGCGCTGGCCTTCCTACCAGGGTGCTCTGTTTATTTTTGAAGGCTTTAAAAAGCCATCTTCCATTTACACCCAACGTTTAAACAAGGGGCTTATTTTCAAGGCTAATTTGTCTCTCCGTCTTAACCGGCCACATTTTCACAATTAGCCGTCTGTGTCCCCCCGAGCCGCGGGAGCCCGGCGGGAGGCTGCAGCATCTCCTTGCGAAGGGAGGGAAGGGGGGGCTGCCTGGCTGCCGTCTCCATGCGGTACAGGCAGCGTGATCAGAGCGCTAACACAACAGCCTGTGTAATTACATGTTTCTGGGAAGTGTGTTAGCTCCATGGGGAGCTGAGTCCATTTAGAGGGGAGGAGGAGGAAGAGACTTTCTTTGGGGGGGAGGGGGGGGGGGAGTAAGGTGAAAAGGGTCAGTGGGTAACCCAGCTCTTTCGAATACGATAGACGTAATTGTTGCTCTCAAGTGAGCACCGGGTGCTTCCTGGCTCTGGCTGCTCTCGCTTATTGCTCATGTCTGTGTTATGCAGGCGTCTGCTCTCCAAACCAGGCGCAGCAGGGCTTTGCGAGAAGAGAGAAGAGGTTTGACCCTGTTGGAAGCGGTACGTGGCGATGTTTGACGTTGTTTCTGCGCTAGCATCACCAGGGCAGGGACGAAGATGCAGAGTCAGGGGCACGGCAGTTCTGTGCTACCTAGGATTTATTTAGGTGGAGGAAGGAGAGTGGCAATTAAGAGCAATTAATGACAGTCCGAGTGCAGGGGGAGGATGGCTTGGACCTAACCTGTCATGTAGGTGTTTGATATGTGTCCTGTGCTGCTGCAGCTTTCTGTGGTGGCGTGTGCCTGAGCTTTAAATATCCTGCAGTTCTCGATATCTTGTTTCTCCAGCCGTCTCTCTGTTTCATTTTCCTCTTCTCTCTAGTGTAAAATTTGGCCTAGCTTAAGCTTCTTTCCCTGGCTGTGAAGGTTATTTCCTTCCCTCCTCTCTTCCCCACCCCCTCATCCATCCTCTCCTCCTCTTGCAAATGCTCTCCGACCCTGATTTGGGGTTTCTCTCCCTGCAGTTAGCTGTGGACTCTGTGGATGCTTTGCCGTGACGAAGGGCCGAGGGCTGACCGAGTCGTGGGGAGGATTTGTATGTAGGAAGAGAGGAGATGGCTGTGCAGCGTGCTCCCGAATCTGCTCTGAGCCTGCTGATGGTGAGTGCTTGCTGAAATCCATTTGGGAAGGGGGGGTCGGAGAGGGGAGCTGCACCGCATGGATTCAGGGCTCCAAATCCACGGGATGATTTTGTGTGAGCTGCTGCTTGACTTTTACAGGTCCCAGGGAACTTTGCAAAGGGCTCGTGTAGGGCTTGCATGGAGACATTCCTCCCACGATGGGTTTTAGTGCATCTAGACCCATGCTCAAGGCAGGATTTTGAAGTCACCTTTCCGGCAGAGCTGGCACTTGCGTTCAGGGTTTATCCTGAGCTGCAGTTTTTCATTTTGTTCATTATATCAGTGTCTTGAATTCCCACATCCTCCTGCTTCCTCCTGCTTTTGCCCTTGCTGATTGTGACACAACTTAAATGATGAGAGGGAGAACTTGATTTCTCTGCTGGCTGAGAGCTGTGTTGTTAGCTGTGACCGGGTACTCAACTGTGGTATCACTTGGGGAATGGTCCTCTAATGCAGTGAATTGCCATTCAACTAACTGCAGAGTGTGTCACATCTCCTACTGACTGCAGACCACGGGGTAATGACTAGTATTTATCCGAGCTATTTGCTACAACGTGTTGAGCCACTGACATACTTCTCGAAGTTCTGCATATTTATAATATTTTAAAGAAGATTATTTAGCAAACCACGTGGCTGACTCTAGAAACACGCCAGTGTTCTGTTGCAATTAAAATAAACCCTTCTGGTGGGGTATTAGACAGTTGTTTAGCTTTACTGATTTTATTTTTTTTTTCTTTTCCTCTCTTGTGCTCCTCTTGCCATTTTCTGTGCAGCAGCATCAGGGATGGTTTTAGTGTAAGATCTCTGCTGGATGTTTTTCTGTCTAAATGTCAGTGTAATGTTTCCGCTGGAGAGTTGTCATAAGGAGCATCTGTGTGCGCACATGTGCGTGTGAATGCATAGATATATGGGCATTATATATATATTTATATAATTATCATTACTGATCTCTCTCCTGATTGCATTAGGAAATGGTCCCTAGCACTCAGAGACATGATGAGTTAAGTAAAGGGAATGCTGCAGGATAAGAGCCCTGTAGTGCCTAGGGTTGTTAACAAAGGTCAAGTTGAGAAAAGCAAATTTTATGTCCATTACTCAAAATGCTAAACATTCTATTAAGCCTCTGCATGGTTTGTTTTATATTTGCTTGCTGTGCAAGCTCATTTTATTTCCTCTTGCTTACCTCCGGCCTTCCTGGCTTTTTAAACAGCCTCTATTTCTCTTCCAAAAATAAATTGATGAGTGCTTGTCACCCCTGTGTCATTGTTTGGGCTCAATAGGCTTTTAGTTTCACTACCCTCTGAATTCTCAACTTAAAACCCTCCTTCAACAATCTCTGTACTCCTTGAACAGACCTTGTCAAACTCTGGTGTGGTGCCAAGCTGCCAACAAATTTCTCTCCTAAATCATGGCTTTCTGTGGCTACATGGCCTTGCCCCAGTTGTTATTTTGAGATGTGTCGGGCGTTTCTGCAGCTCTGGCCTGTAATCACGACTCCTTGGGTCTCCTCACCTTGGACACAGCCCTGGGCTGCTCCCAAACCCACATGGATGGGCTGGCTTGGGTTGGGGGTCCACAGCCAAAGGGGTTCTGCCTTTGACCCTGTGGATGGCTGGTGGTGGTGGTGGTGGTGGTGAGGTATTTGTTGCTTGGGAGAGGATTCATGCAATGCTATGGGCTCTGCTCCTGGATTATCTAGTACTAGAGGTTGGTTATGGGTGTGGAAAAGGTGATTTGGTGTGTAAAATCCTGCACTCTGCAAACTGCCTCTTTTGCCTTGGATTTTTCTTGGGTTGTGAATCAGTTTAGTTAACTACAGAAGCCTCATCCTTTCCCCTCTGCTCTGCCTTGGCTTTGATTGCATGCCTGAGCAGGCTCCCCTTGAATCAATAATAAATTCTTGCATAATTCATCCCACAATTAGCAGCTATAATGGCATCTCTTCTAAAACTGCCACCCTCCAGAGATTCAAAGATTAGATGCCTTTGGGAAGTCCACAGAAGTAGCTTTTAATACTTCGATGGGCATTCTCTAGTGAGAGTTTTCTTTTAGCAATGAGGAGTATTTCAGTACTGCATTTCCCCTGCAATAGGATGCAGAATGTGCATTCAACCATCCACTTTTTATGAGACATAATCAGCAGCAGCATTTGGCAGTGCTGCATCATAGTCTGAAAATATCTCCTTCTCAATGGGGTACCTCAGAGCACTTTGTGCTGCAAGTAAAGAAACCAAGGTACAGAGACATTAACTGACCTTCCAGGGGCTCGATGCACTGAAATCGAGTGATCCAGATCAGGAGTTTGCTCATTCCAAGCTTCTGTCTGGTCAATTAAGAAAGATAGACATTTTTGGGCTTTAGGGTTTCGTTCTTATGGAAGGACCATCTATAGGACATGGATATCCAGCACCACTGTGCCCCAGCAGAGAGACCTGCAAGTGGGACCATGTGGCATTTCAGGGTGCCACCCATGATGACAGCTCATGGTGACTTACCTACTCCTGGTAAATGCTACCAGGACATGGTATTGACGTGGCCCAAAGCAACTCCAGAGAGCAGGTCACTGGGAAGCTGTACCTTGCTGCCTTTAGTTCACCAAAGAATCTCATTACACCTGCAGGCTTAGGTGGACAGATCCTACTTCTGTTTACTGAAAAAAAAATTGACCATATAATTAATTAATCTAAAGTGAATTTGCTCTTATTTTGATATTGTTTTCTAGGCATTTTAATACTCAGGTGGGTTTTTTCCCCCCTATTTATAATGATTATTTTTTCTTTTTTTCCCTCCCAGGTCAGGGAAAAGGCTCAATGAAGGAGAATTTCGGTCTTAAACATATATTTTCCTAACATAAAGATATTAGTTTCACACAAAGGCTGCAATCTGCAAATATAACTGCAACTTGTCTATTCGGGTAAATATCTTGCATTACAGATGACTCTGGATTTTGCTTGGTCTGCAGGACTCCTGCCTTTACCTTGCTCCAGAGATCACAGCAGATGAGAGACACTGCCTGGTTCAGCGTGGAGTAAATTGGGCTGAACTGTGCCCAAAGTAACTCTGCCTGTAGCATTATCAAATCATTAAAACAGAGCTTCCTCAGTTTCTGTGAATCAAGAGGAGGGAGCATCTAAGCACGAAATAGCAAATACCGTGTCTTGTTAGGAACAGTAACACCTGCAGTGTTAAGATCATTAATGCTGATGGGAGTGTGATACCAGTAGGATTTTATGTCTGTCTTATTAGTATATTGTAAAATTTTAAAGCTGCAGACATATTGATTGCACAGATTTTAACAGCACAATAAGTTATGATACCTGGTGTCTCCTGAGACAGCATTATTGCACCTCATGAAAATAGATCTTAGAGACTTGACCTTCAAACTACCGTGGCTCATAACACTAACACTAATTAATCTGTGTTAAGTGACAATGGAGGTTCCAATGAGCAAGGCATACAGCTCAGTGTTTACCAATTAATATAAAATGATCTTAAAATGGTAGGGAAGAGAAGCATGGTTCTTTATTTCCAGGAAAGCTGGCTCCAGCTAGCTCCAACTAGATGCTTTCACCTTCTCCATCAGAATAAAGCTTTTTGCTATTTATAATACAACTTTACTCTCTCTGGTCTGTATATATAAATACTTTCTTTGAAAATAACAACAATATAACATAAAACAAGTACACTTGTAAATTAATGGTAACTGCTTGTGTTCAGAGGAACATCTTTCATTTCAGGGGACTGTGATGCTTTCAAAAATCATTATTTTGTGTTTGAGCTGCATTCAAGCTGAGGCTGGAATAGAGCTGCATGTGAGATTTCCTAGGTGATCTTCACTACATGGGACTCAGTGATCTCTATACTTCAAGGGGAAAAAAACAGGGAATGTGTAGCATTAACTCAGTCTGTGGTGTTCACAATGGCCAGGATGAAGAGTGAGAAAAGCCCAATATCAAGGCTGCAAACCTCGGTGTTTCCTTGTTCTACTGGGGTTGAAAGCATTTTAACGGATGTCTAAGGCAGACACCTGCAACAGGAAGACATGTGAAAACTGCTCTGCTTCTAAACTGGAGCATAAATAATTGGCATCTGAGTGTCATTGTTCACTGAAAAGCTCAGATTTCTGCTGTGCTTCCAGACCTCCTTTTTAGGAGGATTCTCCTGAATCATCCTTCCACCCCTCAAGCAAAGAAAGATACACTGGAGTCCTCAAAACAACGTGAGTCTCCTTGATCTGATCCTTTTTCTGAAACGTGGCACTGAACACTATAGCATTGCTCTTAAAACACACTCAAAGATTTAACTATATCCTTAAAAAATGCTGGGAGGGCCATGCCCTGACTGGTTGGCTTCTGAGGTGTTGGACTCGACAACATTCTGGATATTCCACTAGTTATTTCACAGGTTTAACTGCTAAGTTTTACGTCTGAAGTCTGCCTTTGTGAAGACGAATTTGGCAACTAACTAAAAAGATATAGAGCATCCAAACCCCATTTAGACCTAGGACTACTCCCCCTCCCCCCATAAAGCTGTGTTCTGTCCCTCTCAAGCCTCTAGACAGATTGCAGCAGCACAGCTCATCTTGGAGGATCATATTAAAACCTTTGGGAGCAGCAAGGTTACAGTGGAAGGATGAGGTCATTTTCTGCCTCTCTCATCTCAGACTTAAATTATTTCTATGTTGACAGTGTGCAAAAGCCCTCGACATTCAAACCTCCTCGCTGCAACCTCATCCACAGACCGCGTTGACCTGGAAGGTCAATGCTTGGCACGCTCTTTCCGCAAAAACAAAACCCACTCATTCCTTGCCATTGCATGGTGCAGAGGTTAATGCAGCTCTCAGCTGATGCTGAAGCAGCGTGACGTGTCAGCAGTGCGTGACCGATATACATCGGTCTGGGTGTGAGCAGCACTGCTTGGGAATGAGTAACGCCTTCCCCTGGGAACCGGCTGCGCCGCCGACATCTGGCCCTCTTCAGATTCATGCCCAAAATGAGGTCTGCGGGGACACTTGAGCAGCAAGAGGAGGTGATTATGCAGCCCTCTCCATGCTCCTTCCACAGATATTTTCAGCGTGCAGGTGTGTGGGCTCCACCCGCAGCCTTCCCAGAAGGTCTGGGCGGGAGATGATAACGCGCCACGGCACCCGGAGGTCGCTGGGGAGGAGCCGTGCTGGCAGGAATTCCCTTCCTCCCTGGCTCTGTCCTTGCTCCAGCCAGGCAGTAATTTGCTAATGGGCTTCACGAGCAACAATAGCTGAGCTGTTTGCTGATTGCTCTTTTAGAGGATGGGATGAGAGCAGCAAATTCCTGCTCGGTGCTGTGTGGCTGCATGCTACCGTGGACTGGGAATTTAGCCATTTCTTGTTGATAATTTCCCCCATAGCACTGAATTATATCTGAACTTTAGTATTTGCCTTTGTAAACTTCCAGTAAGACTTCAAACACAGTGATTTAATTCAGCTGAATGAGATTAAACACTCCCTGGGATTACTCTTGGCTTCCCTGTGGTGGATGTCACCCTTTACGCATCTGAGCAGCAGGACTATAAAATCATTATCCTTCAATTCTGCTCCAGTGCATGCCATCAATTTTCTTTTCCTTGTCCCTCTGCATGAACATGCTGTTGAAGAAGCAGACCATAATGTTTGCACATCTGAATTCTCCTGTTTATTACTACACTTTAAAACAGTAAGAGGGATTATAGGTTTATTATTTTTTTTATTATGAATATGGCTTGTGCCTTGTATTCCAGCTGCTCATTCTGAATGACTGATAAAATTATCTCATCAGAGATGTGGCTATTGATTTTTTTCCCCCCGATGTTATAGAGCATTGCTATTTGTAGAGGAGAATTAGTGGGCACTTGAGTAAATTATCATTATGATTAATTGGAGACTTTCTACCATTAGGAAGAAAGTAACATATTAACAGATTGAAAAGATCACTAAATATGACAACTCCTTTTGGCAGTATATAAAAGAATCATATCACTTCGGCTTTTTAAAAATAAAATGCATTGGAAAATTTGACTGATATCCCTAAACCAAAATAAAATGTTAAAAATGCTGTAATTGCCATAATAAAAATGCAATGTTATGAATAACTACTAATGCATTGGAAGGACTTGTAACATTAACAATTGTAATTTTTCCTATTCTTTACCTTCTGGTTACGAATGTCATACTTCCGTAATTACTGTACTCATAATTTCTCAGTGTGGCAGTGATCCAGCCCACTGACAGGCTAATGTGGTTAGCACATCAGGGCTCCGAGACGTACAGAAGCCCCACGTGGATCCTTCCCCAGTACATCCCATGAAAATGTAGATTTTTGTGACGTGGCACCTAAAGCTGTTGTGCTCAGGTGGCCAGTCCTGCAGGCGCTCACAAAATCTGTCAGCACCAGCGACGGCTGCTTCGCTTCATGTGTCTTGCTGAAAACAAAAGCCACCAGCTGGATGGTGGGTCAGTCAGAGGCACTGGATCGAGGTTTGGGCTCTCCCGAGCCAGCACACTGTCCCCAGCTCTCCACAGCTACTATAAAGGCTGCCAGGGAATGTGTGTTTCCGCCCCTGCCAGCCCTGGCAAACCTTGGGTAAACACCTCCCTGCTCTCCTCAAGACAGACGCATATATTTTGCCCCCACGTCTTAATTCTTTCTGCTTTTAAACACTGAAACTCGCAGAAGTCAGTTGAAATCAGCCATTTCACAAACAGGTTTTAATGACACTGAGCATCAAACTAACCTGAACCCATCACCAACTTCTAGCCATATGAATTTTCTTTTTTAAAGGAATTTTTGGGCTGGGCTGAAGCTGAAGCTCTCAAAACATTTGATTGAGGCTCCTGCTTGCATTTTTGAATGGTCTTATCATATTATGGAGTCCTGCTGAGCACCCTTACAGCACACACTCGTCCAGCAGCAATGCCTGAGATGAAGTGATATTTCCAAAATCTTGCTTGAAGGCACTGTGGTACCGGTTGCTCCTTGAGAAGCCTCCCAGGCATGAAGAGATCCACAGTGTTTGTATTTCGTGGAAACAAAAGCCATAGTGAATGCCAGAAACCTATTTAGAGGAATGGATCTACAAACAAAAATCTTATCAGCTTTTTGCATCCTTCATGGGATCGAAGCTGGTAATTCCCAAATTAAAGCCAGCACCTCCTAGTGCTAACTCTAGTGCCCAGACTTAGCTTTTTGGGTCCCCTTGTATTTCAGTGATGGTGCTGAAATACAAACAGCTGACCAGGAACAATGACACTTGATCCCAAAGTGCTTAATTTTCAGGTCATGTTGCAAAAGCCTTGCTGAAATAGTAAAATGTAACGAATGAACATAAACTGGGAGAGCACAAAGCTGGGTACAAAAATAATCTACTCTCTTACCTTTGTAAATCAGTTGCAGAGACATCGAGGCATCACACAATTTGGTGAAAACAGAACATCCCTTCCCCTTCCAGTCGTTCTCCCAGCACGCACTGCCCACCTCCTGCCAGTGAAGGGATGCTTTCTGCAGTGTGTCCTTCACTGTTCTCCCTTCTCTCAATCCATTTACAACCACCAGAGAGCTGAAAATTATTTTTAGGGAGGTTTTTCTAGCACAGAAGCAGAATTCACACAGAGCCTTTCTCCACAATATTTTTTTGTCTCTAGGCAGGCTGTGATAATCCTCATACTGCAAGACACTCGGCTTTGGCTCCCCATAATTTGTGTGAAGTTAATGGAGGAGTGTCATAGAACATATGTTTGGCTTAATATAGGTTCAAGGGTTTTTTTAGTCTAATATACTAAAATAAAATCCAGAACATCTTTGCAGTAAATAAGATTGACAAGGTTTTCATTTTTTAATAATATGAGGCTAATTGAGCTGTAGTGGTCAGAGCACATTGTATTTCCTGGTAATTAATTGCTGGCTGTGGTAGTTGACTGCATAAAACTATGCCTTGGGCCATTAACCCCAGGTTGTTAGTACTCAAGGAAATGTCTACTGAAGGTCATTATTACTGCTGTTATATAAGCTATTGTAATAGAAAAGAGTTGGCATGAGCTTTTCAAAAACCCATTTCACCTGTTCTGGTCTCATTTCAGAGGTCTGGCAGCAAAGGCTGTTCCCAATTATTCTGCATTTACGTTAATTTTCGGGGGTTAGAGTTTGACCACCTTCGTAAAACCAGAGATCAATTAATTGGAGTGTTTGAGAGGTTGTTTGCTTAGCTTTACGTGGCCTAAAATGTTGGCCTTTCCAGAGGATTGACACAGATTTTGTTCATAATGTGAATCCTATGAGGCTGGACATTGACTGAGCAAAAACCCAACCCACACCTCTCATGTTGGCTTCTTTAGCAGCAAGGCACAGACTCTGGGTGGGTGGATGTGGGGCAAATGGGACAGTTGTTGCACGATGTCGGACCAGTGGTGTTTGTGTCATGATATCTCTGGCTTGGATGGAGTTCCCAAGGTTTGGATGATGGACCAAAATCAGCCTTCTCATGTAAACAAGCTTTTCTTGTTGTTATCCCATTGCCTCCAGAAGGGCTTCTAACTTCCAGATCAAGAAAGAGCTACAGGGAGATTTGTGTTTGTACTATTCTTCAAACAGCTCTGTAGGTCAGATTTCCCAGAGCTGAAGAATGTACCTTCCTTTAACAAGATATTAGTAATAACAATTGCACTTATTTACTATGTTAAATACAGCTTTATGTGGAATGCTGTTTTCTGTAATCACATCTTTAAAATAGGATGAGTATTTTGCACAGACCAAAGTCCTTGAGTCAGTATTCTAAGACTGCTGGCTTTAATGGTGTTGTGAGGAAGCACTTAAGCTTCAAATAGACAAAATTAGACAGTAGAAGATGGTACAAGGAAAATGATGGGGAAGTTTTGTAATTTGCTGACGTCCCCAGCAGTGGGGTTTGGTTTTTTTCCACTTTGTAATTTTGTTCTGTAGTCAGGAGTTAATTTCCATAAGAAGAGACCTGTATTGCCTTCTTGATCAATACAGAAACTTGTTTTGTCGCCACCTTTACTGCAGTATATAAGTAAAGGCTTATTTGTTCAGAGTCCCTTACTGATGGAGTGCCTCTCTTGAACTCTCTATCTAATCTCCTCTGTGTCTAATATCAGTTGCAGTAGCTGGTGTTCACTGTCTTGCAAGAAATAATAAACTAAACACACTGCTTACACTGGTTCCAACACAAATGTTTTCGTATTGTGGGAATGTTTTGAGCTATTCTTTTATCAAAGTTGTACTACTAGACTTCTTTGATCAGGTAGTGCTTAGGCCATTTTAAACAGTTTCTCATTTTTGGATGTCCCATTTAAATTTGAAGAGATAAATAAAGAATCATTCATGTGGCATTTCTGTGAGAGCTTTGATTCATCAGTAGGAATTAAACCTAAGCTGCAAAATCCAGAGGTGCCTACTGTCTTGGACCCAGATCCTGTTTTGAAGGTTCCTGTTTGGTTTGTCTCTGTTTAGGGATTTACCTGAGATACTCCTTCCAAAACCATGTTTCAACATTAGCTTTCTACATTTCTTCCAACAAAATGAACCTGAGCTCACACTACAACTAAAATGTGTCTGTTGTGGCTAACCCTGAATATATTTGGGGAGAAGAGGAGAAAATGAGTGCTATCCACCTGCAGGATAAAATGTAAACTGATGGCAACGAGTTACTGAACATTTTAAGAATGCATGAACACGTGGACAAACTGAAAAACCCCAGCAGTTTTGTACGTGTTGGGAGTAAGGAACAAATCCTATTTGGAATCTGCATCATAGTCCATGTATAATAAAGCAGGAGGTGGCTTAATTGCCAGAGCTTTTGCAAATTGAATAATGTATAGTAATCTCTGAATAAGAGAGCAGTCAGTTTTAATTTTTAATAATCTTTAATTAAGTAAGCATTTGCAACACATCTGGTATTTGTGCATTAACACAACTGTCTCTGGATAGTCAGAGTCATTCTTTCATATGTAGGCTGGTGTCAATTGATTTTCCATGGTCAGAAGGTGTAGTTGAGTCTGTTTAAGTTCCATAAAACTTCCCCCATTGCACAAAACCATTCCTGTCTGAGGGAGAAGGATTTGAGCTTTCTTCTCTTAGGATCATGCTGGGAATAGAGTGTAAATCCATATTATTCTACTTATCTCCATGACATTTCCAATTTCTACAGATGCAATCAAAAGAATTTGGCTCATTGATCTTCAAACTCTTTGACAATTTCACACTCTGAGCTAAATGGTATGAGCAGTACAGTCGCCCCATTGCTTTTCATCAATAGAAGTTTTTACCTAGATCAAGACAGCACGTTTGAGCTATGAATCTTGGAGATTGTTATTGGTTTACTGGTGGAATATTTATCTTCAAACTGAAATGAATTCTTAGATGAGTCATTGCACACATACCCTGTCTTGATATTTTTAGGAGCTAAAGCCAATATTTCAATGAGTCTGGGTTGGGGAAAATTGTCCATAATGTTTTGGATGTACAATTAAAGTGCCATCTGCCTCTGTGATGCTGCAGATGTATAATTGACATTCACTGCTGATTTGCCTCTTGATTTTCTGCAGACACTGAATGCTGTAATTGTTTATATGGTATGATCCTAAATACCCATGTGAGAATTTTCCTCCTCATGTGTTCCTAACAGAAGTATCACTACCATCCCTAATACTCAGGAGATGGATTCATTAAAAGATAATTTGCAGACAGCTAAACCAAAGTCTTACAGGAATACAGTGAGTAAGTAAAAAACAAGTTCTCAAAAGGAGTGGCTTATTCCTGTAAGATCATTGTTTAATATAGGAGAGCTTGTTGGGAAAACGTAAAGTGCTGATACAAAATCTGGTGACCTTTTTGCACTGATTTAAATGTAGGTTGTAGCTGGAAAAAAAAAAAAGGGTTGGTATTATTTTCTCCTCCTTTTTTGCAGAGATAGAAACCTTCTTCAGGGAAAAAAATTTATGTAGAGTAAACCCGAAAGGTCAACTATAACATCAAAAGAACTATTTTCTCTAGGGCAAAGACTATTTAATAAAAAACGGAGATAGAAACCACAGCAGTGAATTCTGAACAGATGGGAAAACAGAGATGTGCTACTTTTTCTATTTTCTTTTTCACTGTCTTTACTTTTAGGAAATTCAATCAATAAAATCTTGATCAATCAGCAGGTGTTAATTTTACCCTATGAATGGCTTCTAAGATTCTTTGTCTGAGAATACTTTAGGCCTGAATGCTGAAATAAAAGCAAATGTGACCTGTAACTTCAATGACAGGAGGTTAGTGGCTCTATTTTATATTTCTGCCTTTCTTTTTGACAGCAGTGGCTTTTAAGCACATTGGTTAAATTCACTATGAATTGTCCAGGGCTTTGCATTCGGCTTCAAAAGAAAGAAAAATTGGTAGTATAGAATCTGAATCTGGCTTTGCTGCAAGTGACATTTTGAGTGATCATTTCCTGGGCCCATGCCTGGCTCCCAGGAAAAGTCAGCTTCTGGGTGCTCAGAGAAACCAAGGTCCATTTTGCTGCAACTTGTTCCCTTTTTGCAAGGCATTGCCTCTATGTGGCACTCAGCATAATCCAAAAGGATCCCCTGTGTCTTCCCAAGGCTGAGCACTTGCTCTCACATTTCAGTGTCTCTAATGGTAACAGTCTAATCATACGGAAAGGATGTCATGGCTGATGGTTACAGCATGTCACTTCAGTGACAGTGAAAGCAAAGGACCAAGCAACAGGCTAAGGATACTGCAGAAATAAAACACAGGGGGTGCAGGAGAGTGTTTGGGGAAGGGAGGTGGAGTCAAATACAAAGAAATGGGATGCAGGGCAATGCAGATAAGTCTGGTTCTGTTCAGGTGCTTTTTCACATCTCTATTGCTGTCTGCAGAAATCCACTAAGTTAAGGAGAACCAGAGAGACAACACAGGAGAATTTGTTAATGCTGGTGAACATTTGCAGTAGGGAGAGGAGCTGCTTTTCTACACAAGACATTTATTCACAGCCTTGCTGGGTGATAAATGCAAACAGAAATCCATCTAGAGCACAATGTATGGTTAATTTTACCCAGGTATCTTCTTGTTGAGGTCTAACTGGGCTCTTTAACATGGAGAAATGACAAGATGTGAGGGAAAGACATTTCAGCTTGTGTGTTCTTGTGGGTTTCATTTTATTTTTAAATTTTATTTTCACTGTCTGTCTCTGTTTCATGGAACAAGCTTTTGGATATGTTTATTGCATAAATA
Source organism: Pipra filicauda (assembly GCF_003945595.2). Taxonomy (NCBI): domain Eukaryota; kingdom Metazoa; phylum Chordata; class Aves; order Passeriformes; family Pipridae; genus Pipra; species Pipra filicauda. The sequence goes on from NW_024103651.1 coordinate 409,479, forward strand.
TTCATCTTCAGGTTTGGCTTATAGTTACTGAGAAGGTCACCCCTGAAGGAGAAGGCTGCAGTCTCACAGCACGTGTAGTGCAGTGCTTGAGTTGAGCATACCAGAAATTAGAAGACATTATTATGATAGAGAAAGATATGCAGAGGGCACTGGACTGTTATTAAAAGGAGCTGGAAACTTGCGCAGATATGGAGGCAGCATGAAACTGGGACCCCAAATCTTGCGAGAAGTATGCTGAGCATCTCCCCGTGACATACATCTGCTAACTCAGCAATACCATAGTCTTACTGCTACTCCCTTGGCTGAAATGTGGCTTATTCTCTTAATTGCACTGTACTACAGAGAAATAAATCAGCCATAGAGCTATTGGTTTGCATATTAGACACTGGCTGGATGAAGCGTTCAGTTCCTGTTAACACCAAGGGTCAACGAAAAGACTTTTCTATCACTGTTTAATTCACATGCTTAAAAATGAAACTCCAATGACAAATTTAAGCTTTCACTCAAATTAAAAGGTCAAAAATAATTTTCATTGGATACCTACCAGGATTGCAGTTCCTAAAAAATTACTTGAATACATGGAACTGCTTTCCTTTCAGTAGCATGAAGGACTAAGAGATAGTGAAGGGGAGAGCTGCAGTACCCATTTGGAAGTGGGAGTGCAGGAGGATGCTGTTTGCAGCTCCTGCAGCACATTTGTGTTTGTATAGAACAGGTGGTAAGAAAAGTGGAGACTCATCCAGAGAGCAGGGACATGGAGCACAGGATTCCTGTCATCCAACAGAGTGCTTCCCAGACCAGGAGACTTAGAGAAAGAAGAAAGATTTGCCTTCTGGATCCTTCCTTTCCTTGTGGTCCTGGCAGGAGAGGGAAGTGTGTTCTGGAACGTCTAGCTATGGAGGCCTCCTGACAGCTCACATCCCACAGGCTTAGGAGTGGCAGTGACGGTGATTTCCTTCTCTGGAGGCAATGTCTCTATGGAAAACAAAGCAATGTGTTTGGGGGTGCTCCTGCTAGCCCTCCAAACAGTGGCTGCCTATTAGCAGCTCTGGTGACACCTCATTCCTCCAGAGGCCTCAGCTGCAGGTGACAATACGCATTCATCAGAAGCCTTTAAAGTTGCTTTGGCCCTCTGCAGCACTGCTCAGTTTATTTTGCATGCTAACAAGCTGCAGCTTGTGATTCCCATTGGATCTCCAAAAATACGTGAGCAACCCTAGGGCACTAGTCCCTTGTTCTCCCAGGCTGGAAGGACCTCCTTGTGGGAAAAAACCAAGTTTTCTCTCCTCCAAGTTGCTTCCACTACAACTTTGTTCAATTTAATTCTAGTCCTGGCAGTCTAAATAAGAAGGCAGCTTCCCCTCAGAGAAGTGTTCAAAGCTTCACATAAAGTGTCTTAATTTCTGTCATGTAGAGCTGTACATGGCAGATATGAGCTGCAGTGTGTACAAAGGCACCACAGTGCGAGAAACCACAGCGAGGGCTTCCAGAGCACAGGATCTGGTGGGGGACTCTGCTGTGATTAGAAAAAGGGTTGTATTATTGCCAGAATCAAATTATCTGAAGGTGTCCTGCTGGTAAGCAGCAAGTACAAGCTGTACTGAGTCTCAAATTGGTGAGTGCAAGAGAGGTACTATTAGATCTTTAAATCCCTCTTTGAGTTAAGTTGGGTTTTGTCAATATTCTCGTCTAAAACCTAATGCAAGATGTCTCAAGATACAGGCCACAACTGAAACAAATTTTATTTTTGCTTCTACGCATTAATATTCTGTTCCTCAGTTTTGGGGAATGTTTCCCATCGGAGGTTTCCCTTAGGAGTCTGAAGGGCTTTGCTTGGAAGAAAAAAATCGATGGCTCTCTTGTCCTAACGGGTCTCTGTCTTTCTTGAAATAATCTTTTCTAGTTGTGGGGAAGAAAAGCCTTCAGAGGACAGAAGTCAAGATAACTGTAGCTGAAAATTAAGCTTGCAGGGAATTGGAATGGGATTCTGTGGGATGATCTTTGCCATCCAAGGGATCAGGCCAGAGTAGGTGTTACCTGCAGCCCAGCTGAGATGCTGAGATGGGCATGTGGATGCTCCCCTTCTGCTCTTTGTGCTCTTCTTTGGCAGTCTGGGTGAACTGATTTTCCTTAGCTTTGCAGTAGAAAAAATTTAACTCCTAGGTGTCAGCTGAGGAACAGTAACCTCAGTTACTTCAATTCTGACAGTTAAGGTGGTCTTATCATTCCCTATTGCACTATTCATGCAACTGTCTAAAAAACCCAGAGATGCCATGTTCTGAAGGTGTGCTTAAGTTTTTAGCACAGGATAGGGCATCACTGACAGTGGTAGATGGATTTGCTTTCTTTCCCCCTTATAAACAGGACTCAGCCTCCTGCTAGGAATTCACTGCTATCTCCTTTCCCACATCCTGACAATCAGCTGGGATCATCTAATCCTTATTCCCTTGCTCACAATCATACATCTCTATGCTACCATGCTGCTGCTGTTCTTGCATTAGTATGGCACCTGGATTCGCACTGGAAGCAGCAGTTTTATTGTAACAGAAACTTTTCAAACATGGTAAAAAAATTAATATTTCCTTTTCATCCTTGAGTCCAAATCTTTTATATCATCATAAATTGGACATTTGTCTCCCCTGGGTGGTAAGGATGACTGCATCCATTGCAGTTTTTCCTCTGAGGAAATTTATAGTAAGATTTAAATATGAAGCGAATGGTCCCCTTTAAAGTTGCATATGCTAAAAGAATGTGACTTATGAATCCTGTTAGCAGTAATGGCTGCATGAGAATATCAAACACTTAGTCAAATCAAGATTTTGCTATGATCCATCTCACACTAGAAGGGTTGCTATAAATTTTTGTACTGTGCCAAACATTTTTATGCACCTCGGGTATACAGGGTGTGTTTGATCCTTATAGAAGTTGAGTCTGTTTTGCTTTTGTTGCTGACTACTGGAGGAACACATGCAAGTGTTTCTGCTGAACAGAATTATAACTCATCTGTATTGCAGTGTCAATGCTGCTGTCTGCAATAAAAACAGCAGATAATATTAAACTGCACATAAATCCTTCACCTTGTGTTGGGAAGACCAGTGTTATTTTCATAATTTCTGGGGGCCAACACAGGTGGTGTCTTCTGGATAGAGCAGATTCAGTGTAGAGTAGTGATATACTTAAAAATTGTCTGTATGAGATATTCACAGAAAAATTTACTTCACGCACTGAATATTTGAACAATTAAAAATCTGTTCACTGTCGCTTTCTGGCCTTGGGCTAAGCTAAGGGACTGGCTTGAGGATGGTGGTGGTTGTAGCCTGCCAGCTGAATGGTAGCTGAGGGATCATACTGGAACAGTCAGGAACACCAGCAAACCTAGAGGATTGTCATGGTTTTAACCAGCTGACAATTCAGCCCCACACAGCTGCTCATTCACTCCTACCCGGTGGGACTGCGGGGAGAATTGGAAGGGTAAAAGTGAGAAAACCCATGGGTTAAGAACAATTTAACTATTGAAATAAATCAAATCAAATAGTAAATTTTCGGAATCTAAAAGAAGCCGGGAAAGGAAGTTTTCACAAAGACATGTAGTCATAGAACAAGGGGTGATGGCTTTAAACCAGCAACATTCTGCCTGTTCAAATTCCTGGAACCCTTGGTTCTTTTATGTTATATGTCTTTGAAGAAATTACTTTGTTTTAATGTCATAATAATTGCTTGACCACAGCCAGGATTTTAGGGCTTCCGTGAATTCTGGGAGCACCAGAGTGGTCTCAGGGGCTCAGCCTGACCCTCATCACCTTTCTGAGCTGGGGCACAAGTCTGCACTGGCAGGTTTGTTTGGATGTTGTCTCAAACTGCCTCTCTAGCGATGAGGCCATTTCACAGTGCATCAGTAAGGTGGATACCCTTGTGGCTAGATCTGAAGGAGGTTTTAGACCCAATTCTCCAACACTACATTAAAAAATAAGGAGGGGAAGCAGGGGGCTGTGATTTCACCTTTTTATTCTATTTTCCAAGCTGAGCTAAAGAGTTTTGTTTCTTTTGGGTTACCCACTTGAATCCCGCTGAATCAGGAAAGAAAATTACTGAACGCATGAGAGGAGTGCAGTAATCATTTGGGGTCAGTGAACTATAGATTGCAATATTCGGCAGAGTTATTGCACTTGCCTGGGAGCCAGAGCCGTGTCCCCGCTGCATCCACCGGCAGCCATGGGAGAGGAGGGAAAGGCTGCTCTGTGTTTTGCTCACTTGGCGTCCTCCTTTGTGCCCCCTGAGTCCTCAGCCCTTCCTACCTGCTGAAGACTTTCATTCTGCATTATTGATTATTTTTAATCAAAAAGATCAGAGTTATTTCCCCCAGTTGTCAGTTGGGTTCGTACCACGCTGCTGGTTATTGCAGCTCACTGAGATAATGAAAACAACCATCCAGATCATGAAGTTTAGACATAGGAAACCTGACTAGCCAAGGGAACTAGTTTTATTTGATCTGATCTGCTTGATTTTTTTTACTTCTTTGTCTCTGTATTCTAAGAGGTATTTTACTTTGGCTTCCCAAAGGCAATTTACCAATAATTCAGTGACAGCTCTCCAGTCTTACTCCTTGGTTTTTAAGGCTCTGGATAGTAGACTTGAATTTTGAGGACCTGTTTTCAAGCACTGACATGTATTTTCTGTGTGCCCTTGGGCAGTCTCCTTCACCTCTCAGCATATTAATGGTTTTGTAAACGGGCTTAATGTCCTTTTTGCAGGACCACTTTGTGCACATCCAGTGTGCTGGTGTTTTGGCAGTCCACTAATCCAACGATGAGAGAGAGGAGAAATAAAGCGGGTAACTGACCCACGCACAAGGACGAACACAAAGCCAAAAAAAGAGAGATCTTGCTGGAGGGGACTCAAACTCTGCCTCCTCATCAAGGAAGACTTGTGTGAGCAGAGGTTCGTGCCATAATGGGTGAGCCCCAGGCTGCCCTTCACCATGGATGATGGGACTCCTGGCTCCCTAAAACCATTCCTTAGTTGGAGTCGAGAATCTCACCATTGCTCAAGCTGTAACAGCAGTGGGAACTTTGAAAGTCAACTTTATGACCATATTCTGCCAGCCTGCTTATTAATGACATGCAAATTATAGAAGTTCAAACATTTGCATTTAATGCTCATAGCTGTTTCTTTGATTGCTAATGATGTTGATTCACGAAGAAAAAGCTTTCTCAACTAGGCTATTTTATGTACCACACCAAAAGCAAATGAAAAGATGTTTCATGCAGCATTTTTTTTGGTCACGTTAAGCCCTGTCCAAACACTCCAGGACTCGTAAATTAGGTGGAAATAAAATGTGATTTATCAGCTAATGAGCTAGACTTCAGTTTTTAAACAGAATTATAACTTGATTAAACAATAAATATGCACATTTAGTCGTGAACTTCTGTCCTAAATTTCACCACACAGTTGTCACAGATCTTTATTATTTATTGATGTTACAAGGTCAGCACAGCCACTGTACACTTCCTAAAAGACTCATACCTGGAGTAAGTTGACAACCTGTAAACTTATGGTATGAACTACCATGAACTATCCATCCTTGCAACAAGACACCATTTAAGGGTGAAAGACAAGATGCCAAGCCCCTGACATAGAAAAAGGTCCTCAAAACCTGTTACAAGGAAAAAAATAGGGGTTTTTTTCACTCTTGATTAGTTTTCTCAGACAAGCTTTCATCAAAACTTCCAGCAGCCATTTTATGTTTGTTTTTCTGCTGAGTGTGAAGGTACTGAGTACTGTTTAAATGAACCATATTAATAAGAATTTGATTTTGTTGTGTTTTTAAATAGGAACCCATTTTTTTTGAAAAATCTGATCGTCAGTACCCCAGCTGGTTTGGAAAAGTGAATGACATTGCCTAGCTAGTTTGAAGTTTGGGCTATGAACATCACTTGACTCTGCATAGGAAGGTTGTACATGGGGTTGAATTCAACTTGTCTGATCATCTGCTTTCCAGCAAAAGCCAAAGAAGGAAAACTGATATGTTTAAGGCACTGACCTGTTTTGATAGTAACTGAAAGGGGTCAGGTTGTGACTTTGAAGTATCCATTTTCTTTTCATTCACCATAGAGGCAATGTGAGGGACTGGGTTAAACCTAAAGGAGATAAATCCGTGGTGATTTCTGAGTTCAATTCCTGACCTCTTACTGACATGTTTTTGTAGAGGTATGATCCTGTAGAAACAGCAAACAGGATCACTCGCAGCACTATCTCAGTTCTAACAGTTCTTTCTGCGGCACAAGGCTCAGCATCAATTCAGCAAAGCAGTTTGTCCTTATGAATAATTTAGGCAATAGAGTGTTTAACCAGTAATTCCAGTATTCACTGGTCATAAAGATGTTATCTGTCCAAAATGTGTGCTCAGGCTTCAGCATGTCTCTGCTTTAAAAGGAACCTGGTTAGTCTGAGGTATGGGTACATGAATACAAAGATAATGGCTCAATGAATAATTAGGAAGAGAAGAAAATTCAGTGAGATAAAAAATGTGAATTTTAAAAAGTAGAGAAAAATACCTAATCTTGAAGTTCTATAAAGAGACTGATCAGCAGATCTTGATGATTCAACTGGGTCCTGCTTGCCAGCCTATTTGAAGTTTATGTTATCAGACAAACAGAAGAAAGTGTTTATTCCCAGAGACTCTTCTTTAGAGCCTCTACAAAAAATATTCTACAGCTGAAATAAAATGATGACACTTGGGACTTAAAGTACTGATGTTATTACTTGAGAAATGCAACTGCATCAGTTTTGGATTATGTACCATACAAAATTTTGCTTGGAAATTTAGAACTGTTTTGCTCTTCATAATGTTGCCTTTGTCTCTTATGACACTTTCAATCTCTTTGTACCACTGCATTTTGCTGTGAAAAGGCTAAAAAATGGTAACAATAAATATTAATAAATGGAAACTGGATCAGGAAAGTTGTCACAGCAGACAGCCAAGTTACAAAAGATTGTCTGCTTTGACTCTTACACAATGATATTGAGAAAGGTAGTGTACAAACTATTTTCTGGCTAAAATGAAATAGTAATCTGGGTGTCTGCTGATAGGAAACATCGTCAGGATTGACATGATTCTTGGGTTTGGTTTTATATTTTTTTTTAAATCCACCTTGACAAATATTCATCATGGCTAGGCTTCGCGAACGAAGATTTGGGAAGGCTCTATCCACATTTGTTACAGGCACGCTGGTGGCTTATGAGGCCAATACGAGACAGACATATCCGATTGCAAAAGGCACAGCAGAAAGACTCCTTAGATGGTGTATTCTGCAAGACACGGTTCTTTCTGCATTGCCTTTTCTCCTCGAGGGTGATCCTGCGTGCGTTCCCAAAGGAGACAGCTGCGTTATAGATGGTGTGTCTCCAGGCCTCCCGATTGGAGGCCAGAGTAGACCAGTTATGGTGATCAATATGGCCAAGGCTGAGATGTTGTTTCAGGGAGTCCTTGTATCTTTTCTTCGGGGCTCCTCTCATGCAGCAGCCAGTGGCAAGTTCACCATAAAGCAGGATCTTAGGGAGGCGGTGGTCCTTCATCCTGGAGACGTGCCCTGCCCGTCGCAGCTGTGTTCTCATCAACATGGCCTCAATACTTGTGACTGCTGCTTGTTAGAACAGATGTGTTGGTCACAAAATCTGACCAGTGGATGTTTAGGATCGTACGGAGGCAGCGTTGATGGAAGCGTTCTAGGAGACGCAGGTGGTGGCGGTAGATGACCCATGATTCAGAACCATGCAAGAGAGTAGACAGCACTATGGCTCTGTAAACACTGATCTTGGTGCTTTTCTTCAAGTGTTTATTACGCCATACTCTTTTGTGGAGTTTTCCGAAGGCATTATATGCCTTTGCTAATCTGTTGTCTATCTCTCCATCAATCTTACCATCCAAGGAGATGAACCTTGACAAATATAAATCAGAGAAATAATACCAGAAATGTAAACAAGGGATGCAGAATAACATTTCTTCAGTGATTTTAAGCAAGGTTTTTATATATAAATTCCTAAAGGAGGTGAGATTCATAGGCAACCTTAATTAGATACATGTTCTAGTGACAGACAGCAAGATGCTCCATTATGCCGTAGGAAAGGTGCTGCTTTTCTTTAGTAGAGTAAAAAATTTGCCCCGTTTTGGAGCAATTGACATGCTGTGACCTGGAGGATTTCACCCTTCTGTTCCTTCTGAGACCTCTGACACAAAAATTTCTTGGACCACCTGGATGCAGCTCTGGTTTGCATTAGATTTAATGCTGTTTCAAGACAGTGTAAAAAACTGTGGGTAAAAAATGACTGCATGTTAGGTCAACCTCAAAAAAAAATTGTGTCTGCAGAATACTGAAATCTAAATAAAATGGAAAGATCGGTTGTCAGAGATCCTTTTAAGTCACTGAGGTTGGGACCCATGTCTTCCAAGAGGCAGCTCATAAATTCAGGCACTCTATTAGGATACTTATAGGTGCAGTACAGCTTCACGTTACTGCTGTTAGTGGAGATTTAGGCAGAAAATTTGAGAGATACTCCAAACAGGAGGCAACTGCTTTAGATAGAACTGAAACCCACTGATGGTATGACCAATGTGCAGTGAGTGGGATTCAGCAACCAAGTTCACAGGCATCCAGATCCACTTGAGATGCCTTAAGATATCCAAGATATCCATCCACTTTTGTCAGGTGGATGTGACCCATGAGTAGAAGGACATTTCTACATCTCTGGAGCAGCTGTGAAGTTCTAAGGGCAGCTCAAATGGACCTGCATTCCTGCATGTGGGCACCTGGGCTGGGTTCAGAGGGTTGTTGTCTGGCAAAAGGGGAGTGAGAAACCTCAGACTTGCTCTTAAATGTAAACCACAGGCTTTGAGGACGTCGTCCGAGGTGTAACTTTACTGCCCAGGCACTGGTGTTTCTGTAGGTGCATTTCTGTACCAGGCTTGCCTTTCAGTCTGGACTGAGGCTTAAGTCTGCATCCTTGGGCCCAGGGCAAGACACCAGAGTCATTCTGCCAGATCAGTATTGATACACATCTCTTAATCCCTGCAGTAGCTCAGGACAAGATTGTATCCTGGTTCTGTGCAACCACATAAGGCTGGCCTGCCACAGGTTAGACTTAGGGAATAGAAACTCTGTTGCTGGTATTTGCTCATTCTACTGTATATAGGGGCGAGTGAGATGGGGAAATTATGGAATGTGGGGACAACGAATGCAATTTACACCTAAGAGAAAAAACAGTGGATAAGATGATGTTTCTAAGGTTTAGCCCCTCACTGGAGGTGGGCAGCTGAATGGTAGCCTATCTCCAGGGAGGATGGATGGAGCTTGTGTCCAAAGACACAACCCAGCCTCTGTGAACATGTACAAGTTGCTGCCCTCTTTCCTGGTATTATTAACATTTTCATATGTGTGTTTATTAGCTTTGAAAATAGAAGCTATTAGTAACAAGAAAATCTGTGGCAGAAGCATGGTAGTGACAGTCACAGGCTTTAAAAATTGTGCTGAGATGTTCTTAAATTCACTGCACTTTTTGAGCCATTTTTTCCTACCACCTCTGCCAACACTACAAGTAGGACACAGCCGCAACATTGCACCTCCAAGACACAGAATTTGTGTTGCGTTGGTGTTAGACACTAATAGGATTCCAGTACAAAGCACTCTAATCCATTGCTAAGTAAGTGACAGGGTAGTAATATGGTTTCAGAAAAGGACACGGCTAACATGCTACTTCTGCTCTTCAAAGACTTAGTTTTATAATCATCCGCAAAAGTCTTTGTTCAGGTTTCTGGAAGTATTTTGTGAGTGCCCACACCTGCCTTAAAATATTGTCTCAAACCAATTTATCTGCTGCAAAATTCAGTCTATAATTAGTTATGCTTTCAGTCTCTGAATTACTGTATAATGGTACATTGTGTTGGAGCTGTAACTGTTAGCTTTGGTATTTCAGTAGGCTAATTGCTGATGCAGTTTTAAGGACCAGTAAAGTTGTCACCAGCAGATCAGTAATTTTATCACCACCACTAGATAAGACTCCTGAGGTTGAACGTGACATCTGGTCAAGTATAGTGTGTCAGCCTCATGTCTGAGTTGGGGATAATAGATACTTCCAGTCTCATTTCAATCTCATAAATTTCAGTGCTTGGGTGGGGACGTATGGGTGTGCTGTCTGATGATCATGGTCCTGCTTGTGAGCTGGTGCATTTTCCTGCAGTTTAAGCCAGTTATGCATATGTAGTTGAAGTCTGTTGTGGCTGAGGACTTAACATTTTCCTCACCTTGATAGAATACCAAGCCATTCAAGCTGGATAATTCTAATTCTTTTCTCTACACAATAATAAATCAGTCTTTAGTTATTTGGAATGTTTTTTTTTTTGATTCATCTGAAATATTGCAGTACCTATATGATAGAAATCTAAGTGAGCCTAGGATCCCTTTATAATAAAGCTATTCAAATACAGAACTCTTGTCAGTGCAGCCAAGGTTTGACTAAACGAGTTGCACCCTAAACTCTGTTGACTAGACGTCAAATGGCATGATGGGAGGGAGTCTCAGACAATTTGCTTAGATGCTGAGACCTGGATTGCAATCTTAGGTGGCACAGATCCTGTTATGGATAAGATTACCAGTCTGGAAACTCTTTCTCCACCATTAACTCATTAAAACTGGACATTATTACAGCAATGCTTTGTATTGTGTTCTCTTGTAAGAGGCTCTTCATTTTTCTGTCTTTCCATAGTGCTATCCATATAACCTGTTGTGATGCCAAAGACTTGGCCTAAAGAAGACTTTGAATCTGTCCCCAGGCATATTCAAAACTGAGGTCTAACAGTGCTGCTGAGCGGGGCGATGCTCAGCATCCTTGTTGCAGCCCAGTGAGACTCAAACAAGTGTCTCAAGCATATTGAATCAAAGCTGGAAAATGGAGATCTGGGGAAGCCACTTTGCTGAGATGTTGCCTTCACTTTCTTCTCTGTATAAGCTGTCAACTGCAGGGGAGGTGTGGGTGGTAAATGGGCAGAAAATCTGATACTGCATGAAAATGTGTTAGGGCAGGCTGAAATTACACCCCTTTTTATTACTCTGCCTCTAACACAATGGGAAATGGGGATATACTGCATTGTGTAAAACAGAGTTTCATCTTGCCCCTTGCTCAGAGCTGCTGGCAGAGCCATGGAGTGCCTGATGATGAACATCTCCCCTCATGGTCCCAGCTGTGTCTTTGCACAGCCAGATCATGGACTGCCAACTCTTGCTTCTTTTATGCAGTATAAATAATGAACTAAAAAGGCTGATGCTTTCACAAATGATTTAGAAACTTTATTCCCCTGAAGCTCAAAGAAAAACAGGCTGTTAAATTGCTGTATAACTCATGGAAATATTGTCCCTTTGACATTAGTGGGTTGTATTAAGTAAATATCCTGGAGGTGTTAGCCTTACAGTCAGTGGGACTTTGGCTTCTAAATGCCTTTGTGACTCCATTGAGACAGGCTTTGTAGAAAGAGTTAATACCTTCTACTAAAGCAAATCATATCTAAGGAAAGGAGAAGAGGCTATGGGGTATATAAGCCATTCTTCTGGTCATCTGTATTGTGATTCTAGACCTTAGTTTCAAAGTGATATATGAGCCAGTCAAAATGTCACTCAGTGAAAAGATTTACGATGTCTGACTTCTCTCTCCCCCTCCTTTTTTAGTGCTGGTGTAAATCAGAAGTGATTCAGTGGAACTAGACTCTGTCAAAGTGTCCAAGAGACACGGGCAGTGCAGTATATTACTGGTCCTTGCTTGAAGAGAGACAGTAACTCTTACTTTCTCAGTCCATCTTGAAAGATGTTGGACAACCCTTAGCTCTCTGTCCTTCGTTTTTCTCTAGTGATCTCAAAATAGACAAAAGTCGATAACTCTGGCATAAAAAAAACCCCAACAAAGTGCCCTTTGACTGGAAGATGGAAGCTGAAGAATTTCTTTAGAAATACTGTACTCTACTAAATAAAGCCATGGCTATTTTTATCAAATACTGGCATTTTGTAAGCTTAATTATCTTCATTCTGCACATAGAAATCAAAATGATACTTGTTGGCAGGATGGACCTAAAATAAAATCTAGTTTCTGTACTGACAGCTGTGAAAGATTTAGACGAACCAACTTTTTTCCTTTTTTCCTCTTTTTTTTTCCTTAAAGCAATTATAGATATGTTCTGTGACCTGCCCTTATCTTTCTCTGGCTTGTCTGTGTACTGCAAGGCTTGTCACAGGCTGCGTGGGCCTCTGCTAGCCGTGCATGCACAGGCTGCAGGGCTGAATGCAAGCTCTGAAGCTGTGTTCTACCTTGTTGCCAGGGAACAGTGACGAAGGAGTGCCTCAGCTAAACTCGAATTTTGGATCCATGCAAGGAGCTGCTTATGTGGCCTTGGGCAACCAATTTGTGTGGGGTTAGATTTCGCTCTTCCAGTATCAGGCTCTCAGTAGTTAAGACTCCGACTTTGGTTTGATGGAGGACTCTGCCTATGGGGGGGGGGGGAGAGCAGGAGAGGGAGACTGATCCACTATTTTTGACATTTGTCTAAAAATGGGACAAACCTCCCACTGGAGATGTCTCTCCAACTATAGTGTGAGCCCAGCTGGCTACCTTAGACCACCACCTAACATCTGGAATTCTGTGGGACTGCGAGAGTATCTGAGCTCTGTGTTAATCCCTGTCTGAGCAAGATATAACTTCTGAAGTCTCCACAGTTATCACCAAGGCATCTCTCTGTGTTTGGTGTTATGTGACATGGAGCTGCAGTGTCAAGATTTTTTTTTTTTGCACATCCTTAAATTTTTGAGGGTTGTTGGATGTTAGCTTTGAAGGTATGAAGGATTCTTCCCTCTCCCTTGCTGCACTTCTGCAGACCATTCAAAGTACTTTATGGTCACAGTCAGTCCTTATCTCCAAGAATTGCTGACCTGAGCCACTCTCTGAGGATCCTTTTCTTTAAAGGTGCCAGGAAGGGAACTTTTTCCAGCAGCAGAGATGCGGTGTTAGTGGATGGGTCACGGCACCCATCACCCAAAGGTGTCAGTAGCCAAATAAATCAAGATGAGTAACAGCAAGCAGATGACCAGTTTGTGGCACAAAGTTTATTCTGGAGTAAACACAGTGAAAATCTGCCCTGAGGAGCCTGGGAGGTGGGACCTGCAGCTAGAACAGCTTCTTTCCAGAATCATGTGATCCTGGTGGGATGATTTTTTAGCTGTAAGTGCATGTTCTGCATGTAAGTGAGTGCATCTTGGTCTAAAGGATTTCATGTGTCCTCTTTCTTCATTGGTGAAGGTAACTGGATACATTATGAGGAGAGGCTGACAGAGATGGTATTGTTCAACCTGGAGAAAAGAAGGCTCTGGGGACAACTTAGAACACCTTCCAGTATATAAAGGGGGTCTACAGGAAAGCTGGAGAGGGGCTGTTTACAAAGGTATGCAGTGATAAGACAAGGGGGTTGTGGATTCGATGACCTGGCACGTTGGATCCACAGAGATGTAGAGCTTTAAACTGAAAGAGGGCAGGTTTAGATTAGGTATTAGGAAGAAGTTCTTTACTGTGCTGAAACATTGGAAGAGGTTTCCCAGAGAAGTTGTGGATGCTCCATTCCTGAAAGTTCAAGGACAAGTTGGATGGGGATCTCAGTGATCTGGTCTAGTGGGAGGTATCCCTGACCATGGCAAAAACCTTGGAACAAGGTGATCTTTAACATCCCTTCCAACCCAAACCATTCTATGGTTTTGGGTGAGAAAGTGAATCATCAGTTCACAACTGATTTCAGGTCAAGCAAGTTTTCCTCAATGGGAGAATTAAGAGACTACTTTTCTTGTAGACATTTCATTTCAGATTCTCTTCTATTTGATTTAAAGCCATTTCATTCCACCAAAGGGGAAATGCTTTTCTGGTCTCTTCTGATGAACTAAAGCCAAAAGATTTCTTCTGTCGATGCTTTGACAGTTTTCTGAAGCATCTACCTTAGCTTTGATCTCCTTCTCTCCTCTCCTTATTAATTTTTAACACTTGTTAAAAGATTTGTTCTATTTGTGAGTTGTGAGAAGGTGTCTTAATTTATAGCCAGCTCAAGTATATCTTGCTGTAATTTCAAAGTGTAATTTTTTTCCCCTTCAAGAATTTAATTCACATCCTCAGCTACCGTACAGCAGCATAACTACTTTGAATCTTATAAAACTCTTGATATGCACTTGACAAGGCTTCTGACCTTGCTAGTTATGGAACTAAGAGCTGATTTCTCACCAAGAACTTCGTATCTAAAAAAGTCCTCTGTCAACTATAGCAAAAAAATCTTGGATTTTAGTAGAGGAGGAAAAAAACCCACTTTTGTTTATCAGGAACTGAGATTGCAAGAAATACCAAAGTTATCAATATTGAAATAGACAAATAAGTAATTTTTATCCAGAAAATATATTAATATACAACTTTCTTTTTGGAAAACAGCAAAGTTTTCTGCCAGCCTCTCAAATGTTCTGTTTTTGAAACTTTTGATAGCTGTTTCTCCTCTGCTTATGGTTTTTTAATACTGAAAGCAAACAACCTTGCCTGGGATACTAGTAGTATCCCAGACTTGACTATGACCCATGGAGGAGATTCACAATGTTAACAGGAACATTCCTTGGGAGAGTCCTCATTTTAGTTTTGTTTATTTATGTGCATGAAGTGATCATATTTTTGTCTCCTGTCCCAACCCTTCAGTAAAGATGAGAAATTTAGGGGTTCATTTTTTCCATGCATTTCAGCTGAAAAATTCTGGAGATCACAGTACAACATGCAGCACTTTTGACCATCTTAACTGCAATAAAGCCAAGACAGGGATGAAGGGGTAAACAGGGTACAGTTTCAGGCTGTAGTCTGAAGGGTGGCTTGCTGCCATTTTATTACCAACATTTTAGTACCAATTCAATCAATTTTTACTGGAGAAAATATTTTTTGATCTGTGCAATGGACGAAATTTCTCTAAGGTTCCTCAGCTCAATTAAGGCCTGTGCTGCCACTGAGATACCTTGTTCTAAAAGAGCAACGATGAAATACATAGGACATGGTCCAAGAGACAGTGCATCAGATCCCGTGGGAAGAGCATCAGGGCCCCTATGAGGGGGTCTGGACTGACTCCATGCTCCTGCATCTCAGTGGCCTCTCTCAAAGGAGAATTTGGCATTTGCAGGTAACATTTGACATAAGGTGCATTCCCTGGGCAGTGGATGTAGGGTTAAAACAGCAGGAGCAGACTCTCTTGTCCTGCCACCTATGGCAGATCAGGGAAGTGCTTTAAAGATGCTTTTCAGCTGTAAAGTTCACATCAAGACTTCACCAGTTCCCCTGCTTTCTTCTTCCCTCCGCCCTATTTTCTTTTCTCTCTCTCTTTTTTTAATTTTTTTATTTCCCCTGGTCTGTGATATTTGATATCAAAGAGCTTTTGTTGAAATGCAGCTTTCTTTCACACCCTCAGCCTTTGCTTTTTTCCCTCCCCCAAACTCAGGACATTGAATGCCCAAATCCTTCTTTTGGGAACAAGGCACTTGCTGGTGTATGGTTACTAGAGCATCACAAATGCACAATTCACCCCTCTGGGGCTCTGCTTGCTTTAGCCCATGTCCAGAGACCTGTCTGGTAGCCTATTAACCCTCTCCATCTATTCCAAGGCTCCAGTGGGTGCTCAGTGGGTGAAAAGAAAGAGCTTTAAATACCCCAATGTAGTGTCTTGTTTGGCTAAAATTGTTTGACATGTCAGAGCCTTCTTTTTTGGGGGGGCAGAAACCGTCTGTCAGCATCTGTTCATAAAAGGTGGCTTTGAGATCCAGTTGTGCTGCTCTCTGCTAATCTGGGTTGCAAATAATTTCCTTCAGAGCGTGTTACAAGTGTTCATGCAAATCTGGATGCAATATACTTGCCATTACTCTCACAGGACTCCACAACCACCTCTCTTTTCTACCTCAGCAGACAGAGACACAGGACAGTTTGGATCTAGAGAGAGAAACCTTTCACGTTCCACTGACTTCCCCTCCATCCTTCCTCAGGCATATTTTGGCAGTTTCTGTTGGATCCTATTTGGTGACACAAGATTTTTTTGCTTGTGCATCCCTCAGTCTGAACTCCCATGTACAGTCACCTCCAATCTACCATTTAGCCACAAAATATGTTGTTTCATCCCTCTTCTGCTCAAAGCTTTGTGTGTCACTGTTTTTGCTTTCTTCTTTTGTAAGTTCTTTTCTTCTCTCATCTCTGCTGTTTTGCTCTGTATAATGGGTTTCTATTGCTTCACAGAGTGGGGGGAGAAAACTACTTTTCCCACATGCAGATCCTTTCAAAAAATGCTTGTTGTTGGTCTGGTCTCATCACAACCATGGAATTTAAATACTCTGCTAATTTCAGACAGCAGCTAATTTCATGACATCTTGACAATAAAAGTATATCAAGACTGAAGTAGGTGCATTTCATAAAACTGTTTTCCTAGAAAGAAAATCCTCATGTATCCTGTAATTTATGCATTTTTAATGGATCCCTTTCGAAAATCTTCACATTTAGGAGCATAAAACTTTTTATACCAAGCACAATAATGCTCCAAGGAAATCACAATGATTATACGTTGTTGCAGTGAGCACATCTATACTTATTGACATTTGTTAATTAAATTTGTTCAAATAGACGAGGTCTCCCCTGAAGAAGGTACAGAGTAAATGTGGGCTTGAGAGGGAGGAATTGTTGGGCGGGATATGATAATTATTTGTTTCTTGTGATCTATTTAAAAGGCAACCAAAACCAAAATAATTTGTAGAAGGCTTTGAAATGCAAAATGTCCCCCTATCAATGGGCCTAAGATCTGCCTTGAACAAGATGGAGAATCTCAGCTTTGCGTATCCTGTAAAGTTAAAACTGTGGGATGTCTGGATTTCAGCCTGGGTGCAGATGTAAGATCTATACTGACAAAAGCAAGTTGAATCACTTAACATTATCTTCCACAATGAGCACCAGTAGGAAAGATCCTGTTTCCTGTGGTGTTATTATTGATCAGCAATTTCATATCAAAGCAGTTCATAGTAAAGCTGTAAGAAACATTGTTTTTCTTTCTTGTTCAAGAAAGGTACAGTTTTGACTGCATTTGTTGCCCTTAAATATACGTTTTGAGAAATTTTAAAAGTGGTGAAATATCTCTTTTCATTGTTTCCATAAGAGATGAAAAATTCTTTCTCAGGCATGACACTCAACTGGGGTAAAAGCAACAGCACTTGCAGACACACAATCTTCATCTTATTCTCCATTTTATTTTCAACTATTACATCTTCTCTTCTTTTGCTCTTCTCACTGAGATATGAGCCCTGGAGTCACTGTCAGGCTCAGCTGGAAAAGCATATTTCTTTCCCCCACATTTAGGGACTGTAGACTGTGACATCACCTCAGCAAGTCTGAGTGAAATCCTCAATTTTTTCTAGGCAATACATGCATTACATACATTTCCAAAGGGATTCTCAAAAGCTGTTAGTTTTGGACCAATGAAAAGTGTTCCATTCAGCCTCTTTCTGATGAAAGTATCATCTCCATTTTTTGTGGAGCAGCACACTGTCTGTGAGCTCTCACAAAGCCAAGTGAGAGAATTAGAAAAGGAATTTCATGTAAAGTATATTTTCAAATGACAACACCTTCATATTACTGTTGTCCTGACAAGGCATCACTCATGTTGCAGCAGACTCGTTGTATGTTCAGCAGTTCTTGGGGAAGCCTCAGCCTTTCTATTCTGTCCAGTCTTAGTTGTCTCCACCTGAACAAGCTATAGCATAGAAAAACACGGAGCTTTGGAACATGGGTCAGCTATTTCATGTGCTTTTTTAGGATGAAATTAATTTGAGATTGTATTTCTAGTTAAAAGGGAAGCTAAATAACAGCCATTTACACTAGTGAGTGGTCTGATGAATAGCATGCAAGTTGTCTTTGTCTCCCTACCATCTAGGACATGTCCAATATAGTTCAATATGTAATTTCTCTTGAGCTACGCACAGCTAGTCAGTGCTTTTTCAAGTCTCTTGTTACCTCCTGTCAATATGCAGAACCAATAGAATTTATGTCCAAGAGTAATATTTCCTGTGCAAAAAAACTGTATCTGACTAAGCCTGTGAAGTCTGCTCTCTGTAAACTAGGACAAAAGACATGTCCATTTTAGCAATAATATATTGTTGGAACATTCCCTACATCTTGAGTGTTGCCACAATTTACTGGCCTAATCTGATTACTTCAGATTCATTAATTGAAGCAGAGGGGCAGGCACTTTTCTCTCTGGTGATTAGAGGGAGCTCAACAGCTATGAGAGCTGGACTGACAGGAACATCATGACACTCAGCCACGTGAAAATGCAAAGTCCTGCACGTGGGGAAGAATAACCCCATGTGCCAGTAGCTGTCATGTCTGACCATCTAGACAGCAGCTGTGCAGAAAAGGGAGGTCCTGGTGGACACCAAGGTGACCATGTACCAGCACATGCCCTTGCAGCAAGGCAGGCCAGCAACCTGCCAGGCCACATTAAAGCAGGTCAAGAGGGATGATCCTTCCCCTCTGCTCAGCACTGGGGAGATGCATCTGGAGTGCTGTGCCCAGTTCTGGGCTCCTCAGTACAAGGGTGATAGGGACACACTGGAGAGAATCCAGCAGAAGAGCATGAAGGTGATGAAGGGACTGGAGTATTCATCATATGAGGAGAAACTGAGAGAGCTGGGACTGTTCAGCCCAGAGAAGAGAAGGCTCAGGGTGGGTCTTATAAGTTTGGGTAAATACCTGATGGGAGGGACTGAAGAAGAGGGAGCCAGGCTCTTCTCCATGTTTCCCAGTGAGAGGACAAGGCAATAGGCAAAAACTGAAGCACAGAAAATTGTTAGATATTTAAGAGAAATCTTTTTTAGTTGTGGGGGTGACTGAGCGCAGGCACAGGTTGCCATGAGAAGTTGTGGAGTCTCCCTTCTTGGAGATATTCAGAACCCAACAGGAAACGACCCTGAGCAACCTGCTTTGAACAGCAGGTTGGGCAAGATCATCTTTAGAGATGTCTTTCCACCTTAAGCATCCTGTGCTGTGATGAGCAAAGGTGACAAGGTGACATGGCCAACTTTGGCAGCCTGGTGAGTGCATACACTGATACTTTAGTTCTCTTTCAGGAGCAAACTTCTGGGGTTTGCACTGGCAGTCCTGCCCCTCTGAGACGTAGGACCTGGAGTCAGGTGATCTGATTCCTTCTGGACTTCCTATGGAAGCTATGGGTGGAACCCTCCATGCATGACAAATGTGACAGTATCAGTGTTCAGGATCAAGCTTTGCAGGCTGCAGGTGCCTTTGCTGCATCTAAAGACTGCATGGAATACTCTTCTTGTTTGACTAAAATTAATAGTTTTTGAGAACTCCTTTGGAAATTTGTTTCATGCAACCATTGCGTAGAAAAAAACGGAATTTCACCCTGTGTCAGGGGATGATTTATACCACAGAGCACTGTGCTGCCTGTAACTTACTTCATTGTTTTAACTCCTCTGCAACCTGCTTTCAGCTGGTCCTGCTGAGTGTGCCCTGCATAGCAAATCAATCTATACAGAGCTTTACATTCCATAGGGACAAAGGCTGGAGACATTCCAATGCATAAAAGAATACAGAGTTAAACCTTCCTCTCTACACATTAGATACTCTCCATTTATTCACTGGAGCCCAGAGTGCAGCAGGTAGTACAGGGAGAACTCCAGCAATTTTTGTTGCCAGATTATTTTATGAGGATTAATGAACAGGGAAGTGAACAGGAGAGCTCAGCAATCTGTTAAATCAGGGTGTTCAGGCCTGTTTGTAACAAGCAAACAGGTCTGGGGACAAAGTGATACAGATGAGAGGCGTTAAGATACATTCACTGATTTCAGAGATTTGCAAACAAAATTCCTGCTGTGTGATCTGTCATTCATTTTCATTATGGATTACAACCAGCAGTAGAAGACACCTTTGGAGGGTACTGTGAGGAACAGTTTTATTATACTGACAGAGTGAAATGAAGACCCTGTGGACAGAAATAAGCTGTTTCATTTTAAACTTGGAGTAAGCAGTGGAGAGAAATGTTCAAGGTTTTGTTTGGTTTTCTTGTGTTTTTTTGTTTACTTGTCTTGTTTTTGTTTTCTTTTTTGCAAGCATCTTTAATGTTAAAAGCTTGAAACTACATGAAACATGAGCCTCTCTTTTTAAAAAAGGACTTGTTTATGTGAAATATCAAAATTGTTTCTTCTTGCTGCAAACCAAATTGCTTGCTATAACATTTGCAAGACATTTTTTGAGAGTAAAAAAAGATTGAAATTGAAATAATGTGTTTTGTGTCTCTGACACTAAATATTGCTTCCCTAGCAGCTAGAAAGGTAATAGCTAACAGAAGCAGTTTATAGCTATATCTATGTTGGAATAATGACATGTCATAAACTCATAGAATATCTTGAATTGGAAGGTACCTACAAGGATCATCAAGTCCAGTCCCTGACCTGGAGTCAATGGTCAGGCATGGGCAGTAAAGGGCCATTTCTTGATTGCACCATATAAATGGGAGTGGACTGTTTCTTCACCCTAGTTGTAGTCTAGTTGTAGTCTAAGCCTCTTTTAAGGACTATTCTATAGCAGAAGGAATCAGAGTCCCACCAGGTGCATGTACAAGGCAATTTCTTCCTTTCATTAGATGGTGATCTTATTTTGGGTAGAAACATGTTCTGAATTCCAAATGATTTAATTCCTTAGCTCAGAGAGGGAAGGTTTATTAACTGATGCCTGGGAATGTGGTGATTTCTTGTCTGTTCACATCATCCTATAAGCAGTTTCAAAGGATACATCACACTATCTTCTCTCACTAGTGAATAGAGGCCCTTTTTCTTATGGATTTATCAGACTGGTTTTGTCCTTCATCTTTCAGATGAGACCATGGTATTAGGACTATTGTGGGCCAATGTTGGCTCATGTGCTGCTTTTCAGTGATGTGGTATAGATATAACTGACTATTTTCTGCTTCCCTTTTTCTGCACAATAAGCAGAGTTATTTCGACAGCTATCTGATTTTTTTCTATCATTCAGTGTTTTTAATGTTCGTGTAGAATTTGCAAACAAATTCAGGCACAAGTGGCTTATGACTGTTATTGATACTTGCTTTCAAAAAACACCTCTTGAAATAAAATCAGTTATATGGTCAAAAAACCATTAATTTCACGAGGTGGATGATGGAATTCTTCCTTTATGGCACTTTAGTTCAATGATGCAAATATATAGACTAATATATTTGTGTGTGTGTAGATGGTTATTTCAAAATGAAGAATTTTTACTGCCAACTGTACCAAAGCAATATGTTAAGGTTGTAAAATAGGGAATTATTCCCATGTAATTAATTTTTCATTGCTGTACATGCATATATGTGCTTTATTGCCTCTTCAGTAGGCAGAACGAAAAATACACACAGTTTTACCTATGGGCAATTCAACACAGTAATGAGACTCTTCAGGTGTGAAAATTCATCTCTCTTCCTTCTCACTCCCCATCACACAAATGGGAACTGACTCCTGCTGAGTTGGTGGCCCAAAGCTGGTTCTTCACAAGGGAGAGAATGAACCAGGTGTTTGTCTGCAAATAGTTCTGTATTGTTACATATGTTGAATGAGGTACTTTGGCAGACAAAAATCAAAGCAGCCCTTTGCACCTGCTTGAACACTGATCTCCTCTAAATTCAAGCCTCTCTTTATGCTTGTTGATGTATATGCTATATATAGATGATGATAAATAAATATGATCTATTTTTTATTCCTTTGAGTTCAGATCTCAGGTTACCTGTATCGGGTAATAGACAGAGGGAACTGTGTCTGAATCACTTGCTGCAGGGAAGTGCTGTTGACCCATTTTGTAAGAGATGTATTCAAATAAGGTCACAGCAGGCTTGCGTGACCTATGGGAGTCCCTGTAGGTTGAACTGTCTTTGCTGACTGCTTTGAACTCATACTCTGTTGATTTGAATGCCATCTGCAGATTTAACATAGTTTTCAGAAGACAATTTAACTTCTTCAATACTATTTTTGTGTGGAGAACAATGTTTAATTTCACAGAGGAATCATTTCACACAAAAAGATGGAAAATGTTAACCTTTAAAAGCATAATGATTTATTCCACTAATTTGTTGCAAACTTCCACTGATTAGCATCAGGGACTGATGGAGCTGTTATATTCATAGGTCATTGCTGTTACTGGATACGCTGAAGTTTCTAGACACGTCCTTGGAAATTGGACACAAAGATAAGGTCGACAGAGGTGACTTATAGAACTACCCATGCATGGGCATTCCTACCTTCCTCTGATGTGCCTGGTACCCAGCACAATGAAACAATAGGTTTGTGTTATGATCGATGGTTGATCTTAACAAGCAAAGTGCTTCCAGTTTCCTTTGTTATCTTCTTTTGCTGAAGTAAAGAAAACAGTACTCTGTCTACTGTAAAATAGATAACATGGTTTTCAGGTATAGCCTCCTAGAGAAATTATATAAATTTCTTTATGTGTTTAGCTGTTATTTATAGGAAATCTTTGAAACAGATTTAATATTGCTGTAGCATCTGTCTCTCCCTCAAATTCTCCATGCCTTGCTGCAGACCTCAGATGCAGCATTGCCTGTTCCCCAGGTGGATGGGGCTGATTCCAAACCCTGATCATATTTCCATTTGCACTTGTAAGGAGTGGCAGTTCATCTATCAATCACACCCTACCACCTTGTCTCTCTTTAGAAGTCAAGTCTTTGATACCTCTTTCCAAATAAGCCCATGGGAACTCTGAAAACCCTTCTTTGAATATGCCCAAAGGATACTTGAGATTTTTTTTATTGTGCTTCATTACCCAAATGGAAAAACTATCTAACAGATGATCATATATACCTTCGACAGATTACCGACTCTGATCTGCCATTCTCCATTTCCACATGACCTTTTCAAGAAAAATCAGGATGTCAGGAACTCTGATGATAATAGCTAGGGGTCTTCCAGCAAGTGAGCTGTTAGGTAAAGTACTTAGTGCAATAACTTTTATCTAGTCAGTGACAACGATTTAAATGGTCTCTTCTCATCATATTCCTTCCATTTGGATGTCCTAAATCAAGAGAACAAGTTCAAGAGAAAAAAAAAAGAGGTAGAAACCCAGTCTCTTTTGACTATGAATAAAGTCTGCATAGTAAATTGGAGCAGCAGGAGGAAGAGAATTTCAATTTGATTTGCAAATTGACTCTCTTCCACTCCCATTTGCAGAAATAAGGCCCATATGCCCGGTAAGCAATTGCTGCTCAAGGTAAAGCTCTGCACCAGAGAGGGTTTCTTGGCAGCAAATGAAAGGAGCATTGCCACTCTGTAATGTATGCCAGCTCCAATAAATCTGTGGATTAGTTTCCTGGCTGCCACAATTGAGCCAACTCAAAACCATATGGTTCTCCTTTCTTACACATTGCCATTTGAAAGGAGCACGACTGCTTTTCCTCAGACTCATTTTTGTTCTGGGGAGAGGTCCACAAGAGTAAGGAACCATAAAAATGGGAGAAGTCTGTGACTTTATTTACCCCTCTTGCCTAGTCCAGCTGATGGTATGAGATCAGAATTTCATTTTATTTGCCTTCTTGTAATTTCCTTCTGTTTACAGTCTGCCCTCTGGTTCTCTTTATGAATTGGAGTGTGGCACAGCGTGCTCATCTGGCTCCTATATTTGCAAGGAAGAGTCTCTGGGATGTATTCTGAATCATTCTTGTTATAATCCTAGAGAGTCTTATGAAACAGTTTAGTGGTCCTTTGGGGTGAAAATGAGATTTTGGTTCAGGGATATATTATTTACTTTATTTTTCCCAAGTCTCTATGATATGCTCTTACCCATTAAGCACTAACCTCCTTCTGTAAAAATACTGGAGCCTGGCCCAGCTGTTGCTCTATTACAGGTAGCTCTGGCTTTTGCCAATAGTCTTCATCAGCTGATGGGACAGCCCTCTTGTGTGAGTGAGAGATATAGGATAAAGTCAAAGGAAAAGACCGAGTTACAATGGGGGATGCTTAATCTGTTCATCTGCAAGGCAGGTATATCTCCCTTCTTGAAATCAATCTTTAAAGTCTCTTCTAAACCAAAGGGTTCCTTTCCCATATGTAAATGGCTGCAACTCGGACAGTCAGTGTGGCTGCTACATCAGTAGAGACTGTTGTCAGGATTTGTGAGACTCCCACTGGGACACCTAGACAGAAAATATATTCCCTCTTGAGCTATCATAGTTTAAAACCTTTTATCTTAATGCTAGTAGAATTGACAATTCAAATTCAAAGTCTGTATTGAGTCCCAGTCCTTAGTGGTCTGACTATTTTTGGGTAGTGTTTTATCTACTTTAGTTCTGTTGGGGGTTTTTTTGTTTGGTTGGTTTCTTTTGTTTGAATTTTTTTTTTTTTTTTGTGAGAGAAGCTTATCCTAAATCTTGATACCAAGATAATCTCCAGGCCAAATATACCTATACAAGAAAATTACTTACTCCCATTTCCAGATTCCTGCGTTTGAAATAAAGCCTCTTTATAGCAACATAAGTGTTTCCACATTGAAGGGCTTGTACACTTCTGCTGAAATCAATACCATTAAAGCAGTTCAATGCTTTTATGGAGACAAAAGTGTTCTTTAGAGAGGCAGCAAAACATTTCATTTAACTTTCTGTGTTTTCACCAGGTAATCACTGTGCAAACCAATTTTTGTTTTGCCTGGGTAGTGTCTCTCCTCTCACCTCTCTTTTTGTTGTTGTTGATTTCTGTTGTCAGACTGATCAAGATGTATGACTTTACAGAACTCCTTCACTCCTTCATACAGGGAAATAACTGTAGATTTCTAATTTTTTTCCCTCTCTCACCCATGGTTTTGTAAATGAACTAACAACTTAACCTCTTTCCAAGCAGTGTAATAGAGTCGGAGGAGGCTTAGAAGGTAAAGTGGAAGAAGACACCACAGCTTTGATTCTCCTGGAAGGCAATTTTACTTAGTCAGAGTCTAAACTAAGTACCCAAATCCTCCTTCTGATATACAGTAGGTTTATATTTGTCCAAAGTGCTCAGTCTAAAATACATCTTTTTTCCAGCAAGAAATAGCTTTTTCCTTCTGTTGTCTGATACCATCTTATGAACTTGAGCCCTAGACTCACCAGAAGATTGCCTTTGGCTGTACAGATATTTGCATTTCTGTGGTTTGTCACTAGACTTGCAGTTTTGGACAGAGCTACAAAGTCAGTGATGCTTTATCTGAGGATCCTGATGGAAAAGGGATGATCTTGAGCTGAGGATGCTGGAATGGGCCTGCATCCTGTTTCTGCCACCAGATGCCTGTATGGTCTCTGTCAATTTTACATCGTTTCCTTTTTCTCAGCATTTGCTAGTATTAATTGACCTTTCTCAGCTTATACCGCAAACCTATAGGAGAAACAGTTGCTCACTCCTCTACATGGATCTTGTACACACAGGTCCCAGCTGGGGCTTTTATTTTGCTACAAAAATACACATTTGCCTTTACTATTTCCCCTTGGTCACTCACAACTAAAGCTCACAGCAAATCCTTAAACAAGTACTGAAACTGAAGGCCAAGATGGTCTGAACTTGTGTGTCTTGGACACCCCAAAAGGGGGGAAAAAATAGTAAATGAGGAGAACTTTGATAAGTGAAATAACAGCATAAAAAACTAAGCATGTGAAAAGTGGGTGACAACACAGAGAGAGTGGGCAAGTCAAAGTGCTCTGGAAAAAGATTGGGAGTCTGGCCTTGCTGGATGCCCTTACCAGCACTGTGGTACCAGTGGGGTCTCAACCTCCTACCAGGAACAGACCTGGGGCAGAAGTTGGAATCATTTGAGCCCCAGACTCAGTTTTGCAGAAACTGATTAATTTTAGTTGTCCTCGTTTCATCTCCAGGTGTGGGGGGAAGAGTGAGGCAGGCAACTACTCTTGAATGCAAATTTGCTCTATAAAATGGAGCATCCCTCTGCAAACCTGCCTCCTCCAGAGTCCTTTCCTGCACCACTAACAGATCCTGTTACTTGGTTAATTCAGGCAGTGAGGTACCAACCCTCCCCCATTGTGCACATCAGAGCTGTTATCACTTCCCCAGGGACAACCTATCGCTTTGGGGCAGATAAACTCTTTAAGGCAAATGTATGGGACCAAATCCATAACTCTGGTGCAATTCCATTGAAGTCACTGGGGTCTTACACCTGAGAGAGATGTGAAGCTTACTTCATAGAGGCAGATTTTGCTACCTCTTCCTTTCATTTACCTCACTATGAATCTGAAATAAGCTCCTCTGCTCATGACTTATTTATGTTGAGCCACACATTTAAACTCTGGGGTTGCTTTTTTTTAAAACATGGTGTCCTTTTACACTATTGTTCCTACTGGAAACACTCAAATGATTAGCAAAAGGAAACCGTTGTGGGACAGCATCAACTGATACTCTCCTTTCTCCCACTAAAGCACCACAAAGGGTCTACACAGTTTGGATTGCTTTTTATCCCTTAGCTCTCCAAGGAGGAAACTTTCATCATTAATGGTGTACGTTAAAAGGGAACAGCATCCTGCAAAGCTGTCCTTACAACTCTAAACACAGATTTGTCTCAGCATCATTGAAATGCCCTCAGCTGATCTCAGAGTGTATTTTTCTTACTATAGGGGATTTTGCAGGTAAAACAAACAGTTGAGGAGACACAGAGATACAGAGTCAAAAGCAACCTTTAGGTCTCCTGTTGTCTGTGAACTTGCAAAGTGGGAGTCTTTCATTGCCCTTTCCTTCCATCCAAGCTCACAGAGAAATTGCTTTAAAGAGGAATATTTCTCTTCAAGAGAAGGAGACAAATAAATATGGAAGAGAAGTGAAACCAGGGTCATATGTGTGAATATGAAGAGAGGCTTCTGGGTACAAGTGCATGGTTGTGCATGGATGTGATCTTGATTACCATTCAAAGTTCAAATTCAGCAGCCTTCTCCAACCAAGCAAAACCCCACAATCCCTCCCACCAACCCTCCCTTCTCAGTAGTCAGCTCATTTGGAAGGAGTTTTTTTTGTGCTCCACTTTTGCAATTTGGGCGGAGCTATTTCAGGAGCTAAAATGAAATTTAACTACACTCCAGAGCCATAAGAAATGTAGTGTCTTTGCCTGGGAGTGCCCCAAAGGTACCGTTTGTCTCAACACTTTCTTCTGAAGAGATATCTCCCAAAAAGTATCAGAACAAAACTGCTCAAGCCGGGTGTCTGTAAAACATTCTATAAACTGACCTGGATTCATCAGGGCTACAGTAAGCCTTGGGCTGGTTGTTAGCATATGTTATTTGTGTGTTTTAAAGTTGTTAAAAGTCTTCCAGGTGTCTCCTAAATAATGGTCTGTGCCCTAGCAATGTCATACCATTGGACCACAAGTTGTCTGCTGCTTGGCAACTGACAGGAAAGAGAAACAACAGTGAAAAAGGGTTTTTTTCCTGAACAAATCATCAAGTATTGCTATGGACAACAGGACAGGAATGAGTTCTTGTGATGTATAAGCCAGGATGAAGTCTTATCAAATCCATTCTGAGGTTTAGCATGGAGGAGATGTTTTTTAGCAGAAAGGTGGGACAGACAAGAGCAGAAACTTGGACAAGCAGGTGGGATGAGACTTGGGAAATAAGAAGGAAGACAGATTTCTTCAGAAGTTCAGTACTTTGAACAAAACTGGAAGCTTGGTAGGTTTTTATTATCAGTGCTTAACGGGGTTCATTTGGATGCTGAGCAGTGAAAACATCTGACCCTATGTAGTCTCCACAATGTATGTGCTCACATGTGTGCTATTTGTCTCAACACCTTGTATTACCAGAGGAGAGAAACAGATGTTTCAAAGACCTGACTCATCTCATCCCAATTTAGCTAAAACAGGATGAGATGGTTCATGACCTAAACACTTCTGATTCCATTAAGAGAACAGGGAGCCTGAACAGCCAGCTTGGATCAGGTGTCTCAGCTGGGAACATCCTTTTCTAACCTTGTGCTGCAAAATTGTGTTTTCTTACTTCAGCATAATTTGTGGAGAAAGCTGGGCTTTGAGTACCCCGGCTTGTTCCATAGGCCACAGGGACTACTTTAAATGTGTGCAATGCACACTTTAAATAATGACATTTGTATTTACACATGACTCTGGGAAATAGCTTTATCTCATCCTTTAAATGCCCCTCTCTATAAGAAGCTGCATCTTTGCTGACAAAGAGGAGATTTAGTGGGTGTTTAGTGTAACTGATTATCTGCTGATTCAATCAATTATGTGAACCTGGAGCCAAAGAGAACATTATGTGGTTTTATGCTGGTATGGCAGCTGCTCTGCTGCTCGACCCTGTGACATGTTTGCTATCTGGTGTAAATATTTGCATCTGTCAGAGAAACCTGGCCTGTCCCCGACTGCCAAATTATTCTGCTACAGAGACTGAAATCTTCCTTATTAGCTTGCATAAAAGCAAGCACAACCTGTTCAGAATTCAGGTGGAATAAATTGACTGGACAGGAAAAAAGAAATCTTTGGAAAAAAAAATAAATGCGGCAAACTTCCAATAATACAGCTGGAAAGGTTTCTGAGGTGGAGCCTATTCAAAGCCTGCTCTTGCCTTTAGCAGCCTTTCCATTCTGTCTTTACATAGTTACCTTTTGTACTGAAGTTGTTTTCCCAGTTGCATGGATGTAAAAGCAAAGAAAATGAGGCTGACAGTGATTCTGTGTGGAGTAAATTGCAAAGGCAGGTATCGACAAGAAAAACGACGAGCAATTCTGCATCAGAAAGGCCCTGGAAAATGAAATTCCTTCTCTGCAGCAAGTACTTCTCTCCCTACAGAATAAACTGCACAGCCACGGAGGGGACCCAGCCAGCTGCTTCAGGGACAGTGACCTTTCCCAGGTGCTGACTGACACTTTACAGACACTTTAACACAGCAATTCTTAATGTGTTTCACTTCAGCCGCCTGGAGAGTGGGGGAGAAATTTCATATATATATATATATATATATATATATATACATATATATATATATATACATATATAGCTACTGTATATACTTGCTTTGGACTCACTGTCACCCACCAAACAAGAGAACAAATGCACTTCCTCCAGGGACTTGTTAATGTCTGGGTTTGGAAGGAGCACAGCTCGGGTGTTCCTTCCGGCTTAACCTGGATGGTTGAGGTTAAGGATGAGCCTGACCTCGTCCTTCCTGCCTGACCTCATCCTCCCTGCTGCCTGAAGAGCAATGGAGATCACAGGACCTCTGTCCCAGGTGTCCTTCCCAGCACTGCTGGGGCTCCCTGATGCTCAGGTGATGCTCCACAGACCTTGCTTTCAACAACAGAGGGCTGGCGGCACTGGCACCGCCCACGGCAGGATGAGAAGAGCAGCCCTTACATCACCTGGCTGCAGGAGGACCACCTCAGGCCTTATTGGAGGCACAGCCCTTAGGAAGCTGTGTCCTCGCTTTTCCTAATCAGAAGCAACAGCTTCCAGAGCTGACATTTCCAAGGCTCTGATTCCACTGGCAAAAATCATGGCAGTTCCTCAAACTTGTTTGAAGTGGTTGTGCCTGATTGAGATGGGATGCATGGACTCAGCATGCCTGAGCAGGCAGTGCCAGGTGAACTGGGACTTGTGCTGTGGGCTGACACAGGACAGCTGGCAATTTTGGCAGCTCACCACTGCAAAATGGCTTATCTGTCTCTTGCTTCCTTCACTCTGTCTATCTGTCTGTCTGCCCTCATAGTGTCTCAGGCTGTAAATCCTTTAAGTGAGGAAACACTTACAAAAAAAAGGCAGTCTTCCTAGTGTCATAGCAGCATGGCAGCTGCTCCATGCCAGCTGCTCCTAAATACTGTGATAACACAGATAAATAATTGAAGTGTGGGGTCACACTGATATAAATGCGGTCCAAATTCAACATCTATCTTAGCCCTATGTCTTAATTGACTTCACTTCTCAATTACCCTGAGGAGACAGACAAAAACACAAAACCAGAGTATAGCTGTTATAATAGAGCTGTTTCAATGTAGGGACATAATGCATTAGTTGTCATAGTCTGTGAAGAAGGAGTCATTCTGTGTTTAAAGTTGAATTTTTAATGCTCACAAGCTGACAAGCGTAGGTAAATGCTGAAGGAAGTCAAATGGCAACACAGCCTGGAAACAGGGATATGAGAATGCATGAAAAAAACAAACCACCTTGGCACATCGGTTTTGAATTTCTAAGCACTAAGGGTTATGAAATAGGCAAGTATACATAAAAAACTTGTCTTGGACTACAGTACTTTGAAAGATCCCATGAAATAGTCCTTTGTTTTCCTTTGTTGCTTTTGGGTTTTTGTTTTGCTTTGTTTTAGGTGGTTTTTTTTTAATTATTATTTTTAAGGGTCTTTTCTATGGGGCCAAATTATTGCTAAAAAAATATTTCCTGAGGACAACAAATTATTTCAAGAGACTGAGTTCTTTGAGTGAAGCGAGGTGACATTCTTGAAGGCTTTGTTGTCAGAACCTGGGATATTTGCCTGGAGTCCCAAGTCTTCAGGAGAACCCTGTATAGGGTAATAATGTAAATTATTAATTCTACCAGTGGAAAGAATTGGCCCAAGGTCCACCCAAGAGGGAGACACAGTGGTCTTACACATGTGATGTTGTTTCTGCTTTTCCAGCAGCCACTTCTGGGCTATGAACACTGCTCCAATCACACAGAAGACAACAGTGGGGTGGAACATGCCATGGGCTAAAAACAGAGCATCTTCTCTGGAAATATGGCTGAAATACACAAATTCTTTGAGGACTTGGAAGAAAAGTTTGGTAATTTTTTCTGAGAAGCTCTTGATGGAGAAGGGATGACAC
Organism: Pipra filicauda; assembly: GCF_003945595.2. Classification (NCBI taxonomy): domain Eukaryota; kingdom Metazoa; phylum Chordata; class Aves; order Passeriformes; family Pipridae; genus Pipra; species Pipra filicauda. The sequence continues at coordinate 440,417 of NW_024103651.1, forward strand.
CTTCTCTCCTTTCTTTTGTGAGATCTGGCTGGATGTACGAGCTTGCTCCTTGCTGGCCTTAAAATCCTCAAGTGTACATTGATCCCTGACAGGGCAGATATTTTTCCATTCTTCCACAGGAGGCTCTGGGTGCGGCTCTTATTTGCACTCCTAAACCATTTTTTGTGAAACTAGCATGCAATTAATTTAATAGTGTTCATTGAAATTCTCTGCTGTAGCTAAACTTGGAATCCAGATGGTCCTGATATAACCTAATGGGAAATAGAAGAGACAGTTTTTAGATATGACTCTCTTTTAACCAATGAACCCAGTGATAAGTTGATTAGAGGGAATTATCTTAAATATCTGAGCAGACATATAAATAAGGTTTACTTGTGAAGTCAGGTCTATCTGTAGATTTTTCTACGAAGCTGCTGGTTCTAGTTTAGCTATGTAGCTGTTGACCTCCTCTGATGTCTCTTTGCCTCCAGGTTGGTCTAACAGTCCTGTAATATATCTGAAAGGAGTTTTGCTGGGATGTCCAAAGGGGTTACTGACCCAGCTGCCCTTCCTGCTCCACTCCAAACAGCTGTAGTCTCCATACCTGGTTTAGCTGGATGGATGGAGCAAGGAAAGATGAAACTGCTGCCAGGGAGCAAACACCTACCATGGGAAGCTGTCCTGGCTAAAGAAGTGGAAACCATGGGGAAGAGCACTGGCCTGCAATTAAAGCCCACGTGCAGATGCTCAACACTCTATTTCTTAAGTGTAGAAGTAATGACAGAGGACCTCGTAAGGAAAACATAATTTCCCTGTATGATAAGATCTCTCTTTTTGTCCAGTTTTTCAGGGAAAAAAATTTTGTCCTGACAACGTAATTCCTGTGGCAGGGGTCTGCTGTCTTTGAACCAAAGCTGATCTGGAAGCACCTGGATGAAACATTTTACCAGGACACTGGCTCCAGCACATGCCTCTGTGAACCCTTAAGGACTGCCAAAGGAAAGATGAGAGAGAAAAGGGATGGGAGTGGAATGGGGCAAGACCACAAGGTCCCTCTCATCAGAGATGGAGGGTGTATGCAGGACTGGGCACAGACCACAACCCCAGGCTGGGGATGCGTGATGCTGGTTTCAACTCCCCTGATTCAAAGAACCAGAATCAGAATAAATTCTGATATTTAAATATTTTTACATCTCCCATATCAGGGCAGTGCAGCCTTTGCAGATAAACCTGTATTGTAGTGAGGAAATAAACGGTGAGTTACAAGCTGTCCAGAGAGGAAGGAGTATGTGGCATTTATTTGTCTGTAATACACTATCTGCCTAATTGCCTCATCCTAGGACATCCTTAATGTTTTACAAGAGAAGCACAAAGAAATGAAGGTACAAAGCATGCTCCTACAGCTTATGTTTTCTTGCTGATAAACACCTAATCTTCTCTTTGAGTTGATTTATGCAGCTGTGAATATTTGTGTGAAGTATCTATTCAAGTTTCCCTTTAATTTAAGACATGATAAATACAGCTTTGTTTGGAAAGTTAAGAGAATGCCATACAAAATTTTGTAAATGAGGCTATAAAAGCCACAAAAAGCTTTGGAAAAATTCTGTTTTCAGTGAATAGGCTCATAGGTCATGGGAAATTACTCTAGCATAACCCATATGCATTAGCTCTTAGGTCCTGTCTTCTCTCTGAACATTGGACATTGAAATGTCATATCTTTCAGAAAAATCTAATGCTATTTAAAGGCCATAGGTAATGGAGAAGCCACTTCATCCTTGGGTAAATTGCTTCAATAGCTAATTATCCTTGTTAAAAATATGCATCTCAATTCATATTGCAAGCCTCAGCTTTCAACCACTGGATATTGTTACAGCATTTTCTGCTAAATCAAAAAACTCTTGAGTAAAATCATTTATGTTAAGTGAATTCAAGATGATCAAAGAGATAAATCATGTTCTGCTGATGATTAAAAGGCTACAAAGAATAGAAAATAGAAAATAACATGTTTGAAGTTCAGTTTAGTTGAAGTTTTCTGAAAACTGAACTTTACACAGGGTTGTGTTCTTCAAGCAGTACCTATTGGATGTATATTTATGACATTATAAACTCTGAGCCTCAGCAGCAGACTCCTCTAAAGAGCCTGTATTTTAGATTAAGTAAATTCAGGATTAATTTCAGCCCTGCCCTTTGCAACTCCATTCATTCAGCAGAGATTGCTCCTCACCTGAGGTTGCAAGATTGGTCTTTGCTTGATTTGGCAAAAGACCCCTGTTGCTCCAGTACATAACAAAATGGTTAAGTCACCAGTATTCGCAAATGGTTAAAACAGTCTTGGAAAGATGCTGCAGTTCCCTCCTCCTTATAATGGAAAGTACCTGTGTCACCTCCAACCCACAGAGCAGTGATGGCAAACACTGGCCATGCAAAAGCAAATGTCATTCCCAAGATGAGCCATCAGAGTCATAGTCTAAAGTCAGAAGATAAACCAATGTGGATGTAAAAATGTCATATTGTGGTCCATTCTTTGGTTTATTAATTTTTTTTTTCTTTTATGAGGTTAGCAGCAGAATGAAATTGCTTTTTATAGCTGCAGTTAATCACGTTTATTACTGTAATAGCTGGAGACCAACGTGATCCCACAATCCAATAGAGGTTTACTGTGACTGACACTCTGTGTACAGAGAAGACACATTCATTAAAGGTCATCTGTATTTCATGACAAAATTTACAACCTCAGCCAAGGAAACAGATGTGTCTGTGAGCTGGGAGCTCCTCTGATGGCAGGAGCTGCCGGCGTCCCCATCCAGGCTCTCACCAAGCAATAAGACAGTGACCAACAGCATGAGACCCTTCAAGCACAGCCTTGCTGCCTGGTCCATGCTATTGGTAAGGAGACTATGGCTGTATGTCCCTGAGAACAATTTTTGTTTCTTTGCTCGGGTATGAAGGTTTCCAGTTTGGTGACTGGAACCCAAAGCAGCAGCTGCCACCATCTTCAGGGTCCACTGATAGCAGTGAAAATGGGTTTACTTGTGGCTGTGACCACTAAATGTCATATATATATGCTTGATCCTGTGTCTGTTTGTATACTGGGCTTGAGTTTTTGATCTGCTTTAGTGCACCTTACCCACCCATGGGTAAGAACTAAAAAAGTGTCTTTTTTCATTGCCTATAATACCAAGTGTTGTTGGTTGGAGGTTATGGCTGCTCTGCTGTGAAAGGTGTAACTATAGATGAAGTTCAAAGCTTGGCTGGCTTGATGCTGACCAATTTTGTATTGACAATAATGCAACTGTGTGATCTCATGGGAGCAACAAATCCCTCCTAGTTAGAGATCTGGTAGATATTTATGCAATTGGCCTTGCTGATATCATCTGTCATCTGTCTCTGTTTTAAAGTTTTCTCAGGTAATTCTGTGAGAATAAATTTATCCTCTTTGGGATTCAAATCTGGTACTTCTGCACTCCCAGGAAAATCTACATGCCCTCAATACATCACTATTGATCATGCTTGGTGCCCAAAATCAGGAAGACGACAGAAGGTATCTGCACACTGACCACTTGCTCATGCCTGAATCAAGCCTGAGGGGATGCTGAGCTGACAGTGAAACTGCCATACAGTGTCCATAATCCATACATCCTGGAGCAGGCATCTCTGGTGAGGCCTGATGGAGCTCAGTTCTTGTTTTATTTTACCTTACAAACTGCTTATTCAACTGCAGTTTCAACTGGAGAAAAAAAAAACTTTTTTTTTTTTTAATAGCGTGCTATCACAATGTTCAATGTGAGCTTTATCTTCAATGTAATTCTTGTAACTGCTTCAGGGAATCGACCAGCCTGTCACGTTCTCCTCTCACGGGATAAAGGCTCCTCCGCTCAGCACCTCGGTAGCGAGCACCACAAGGGATAAGGGGAGATGGGTTTCTGCATTAAGCTTCCTCTTGTGTTTTAGACAAATCTTACCAAGTATTTCTCCAGTTCCACTCCACAGTTAAAGAGACTTCCCATGCCTTGTGTTTTCAAGAAATCCAACCAGACCCATCCCTCTGTGCTACAGGGATGTGACTGTTGAAGATCTAACATGGGATGGATCCCTTCTGAAGAGCCCTTGTTACTGTGGCTTTGTCTCACCAAGACAAGGAACTTTGGTTTTAGGGGATACTGTGGTATTTCCGCATCTCCAAACACCTGCTTGAGTCTGCTGCTATCAGCTGTCCTAGATACCAAAGGTGCTGCACTTGCACATGGCAGCAAGCCGTGCACTGATTCTTGCCCCGCTGTTGACCCATTATCACACATCAGCAATCACAGTATTAAGTACAGCTTCCTGCAGCAAATCCTGGGAGATTTCTGTGAGAGACTTTGCTGTTGCCTCAAGAAACTCTCTTGCTCTTTGACTTTTAATAAAGTAATTAGAGAAAAAAAAAAGTGGAATGAGTAATGTTAGGCAGCACAGTCACGCTCTTGGAAGTTAGAAAATGCTTTGAGCTTCCTTAGGCAACTGCAGCAACCAGCCTACATGGTGTGTCTTGCAGTCACCCTGCCCTGATGGTGTGTGCTTCTGTACTGGGTTTGCATGGCAAGGTTTTGGTACTGGGGGGCTACAGGGGTGATTTCTGTGAGAAACTGCCAGTAGCTTCCTCCATGTCCAGTAGAGCCAATTCCAGCCAGCTCCAGGACGGACCTACTGCTGGCCAAGGCCAAGCCCATCAGCAACAGAGATAGCTCTTCTGGAATAACAGAGTTAAGAAGGGGCAAAAGTTGCTGTGCAGCAGCAGCAGCAGCAACTGTTGCTGAGTGAGGAATGAGAATATGAAAGGAACAGCCCTGCAGACACCCAGGTCAAGCCCTGCAGACATCCAGGTCAGTGCAGAAGGAGAGGTTGGAGGTGCTCCAGGTGCTGGAACAGACATTCCTCTGCAGCCCATGGCGCAGCCCATGGCAAGGTAACTGTGCCCCGGCAGTCCACGCGTGTCCACAGGAGCAGAGATCCACCTGCAGCCCGTGGAGAACCCCGTGCTGGAGCAAGGGGAAGCCTAAAGCAGGCAGTGACCCCATGGGAAGTCCTGTGCTGGGCAAATGTCAAATTTTTGCAAACATTCACAGTTTAACTGAGTGGGCAGATTTCCACTGAACAGCAAAACTCTACGGTGTGATTACGGTGCACAGGCAATTCTTGACAACTTTCAAGTGGTTGCTGCATGGCCTGAGCTTTGTACAATATTGCATATTACTGGAAGTATTGAAAAGAGCCTTCACTACACCCCCCTCACTGCCCTCCCATCTTCCTTTCATAAACAACTCCAAATTTCAGCCTGAATTATTAAAGCCAAGAAAATCATTAGCAAGCTGGAAAAGTTTTCCTAACTCAGGAGGGACACACACCCTTAATAATATATATGTCCGTGGTGGTCCAAGGCAAAAATTATTTCTGACCTGCAGGTATCCATTTATACGAAAGGTTTGCTGTTGCTTCTTCATTCACCAAAGGAAGCAACAGATTTTTGCATGCTGTGTTTTACAGATTAGCACAAATATAAGCATTTTGAAAGAACAGTGGTAACATTTTCTGCTTCAGGTCTTTTCACACCAACAGTCATGTGGCCCCATATGAGAAAGTAATCTCTTCGTATCAGCTATACTCTCCTTTCCTGGGTATAGTCAATCTTCCTCTCTGTGTATTGCACCATTTTTACATTTTTCCAGCACTATGTTTAGCTCTGCAATGGTATATGTAAATAAATGGTGTAATTCATTCATCATTTATTTTCACATTCTTTTTATCCTCTTCTGGGACATGAATTTCTTACAGTATTGCCCTGATGGTTTAGGACCTGTTACTTTTTCCTCCTTCCATACTGATTTGGCATCATAAAGGGTGATTGCTTTAGAGCCTTTTAAAGTAAAAAAACACAAAACCCCCCAAACAACCCAATACTGCATTTGAAATGGGTATAAAAAGAAGGACTAGGACTCACACACGTGCACCATCCCTGAATAAAGTTCTCATCTGCAGATAGGAAGAGATACTTTATTGAATCTTTGAACAGAGGCATCAAGTAAATAGAGCCTTTGTAAAAGAGAAAAGAATAATCCATCTTAAAAAAATTAGTCTCTAGTCCTACCAGTATGTTTTTCATATTGATAATCCAAGTGAACATGGAGAACGCTCACTTCTGGAACCAGCACTGAATAATCAGATCAGTCTTCATAATGCAAATACCGGAGCAGACAGTAAAAGTGAGTGCAAGATTGATATGTTTGGAAGCTGTGTGATGCACTTCTGGTAGTCTGGAAGGCTTGGCTGTAATATGAAGGAAGCAAGATCAAAAGCATGACTATTGAGCATGTTTCAGCGCTAGCAGACCATGTCTCTGTTAGACTGCACTACGCTCTGCTAACTGTCTGGTTATTTCCCCGTGAACCTGCATTGATTTTCTTGCAGATTGCATTAGTTCCAGTCACAAAAGAAATTGTATCTGTTCTACAGCTAATGCAAACCTACAACTAGCATTTTCCTGAAGGCTGCTTCTTCATGTCAGATGCAAGAAGTCAAATACATCTGTGAGCGTGCTTGGCCTTTTAGAACGAATATCCGCATTAAAGACACCAAAGAGGTGGTACCAGTTAGCATTGAGGGCCTAGTAAGTCTAATATTTAGTCTATTATTTATTGTCTTCTCAAACTTGTTCATGTCTAGAAACTTCAGAAAAGCCACTCCTAAATTTTAATGCAATTTGTAGGTGTGTTTAATTGCCAAGGCAACTAAAAATAAATAAAGAAATAAAAAAAAATCCTGTTTGAATCCAAAGACAAGGTTTTCTGGCTTTTACACCAGAATCAAGCAGCTTCATCCAGCTGAGACAAGGTATCACATTTCAAAGATGGTTAAATGTCTCTTTCTGTGGTGAGCTTCTTTGCCATTATTATATCTGCCTTCCATCATGTCATTGTGTTGATAAGAGGTATTTCTTTCATGAACTGTAATCCTTCTTCCCTCTACTTTTTTATTTTTCCTTTTTCCCTCCTCTCTCCTTTCTTGATTTTTTTCTTCTTTTTTCTATTCCATTCTTTCCTCAGGACTTGAATTGCTTTGCAATTAGGGCTGAACAGATCTGTGATCACGCTGTAAATAACCAGGCAACTCTGATCTCTCAGAAGTGAAGACCATGCCTTTCCCTGCTCCTTTCACTTGCTCATGGTGTTCAGAAGAAAAGGGGTTAATGCACTGCTTCTGCTGTTCCCATCACCTCACACTTTGATGTTTTTTACTATAATTCCTTACCCTCCTTCTCACAGGGGTCTGTGTTACTGTGAGAGTCTGAGCTCAGCCTGAGGAACTGTCAGAGCAGTATATGGAAATCTTTTCCAGGGGAAATCTGTCCAGGGCTAGGGGCTGTACAAAGACATCCCAAAAGAGATAGGATTCTTAAAGGCAAATAAAGCAGTGTAAAAAAATAAGATCTTTCCCATTTTCCACATGGCTGTATCCAACCTGAAATAGCTTGTAGAATGTCACAATACAGCTGAGATTTAATTTTTCTATCTTCTGCTTCATAGTCTTACTTTTCTTCTCAGCAGCAAAGGTGAAGAGTTTTGTCTAAATTTTGACACTTGAATGTCAAAAGGCCCTGTCATTTCCCTTTATACCCAACTCATCCAATTCATCTCAAGGGTGAGTTGGTGAGTCTCATTTGTTTCATTGACTATGAGAAAGGGTCAAGGGACTAGCTCAGGGTTAGGTTATAGCGTATGTCTAACAGGGCTCTAAAATTAGTTGAGAAAGTTTCTTGCCTAAAAGTCTCTGAATGCTGCAAAGAGGGGATTTTAGGCTCACAGCTGAATCCTGAGGATCTGATCAGGACAGAAGGCTAAGAGATACAGAGAGAGATTAATCAACTGACAGTGGGCAAGTGATACTAATTCCAAGCAGAGCAGAATAATTCCTTGTCTGCCAAATATAAGCTTGAAATTCTTGACCAGTTCTTTTGGGAGGGAGCAACAAGACAATTATTCAACTTTAGGATAAATAAGGAAATTCAAACCTATGTCTGACATAAGATCCATAAGTCAACCAGTGGTGCCTAAGTATTATGGCAAATAATATTTCATCTCCTGTGCTGATCTGACAGCTGTGCAACTGCTTACAATGAAGAGAGTGTCGCCCACAACATTGACCGTCCTTGCTCTCTTGGTTTGAATCTAAATGTTGCTCCAACATGGGACTTGAGTTAAACTTGCCAAATCTGAGGATCTGATTTAAGTTTTAAAGAGAGGGAAGAAATTGTTCCTGAAAGACAAATACAACACAAGGAAAATGGCACCCCATCTAATGAATTAATTTAAATGCAAATGAGGGAAAGGTAAGTGAAAATTACTGAGAATTTTTTAAAAGAAGAAAAGTTTTCCATTCCTCAGAACATTTTGGTGTCATTTCAGGACAGTACAGCCCTTCAGATGCCATATTTCAGACCAGAAGGGGTTTTGTGTGTGTGGTTTTTGGATTTGCTTTAAGGCTGAGATGTCAACTGCCTCAGAATAGGGGGTTTAAAGTGAGTTGGCTGACAGCCTTAAGGGGAGCAGTGGGAATAGCAACTCAGTAATTGATTTGAGATGAAATATTCATATAATCCCCAGGGAAGAGGCAGCCCAATGCCCTTCTCAGCCCATATCACAGATGTCATCATTAAAGCTGGCGTTGCTCAAAACACACATTGGCTTGACTGGTATAAAAGCCCCATCACTTTTTTGGTTGGATTTTACCTGATTAATTTTTTTCTCCTTTACTCCAGAAGGCCCTTCAGTATTCTGGCATGATCTGGAGAGTCTTGGTTCAGAAGGACTGTCTGTTCCCACTGAAAACAGAAATGGCATCCTGTAAAAACTCCTCTTGCGGGGGATGCGCAGCAATTAGGAGATGGCATTAGGCTATAGTCAGAATAAAATATTAAAGGAGCATTAAGATCATGGCTGCACTTTACAGGCAGACACATGGCACATGGCTCTGGAAGTGCATCCGTGACATATCTCAGCAGGGGACTAGTAGAGGGATTTCTTTGTAACACATTACAGAGGTTCCCTAGCCTCATTTAAAGACATTGCTGTGAATTTTAAGCAGGCTGGGGAGAGGACAAGGCTGTTGTGATCTTGAAAAACAGGCTAATAGCCCTGTGGTGCTAAAGGAGGTGGGATATGTGTCGTTTCCGGAATGGTCACTTGGATTGTGCTAAATTGATAATTTTTAATAATTGCTGAGCCTCACTCGCTGTGCACTGTGTCTCTCTTGGTAGCATGGATTTGTGGAAGGGGGAAGGGAGGCTCTGTTTTCTCCAAGGTATAGCTGGAGCCTCCATCGTAAGCCGGTGGAAGCTCTGTTGCCACTGAATTCCACGAAAGATGCTGGATGCTGGTGTTGCCCCTAACAACGGTTGCTAAGAGACTCCTGCTGGCATACAGAGGGATGGAAATCGCCACAGATTATGGTCCTATTTATCATAGTTGTATGAATAGTCTTGTTAAGGGAATGCATGACATATAAATTTAGTGTGCACATGATAGAAATGTAACACACACGTCACGAGAGGAGACTGTTCTAGCAGGATATTTGCTGGCTTATAAATAGTCGCCTCAGCCTGTACTTCCCTCTTACTGCTTTTGTGGTTTCTCATTAAAACTTTCGTGAGAGTCTATGAATTATAAAGCAGTGACTAACTGCTTAACAAATTGGTGTTTTATAGAAGAGTCGAGAAGGAGCATGGAGGTGAAAAATCCTGACAGTGTCAGCGTAACAATATCATTAGGTAGCAGCGAGTGACGTGCCACGTTGGCCCAATTCTGCTGCCAATTGCTGCAGCTTAGGAGCGGAGAGAGTCCCTCAGCATCAGCACCTGATCCAGAGGATCCAGCCTCTGCCAGCCTGGATCTTAACTGACCACAAAATGAATGGCTTCTTTTCATCATTAGATCACTTTATTAGTAAATTACTGTAGCTCTTCTGATATAATTCACTTCCTGGGGTGAAAAGGATTTATGCCAATACTTGTTTTGTATTTAATGGATTCATTATGCTTTTCATCATAAAATTCATCAATGTTAATTGAACGGATTAGCTAAATGTAATTAGAAGAGGGATGTGTAAGGGGGAGGAACTGTGTCTCTAGGTCTCTGCTTTCTCCTACAGCTCTTTGCTTTAAGTACTGCCCGAATGTTAACTCTCCTCTTCCTATTACCCTTTCCAATCTGGATGATCAATATAGTTTCTGCATTCATGTCAGGGCTCTTATGGTGTATTAGATTGCAAGTTAATTCAGGACCAAAAGAAACATTATTGACCTTTTAGGGCCAATGGTTTTGGTTGGAGGTATGGGTTTTTTCCCAAAATGTTTTATTTTGTAGCAGAGTTTCTTGGTTAGAAAATTATGCTAGCTTGTCAGAAATGACCACACAACCTGATATTCCCTTCCTAGTGCTGGAAGGGTTGTTAGTGCATTTGATAATCACTTCCAGTCCTTGGTGGGGGAGTGTTCAGGGACAGAGCACCGAGTACAGTTGCTGAGCGGTCTGGTTTTGGCTGGCTATAAGTAAATGAAGCAGTGATTAGGTTTCTGTAGCCACTTTTCCTGCAGATAAGATAATGGAAGCTGTAGTAGCTGCCTCAGGGAGAAATGTCATACCTGCCTCACCATTTTCTTCATGTCAAGGATGCATTTATGTCACATCTTTATAGGTCAATAAACAGCTACAAGGGAATTTCAGCCGTGGGATCTTAAAGTAATGGAGCTTCCATCCTCACAGAACATTAATGCTTCTAAATAGGCTAAACCTGGTTGTTTCAAACCTCAATTACATTTACTCCAAGATAGGAAGGTAGATCTCAGATCAATTCTTGCAAGGCAGAGAATACAGACGAGAAGGCCCTTGGGCTAGGTTCAGTAATGAAATTAAGTGCTTGAAATGGAAGCTTTGCAAGCACCAGAGCAGAGACCTTTGCGACAGGAATGTTAAGATGCCTCTGAACTGGAAGTCTTTAAAGCTTAACTGTGCAGAGGTTTCACAGTGTGGACTAAGCTTTGACGAAAGCCCTGTGCCAGGCCAGTGTGTGTCGCAGCAGGACACGGCAGCCAAGAGAGGCTGAGCCAGCATCCGTGTCCTCGGGAGACCCAACATCCTCACGTCGGGTGAGGGTGCCTGGGGCAGGAGGCTGTTTGAGGCTGTCTGCACCAAATCCCTGCTGTCTGTTGAGTTGGCTGGGGAGCTGGCATGTGTCACAGGAGTGGGGATACAGGCAGTGGCAGAGCTGTCAGCGCTGTGAGAGTCTGTGGAGTGCATCTACACAGCAAGTTCTCACCACATGGATGGGTGACAGCTTGATTTAAAGAGAATGGGACCTTCCTCTTGGGTTCCTCAGACACACACAACATACTACAACAGAAAGATGACATCCTGGCTCTGGTGGCTTTAGCTTGACAATGTATCCCGTCTTTCTCCCATCCCCTCAAATGGACATGAAGGGGTGGCTGGGGAATATGAGATGGAGTTTGTCTACAAGGAAGTTTTATCATGCATCTGTATTGGATTTCAGATATACATTTATAACTGCTTCCATTTTCTACCTTTGCAATAGTTATTTATGTTCTTTCCTATAGGAAACGTGAGCATGATGTCTTGTGTAAGAATAACTCCACTGTGGGCAATCAGGCATATTTTTATTATCAGAACTGAGAAATAATCTCATGGAAAAAAGTTCTGGTGTCATAATCTTCCTTTTAATATCCAGACAGTCCTGGTGAGAAGCTCTGTTTGCAGCCATCCATGCTGCCTGGCCTCCAAAAATACCCCAAGATGTGTTTGGGGAGACTTTCCTTTTTTGGGAACTGTAGCAGATATCCATCCACATCACAGGGACTCAGCTGAAATTCACTGTTGAAAGTGGGAGCATAAGATGGTTGAGAAACAGAGAAGGGAACAATAAGGTGATACAATGGCTTGGGCTTGCTTTAGAGCCCTCACATCTCCTGTGAAATACTGATTCCTTCATGCGCAACGCGGTTTGTGTTTGGAAGGAGGGCTGGATTTGTCCCAGATCTTCTAGTGCTGAGATGTGGCAGCTCCCTCCCCAGCTTCCCAGGAGGGATCAAACTGCTCCAGCGAGGAGAAAGACACTGATGTGGGAAATAAGTCAAGTGGAAGGGTTTAATATTTTTCCAAGTCATCTTTCTCTGCTCCCTATAAACAGATTCCATCCTGAAAGTGGGCTGCCTATTCCTCACCAAGTGATGAATCCTAAAACCTCATAGGGGCAAATGTCGTTGTCCTTCAACCTTAGTTGTTATCCCAGGGACATCACAGGGGTCTGCCTATGAACTCCCACATCCAGCATCCTCTCCATCCCTGCTCAGCCTCCCTCTGCTTGTGGACGGTGGAGGCTTAGAAGGGAGGATGCTTTTAACCATCCGAAGGTAGGGCCCGCAGAGGGAGCTGCAGTAGCGCTTTCCCAGAGGGCTGCCCGACTCTCTGAGCCAGGAGCACACGCAGGTCCTCCCTTGGATGTCCCTGCAGAAGCAACGTGTGTCCTGCCCCCGCAGCTTTGCCTTCCCAGGACTGCAAAGTCCCCTGCAGAGCCTTGCTGCCGTGGCTGTGAGCCTGGAGACAGCCTGCCAGGGACTGTCCCTTCTCAAAGGCAGGAGCAAGATTTGCCCTTAGATTGTGGATGCCACCTCAGCTGCACTGGCTTTTGGGTGTTCTGTTCCTCGCCCATGAAATGAGTGACTAATTATAACTTACGAGGGAATCAGATTAAAACACCATTAAAACTTCTGCCTGGTGCCTGGCTGCATGTGTCTGCTCTGTGGGAGCGGGTCTTGCAGTGCCTCCCAGCACTGATGGGCACTTGTGTCACTCTGTGAGGAGCACTGTGGGTCACCCCAAGCAGGTGGATTATGGCCAAAACATGTGAATAGGGACGTACAGCAGTGAGGGAGCTGTGACCAAGCTGGGGCAAGTGGTTTCACCCCCACGGAACTTGTTTCATCAAGTGTAAAATCAGGAGTAGGATATTTGCCTTCTTTGAAAAGGGTGTTGAGTTTCTCTGTTGAACAGAGCTGCGCAAGAGGTCATTATTTAGCTTCCAGATCTGCTTATGGGAACTTCTAATTTAACATTTCAGTGCTGATGTTCAGCAATAGACTTTTTCCAGCATGTCTTGCAAGATCTATTATCGGTGTTCACTGGACCAGATCGAAGAGAGAGACTGATGTCTTTTATTGCTTGATCTATACATGGTTTGCTACTTGGGAGAATAAAATATTCCATGCTTATTGAGAATCTGCATTATTGAGAATTGTATCAATGCTTGTTTTATGTTTATTGACATTGCATTTAGGCTGGCTATTTGACTGCCATGTTGCATTTGATCAAGCTTAACTTTGTTTCTAGGTCACAGCAATCTTTTGTCCTGATAAAAGGTAAAAGGGGGAATTCCTATTTTAAACACAAAATAGTTATAATTTAATTTTTTTGGAGATATGCACATTGATGCAGACAAGCCTTGATATCTGCCCAGTTCACTGGGGAGTCATTTTGACTTTGAAGTGCAGAATTGTGTTCATATTTAATAACCAGTTCTTTTTAAAGTGAGGCTTAATGGAGGTTTGTTGGTAATTATTCTGCCTCATTGATAAAGATCCCAAACACACAAGAGTCTCAAATTATTTTGCAGCTGATTTATATGCACAAAGCATAATTAAGATCATGTAATTTCCTTGCTAGTTTGGTTCTCATTTGAATATAGAAAGATGTCACTGAGAAAAACTTTTATACTTTGTTTTTTGACTGATGCAGAGAAATCAAATATGAATTTCAACCAAAAAAACCCATATATAAAGTGCTGTACACTATTACTGACTACTATTGAAATGCTGGTTTGAAGGCAGAATTATAAATTGCCTCAAGAGTGCTTTTAATGTTCTCCCCACTATATATTATCAGGGACCTTCAAAATGTCAGTTTTATAAACACCTCTGTGAGAAGAGAAGATGCTGTTATCACCATTTTACAGATGAGGAGCTGCAGTACAAGAGAGTTTAAGGTCAAAAATGTCCACTCAATTTAGCTACATTATTGGAAACACCTAGAACTTGATTTTTCAAAGCATTATACGACACCGTATATACTGGAAGCACTACTAAAACAGACTTCAGTACTCAGTATTATGCCAGATCAAATTCCAGGATTTCCTCTTGATTTCAGCCTGGAGAAAGAGGAAAGCTCAAACTGTGGGAGAGCTACAGATTAAGTGAGGTGCCCAATGCCATGCAGAAAGGCAGTGGCAGAGGAAGGGGTAGAGCTCAGGTCTCTCCCAGGATGTCCAACAAGGCCTGATCAGGGGCACTTGACAGTGGCAAGAAGGTGTGCTATGGTCAGGAAAATGATGGTCAGCTAAAATTGAGCTTTTTGTAGGAAAAAGGTGATGTTAATGGATTTCCACGTTACCAGCAAATTGAAAGTCCAAGCTTATACTGTAATAGTAATTGTTGTATCCAGGAGAAGGAAGGAGTGTTTGAATTACCAGACAGCAGCACTTTTCAGGAACTTGTCTCATCATCCTGGCAAGGTACGGGGAAAAAAAAAATCCCAATTTTGAGCTTGTGTAAGATAGAAGCCCCTATTCAGCTCTCTGTGTAACTGCCTGCACTTGTGCTAACCCACTTTTTGTTTCCTGTACTTCTCTGCCACACTCTTTGCACACTTCCCAGACTCTACATGCATCACCCTCATAAGTTACTCAGCCACGATTCACCCTCAGCGATTGACCATCCTGCATCCCAAATGAAGCACCAGTCCTTCGGGGAGAATAAAAAGGAAATACATGATAGCATAATGAAAGGCTGTTTCACAATATATAAGTACCAGGTGTATGATTGAGTCTGCCTAATTTAAGGTCCCGATTTGTATCTATAATTTAAGTGCCTCGCAACTCAGTCCTGGGAGATGGGGCTGAGGATCCCTGTGTGACTGACTGGCAAAGAGAGGTGGGTGCCTTTGGACATCTCCAGAGGGAGATACAGGCTGCTGCAATCCAATGCCTGTGGTGGGCTGGTGGTGGAGCCAGTTCAGCCTCTTTTCCCTGCATTTAATGTTTGATTTTTTTCTCTAGTTAGTTTGCTCTTTGGGGTTCCTGGGGCTCTGTTTTGGACATGGGTACAGCACTCCTGGAGATGCAGATGTCCAGAACTGGGCTGAGGATGCCTGAAGAAAAGGCTTTGGGAAGACCTTAGAGCACCTTCTAGCACCTGAAGGGGGTTCACAAGAGAGCTGGAGAGGGACTTTTGACAAGGGCATATAGTGACAGGACAAGGGGAAGGGCTTTAAACTGAAATAAGGTAGGTTTAGATTAGATATTAGCAAGAAATTCTTTACTGTTAGGGTGGTAAGGCAGTGGAAGAGGTTGCCCAGAGAAGCTCTGGATTCCTCATCCCTCAAGGTGTTCAAGGCCAGTTTATATGGTGCTTTGAGCAACGTGGTCTAGCGAAAGGTTCCATGCCCATAGCAAGAAGGCTGGAACTAAATGATTTTTAAAGGTGCCTTCTAACCCAAACCATTCTATGATTCTCTGCTGCACTGCTCAAAGGTGCTCTGAAATCCCACATGGATTATGTTCTCCCCACACAGGCACATCTCCTGCTTCCCAATTCTTGGGGGTGGGGAGTCAACCAACCTGCTGCAGCTGCTCAGCCTGGGAGAGGGCGTCCAAGCAGTTTACACAAGACGTCATTAAAAGCCACAAGAAAGCAGGGGTTTGTGATAAGAAAACAGACAGGATCTAAATTAAACATTATATGCAAGGTGCTGATCATTAGTTTATAAAACATGTTCTTACTCAAAGAGAAGGAAAGATCTTGATGCATTTCTGTCTGTGGTTCCTGTCCTAATGTGCACAGGTTCCACTGTGCACAGTGAGACCTCAGTAATGACCCCTTCTCTGTTTTTCCTAACTCAGTGACATTTGCCTGTTTCTTAGAGGCAGATGGAATTAATTTTTCAATCTCTCTCCACTGTGGACCCCTTCTGTCTATAGACTCTGTTGAATTGTTGTGGATTTTGTTACACAGCCTGTTTGACACCATGGGTCAGATCTGAACCAGAGTGAAAATGAATTTTTCCTCCTGAATTCCCCCTTTCTTATTTTTCTACAGGTCTCAGTTGCATTCAAGTTGTGCCTTTACCAAGTGCCATACAGAGTCTAACATCACATGTATGTTAACTGCACTTCAATTCACAGACAGATGAAGCATCGTATGAGAAAGGGCTCATTTAAATTCTGCGTTATAATGGAGTGATAGATCCATACAGTCAAAATCATGAGTCATTTTTCTTCCCTAATGGTGTTGGCTTGAAAACTGTATTAACAGAAAGGTTGTGTTTTGTTGTGTTTGGGTTTTTTTCTTTTATACTTTTCATCTGCATTTTGGATGTTAGGTTTTAAAAAAGATGAGGCACAAAGCTGTAGGGCACATATGATGTGTTTAAAATATAAGGAATTCCATCCTGCTGTGCATTTCACCAAAAAAAATACCTGATATATGCTGTATATAGTCCATGCTCTGTTTAGGTCATCCTGTTCCAGGATGTATGGACTGTATGGACCTAACAGACTGTATGGACCTATCACAGCTGTGGGGAGAATAAGAGAGCTCCCTAATAAAATTTGGTCCATCACATATTTTAGCTCAAACCTTATTCACCAGACCACCCTTCCCCTAGTTCTTCAGTTACCGAAACCAGCATTGTCTAACGTGACCTCTGTAACCTTTGGAAAGTCCTTGACAACTTCAAATGTTGTATAAAGCAAAAAAAAAGGGGGTCAATTTTTCACCACTTCTGTGATAAATGGGGTAAAAAAGAGTAGAAAAGATGCAGTAACAAATGGTTTAGCATTTGCCAGCATATGAATCAGGAGTCCTTGTCATGATAAGCTCATGAGCATCTCTCATATGCCACTTAGACTGAGTTAGTATAGATACTTATTGTATCTGTGTTTTTACTTGAAAGAGGTGAGATCCATTTCTCTCTACAAGGGGAAAATTGTCTTGTAATGAGACAACCCCATCATACAAAAAATGAGTTTTATGGTAGAGTCACAGTGTCTGAAGCATTTGGCATGTTTCCTTAGGAAGTACTGTGACCCAACAGCAGAAGGCATTTGCTCCAGACAAGCTTTAGCCACATCCCGTAAACTATCTGGTCCATCAATGTTTGGAGCACATCATATGTGTTCCTGCAATGCATCTGCATGATATTTCATGAGGCTCACCTGTAAAGTACCCAGGTTATGTGCTTCAAGACCACTTTGTGAGGTGAACCAGACATCAGTTAAGTGGAGACAACCAGAAAATTCACTCCAAAGGAGCATTCCCCACGTAAAATCACACATGACTTTCCACATGCTCCTTGTTGGCAAGATCCAGTGGTTGGTCCAGGTAGAGAGGACATGCTCCACGCTTGTGCTTTCTGGCAAGGGCTGTGCTCCTTTCATTTGGCAATACCTGTGTTGCAGGTCCCCAGGCTGGTTAGAGAGGCTGTTGTCTCTTCTTTGGGATCTGTCACAAGTTGGGTGGTTCATGGCTTCACAGATGAGAGTTGCTAGAGCAGAGCATCACTAATCAACAGGGCTTGTCCTGCAAATCTCACTGAGAATGAGGTCACTCAGGTACTTAAAAAAAAAAAAAAAAAAAGAACAATATGGTCTAGAAATGAACAGGGAGTCAAAACAAAAGCAGGAGAAACCACCTTAGTCAGTATTCCTAATTGATAAAAGCCCATGAGCTCCATCCTTTGCTCTGGTTTTAACATTGGACATGGAGTCAGCCAAGGGGTATAAAACTGGATCAAGTTCATCTGAACTGATAAAGACTAGGGTCACTGTGGATGACTTGATTTGTTGGTAACACCTTCAGGCTGCTGTGAAGTTTCAGGTGGTGTGGGTATGGATGAGCATCTTTCTACATCCACTCCAGATGTTGGTACAGGTCTTAGCGCTGCTGTACAGTTTTCAGTAGCCATTGTGGTCCCTCAGGAGGTATGATTTCAAGAGATTTCTTAGGCTTTTTGCTTTTCTGAGTCAAATTTACTGGCTGGTGGAAATAAGTTTGTTGTAATCAAGCTTGCAAATATGTTGCTTCCACTGATCATACTGTAAATATGAATGGACTTTTGTCAGTGTTTTATAGGAGTATGGGTCTTAAAGTTATGGACATTAAAGATTGTTGAACAGGGTTTGCAAGATAAACTCTACAAGATGCAGCACTAGGACAAACTAAGAGTCATATGAAATAGTCATTCAGAGTTTGACAGTGATTTTGCAGATCAGAGTTGTGCAGTGATTTTGCAGATGAAAAGGAGAAGGCTGATTATTGCATGGCTGCTTTGCTAAGTCAGAGGTGGACACACTCTCTTGGATGTAATCTGAGCAATTTTAAGATGCCCCTGATGATGATGGGCCCTACCCCGCAGCCTCAGTTGCCTAAACAGATGTTGTGAATGCCCCTACACATCTCAGTTCATCTCAGTACGAACTCAGTCAGGTTTAATAACCTTTTGCCCCATAGCAATCCTGAGTGAGTCGAGAGTTATTTTTAATCACACGAGGTACCTCTCACTACAAGTGATCCATGCAGCCCCAAAGATCAGCAGGCATCAGTCATCTACAAACCACTCACACACCATATGAAAAATGTAGCTCATGACCTCCTGCTCCCTGAAGAATAGTCGATATTAAAAGCAATCCCACAATATTCAGTGGTACCGGCAGAGGTCAGATCAGACTGGCCCTTGCTAATGCATTGTGTCAGTATTTCTTTAGTGACCTCATCAGTCCTCTAAGAATTATCTTTCTTTAAAAGGTGTCATGTCTGTCTCCTCATGAAGAAAACCTTCTGGATGAGATTTGATCTTGCATGTTCCCACATCTAAGAGGAAAACAATATCATGAAAGAGGCAATCTGACCCCTTTAACTCAGGGGGATTTTAACTTTGAAACTAAATGACACTTTAATTTCTACCTGTCCTTTAAGAGAGGGAAATACAGCCATTCTGAGACTGTGGGTTTCTGAGAGGTGTGTAAGGGAAGTATCAGGAGGTGTACATGTTCAAAAATGCTAAAAGTGTGTCTGCAAGCATCCAAGCTGAGATTCAAGAGCAGATGGTCTTTGAGAACGAGGGATTGGCAACTGCGTCACCAAGTCCTTGAGTTCAGTGTGTTGTAGCAAGAGTAAGTGATTTTCGCTCAGCTCATATTATCCATCTGAAAGTGTGTATGTGTGTGTATTTAAATAAAACATGATTACATTTACATTTGCGTACTGTAAAGCTGAATATCTTTCATCGGTTGGTTTGGCTTTCAGACTTTGGCATTTTAACCAAACTAAATAAACATTCTCAAACTTTCTTAAATGTGTAATGCAAAAATGGTGGAAAAGTTAAATTTTCCATAAGCCCCACCTTTCCACAGAGATCCAAGCTACCATTTTAATTTTGCCATCATGTCTTTTAAGCTATCTTACTCCACATATACATCCTAATGTCACAGGTAGGAAATAAGTTTGGAGAGGGTTAGATCTGTTTGTTTTCCATCTTCTATTTGTTTGGGGTTTGTATTCCTGCAGTTATTTTCATTGTTTTATTTGAAACAGCAGGGCATTTATGTCTATAAAAGTGAGGCTTGTATTCTCTGGGGCTTTCAGAAAAAAAAAAAAAAAGAGAAAAAAAAAAGAAATGCTGTAAGATTTGCAGTACAATAATTCTTCATTCGCAAAACCTAGCCATGACAATGATGGAAGCTGGCAGTTCTCAAATAGTATGAAATTATTTTAGTTTAGTCTCATTCTTCTGATCTCCTATTCATCTACCACCCTCCCTTAGAGTCAGGTATTATCTGTGTTTTTTTCCTGGTGTTCCTCTGACACTGTTATTCTCCACTTGACAAATGCAATCAAACTATAGAGGAGAACAGATCTGGTAAATCAAGGTACTTAAGATGAGAGTTGATTTCAGAAAACAACCAGAATTTTTTGTTGTTTTCAGACAAAACCCACAGAAGGTCATCTGTGACTTTTCAGCCACTATTGCCAGATCATTACAGACAAGCTATGGTTGTGGGAGAGGAAGAAAATTGTCACAATTGTATTTCTGTCACTGTATGATTTGGATTTCCCCCTGAAGAAACAGTTTGGAGTTTTTAATTACTGCTGATTACCCATTCACAAGAGAGGTTCTTTGCAGAAGCACATATCTTCATACCCTCTCCTACAATACGCAATTTGTGAAGAAATAATAGCACAAAACAGTTGCTTCCGATTTCCACCAGACTGGCTGCTCTAGGGAGTGACGGCTCTTGAGAAGTCACATAATGCAGGCCCCTCTGACCATGTCACTCCAGTGGATTTGAGCACAGCTCCATCCCTTACCTCCCTGAAGACCAGGACACTGAAGGAGTGGCATTGGCATTGCTCCTTTGGGATGACTTGGAGACAAACCTTACAGAGAGGGGTCCCTCGGGGGATCCCAGTTTTTGATTCGTGCCATTGGAAGTGACTTTGAGTTTTTTGCTCATGTGACCCAAAGACTCTACAGTCATGGTCCCTCCATAAAGAGGTGGGAGGGACCTTGAGCAAGTTTTGCAAACCTCAGAGGTGAAAAACCCTTACATGGGCAGCTTTAGGGGAAAGGCAGCTCAAGGAACTTGTAATAAGGTGCTGTTGCTGTGTTCGGGATGGAAACTGCTGGGTAAATAGATAATTTGGTATCAGGCATTGTGAGCCATGGAAAAGCCCAATGCAGACCATCTATTTAATCAGGCTTGCTCATGGAAAGTGCCTTGATGATTTGGGGGAATGTTTTCTACACTGTAAATGTTAAATGATCCTTGAAAAATAAGGAAAGCCTATTAACAGGCTGCTCTGAAAGCAATCAGCCCTAATTACCTCAAAATACAGGGTTTGCCAGACAATAAAAACCTGTTATTTATTTTAAAAGTTTTGAAAACATCTGTAAGCTAAATATATTTTAATATGTATTTGTGTGCTTACATGCCCATGTATGTGGTGATTATTCAAAGAGAATGGACTTTTGCTTCTCATTTCTGCTATTTCTTCCCTTTTTGTGGCTCTGGTTGCCTTTTCTGACTGCATCAGTTCAATGCTTGGTGTGAGCAAAATGCGTTTTTTTCCTCTGCATTTTTGAGCTTTTGAAGGAAGATTTGTTCTCACCCTCCCAAAACAAAATCCTCACCCACAACTTACATGAGAATTCTTTGGTGCTCCTTATTCAGTATAAATGCACAGAACTCTAGATCTGAACCCTCCCCTGTTTGCCAGTCCAAGCACTAATTCTCCCGTCTAATAAAACTTTGTAAGAGGTCAGAGTTGAATGCCACATCTAATCACTGATCAGCCCATAATGAATTGTGTATATTAGATTAACACACTCATGCTTTTATTTCGCTGTAAACATTCTTTTTTTTTTTCTTACAAAGGGGAATAAAATGTAGCATACTTTTTGTTGATGTTATCAAGGATAAGGCATGGAATTATTTCAATTTTTTAAAAAACAACCAAAATGCTGCCTTTTCCAGCTGCAGGATTTGCATAGGCAAAATGAAAGTGCCTATCTGATGGCTCATGCTGAGCACGGCATTGCATGCAGTCATTAGTGATCAAAATCTTTCTAATTCAGGTGTTAAATTTTAAGTGACTGTGCTGATTAATACCAAATAACACAAGGCAGGAACGACTGCATTTTGTTCACGAGAGACTGGCTGCTGTGCAGATCTAGTGCTGCCATGGCACCCTCATTAAGCATAACTCAGCTGTGCTGCATCCCCCTCCAAAATCCAATGGTGCAATCACCATTTCCAGCCTTATATGCCATTCTACCCAGTATTCAAAGCACTGTCTTGCACAGGAGTAGCTAAACCAGTTGTCAAGCTTAAACTTTCCTTCTCTTTTTTGGTCTTTTTGTTTGTTTGTTTGTTTTTGTGAATGAAACACCTTTTGTTTGTTCCTAAAGATGCAGAAGGTGAGGAAATGGCCACCGCTGCCATTTCCACTCTCTTCCCTTCTGATGGCAAATACTTTGCCTGAAATCGCACACCTCTGGTGTCACTTGCATGTATTTTGTTAGCAATGTCAGTCCTAAGGAGCAGGTCAAGAAGAGCATTGAAAGCTTGACCAGCTGCTGCTCCGGGTCAGTAGAGGCCACCTGACTCCTGGTTCCCCTTATTTACCCATCTGCTTGAGCCACTGTCTAACTGGATTAAGTGATCCAATCCATCATGTTTGCGATAATCTCACCGTAGCAATTGATTGGAAAAGAGTAGATTAATGTAGCCCTGTGAGCCCCACTTTGCTCTGGCTCATGATACAGCCACTTGCTCCATGGCTGTGGCCAAGCCGTTTTTGAGACCGTGGATGTTAAGGTTTGTTCCCTACTCTCTTCCCAGTCACTGAAGAGCTTGCCAGGCTGACAGTGGTCACTGGAAGACACTGCTCTTCATACTCCTGCCATTGATAACCACCAAGGTGCTGACTATGATGTTGAAATGTAGATTTATTTTACACATAAAACACAATTTACTAAAGACAAGGCTAGTCATGCCTTAATCCTGACCCTGAATATCATTATGCTTACCCCAAAGTAATTAATTTTCCCTAAAATGCCTTTAGCACTATTTGTTAACCTGAAAATAGATAAAATCATTTATTTACAAAACCCAAAGAGGACAACACAGGTGCAAAGCTGGTAAGAACAGGTGGAAAGAAATAAAACACCATGAGCATGCACTTAGATTATCCCTAGTGGTTTCTCTTTGGCTCCATTATCCTCTCTTGGTGTTCTGTCACCTTGAGGATGCTTTCATTGGATAGAACCTTGGACTACTGCACCACATTTGACTATATATCACATGTAATATATTTCATTGTATAGTCTGGACCAGAGTTCATTTAGGTTTGACTCTTCTCACCTCACTCAGGGCACAGGACACTCTTGTCCTTCCCTTCATCCATATCCTACACACTTTGGCTGTGCTCATGTCCCTTGAGCATTCGCCCAAGCAGTTCAGCCCTGCCAACAAGGGCTGGAGGCAATTCTTCTGACCTAATTCAGGACATCTTAAAATTAGACATCTAATTCTGGACTACTCACCCTCCTGTCTCCCTATGGTCGATCAAAAGTAGTAGGTGTCTCCAGCAGGTGGTTCATCTCAGCCCAAAATTGGCATCTAAGATCATATGAGTGGCCTCTGGACACCTGTGGCTAGAAGAAAGCATAGTGTGAGGTGACTAACTTAAAATTAAACATCTTATTTTGACATGCCTGAGTTCAGATGAGAAAAATCATTCCCTTAATGACTATTTTAATTCAGAGTAAGCCTAGGTCACTCCTTCAGGCTGGACTTGGGAAAGCTCTGCCTTGGATGTGAAGTCTTTCCAGGGCTTATTGGGGTTTGGGTTTTTTTCAGAGCCAGGTGATGACTGTCCTTTTTTTTGGATGGAGTAAAGGGAAGAAAAACTTTGGGGACCTGCCCCTTTGTCCCACTGTGGTTGTGGGTCAGAGGTGAGGGTCTGGGAGGTCAGTCAGGGCCCCATGAGACAGGTAGGTCTCTCCCCCAGTTAAACTCTCAGGTGCCTGGGTGCTGTGAGGGGCTCCTTTCTGCACCTGTAGAGACAGATGGTTTAACACCGCTCTGTGTTGGCACTGCAGATCAACTCCACCATCCCTGAAAACACAGTTTGCTGAGAGCCCCTGGGCCACCATCAGAGGCTATGAACTTCCTACCTGATAAGCAGTGATGACAACCTGGGTGAGGTGGCAGCTGTACCTGACTGCTGAGCCTGAGCTCACATGACTGTAAGAGAATTAATCCCAGACAGTGAAAGCACATCGCGTGCGACTGATTATTCACTGTGGGAAGCAGAACAGGTGGTCTGCTGTCAAGCAGAAGGACAAGTGCTTTACCCTCTTAGAGACTGGAATTAAAAAAAAAAAAAAGGTATTTCTTATTCTTTGGCTGCTCTGACAGAGTGCAGGTTTTTCTGAGCTCCCTTGGGTTGTTCAGAATTGGGGAATACAGAGGTCCTTTGCACCTCTGGTCCTTCATCCAACACAGAATACAACCAAGGCTCAGTGCTGTCCCAGGGAAGCAGTGGCAGTGCTGTGTCCATACAGGCAGTAGGAGGGGTGGAAGAGGGCTGTGTTGCCTTTCCTGCCTTCTCCCCTCTTGTATAGCAAGCCCCGCACAGCATGCAAGTAAATATATTTTTATCAATTGCAAGAGGTAATGTAGGTGAAAATGTTATGATCAGTGGCTGATAGGCTTGCACACACACAAAAAAAAAGGAATCAAAAAAAGCCTGGCGGGATTTAAAAGTGCAATGGATTTTAATGTATTTCTTGTCCCTGTATTTAGCTTTCATGTGTTGAAAGCAGGCAGGAGAAACTGTTAAAGGTGCAATTGGTGGCAATTGTCAAATTGTAACTCAAATGGGAAAAGCAGAGTGGGTCAATAAAAATAAATAAGAGGGATGGTCCCCCAGGTGGGATGGAAAAGCCAGTGTTTTTGTTAGTCTGAAAATAAGCTATTTCTCCCCCAGTAATCAGGGGTGTTTTGTTCTATAGACAAACACAGGTGAAGTTGTAGTTAAGTGACTTGGTCTAAGATTGCTCATTGTCCAGTTGCACCACAGTAATTGCATAAACCCAAACTGCTACAAAACGAACAGCAAAGGAGACTCTCCTGGTTGCAGTCATGAGTGCTGCCAGATTGAATGCCCTTGACTGAAACATGCCACACACAGGAACATCTTTTCCCACAAACCTCTTATTAGTCCTGTATGACTTGTCCCAGAGATTCACATTTCCTACTAGTACTTACCTTCTTCCTGATCAGGCTGTCTGGTGACACGACTGGAACCTTCTCTAACTAGAGCTTCTCCAATCAGTGCAAAACTTCACATGCACCCCAGGCTAACCTCTACAAAGTCTGCACCTCTCCCAAGAAAGGATGCTGGCTCATCACTCCTGCCAGGGTGAACTCCTCAAGTCGTTTTCACTCCTCAGTGCAGACAGATTTGACCTCTGGCCTTTAGATGTCAAAGGCTATGGCCTGACACCATTGTTCTGTCTAACTTCCACTTCATTTGATCTGTTTATATGGCCACTATTTTCCACATCATTGACAAGGCACTGGGTGGGTTATTTGTCACAAGGCTGACAGTTATAGACTGTAATGTCTATAAATAGCCCCTGTTTTTTAAGGTAATCAATGGAAAAATGAGTCTCAAAGTCTGAGAGGTTACAAATAAAGGTATTTGCTCCTGCCTTTTGCAGACACAAGGGGCAGGGGTCTTCACTGGAAACAATGGCACAAAACATTTATTTCATGGGCCTCCTGTGAGCTAAGAGCTCAGCTTATACAGAGGAACAGCAGCTCTGTTTGTGACACAAACATGCCAGACTTGATATTTTCATCACAGACACAGACAACTGTGCTGTGCAGTTGTGCTACCCTCGTAGGATAGGGTCTGTACCATGTACACGTGTATGAGGTACCCCATAACCGTGGGACAGGGCCAAAAAGCCCAGTGTACAGTATGGGTGCTTGCAGGGAGGAATAAGGATATGGATCACACTGCTTCCCAGCAGTGAATAGATTTTCTTCCTAAGCTGAAAGTTAGACCCTTGTGTTTAACAGCTATAAAAGGACTCAACTACTCTATTTCTTTCTTTCATGTGTTACCTTTTGAATCACTTAAACCATGTGCTCCATGGTATCTTTTTGCAATAGGTTTCAGTTTAATGGCATACCATAAGAAAAGTACTCTGTTAAGTTCATTTTAAACTAATGCTCAGTGATATTGTTGCATGTCTAGAAGTTCCTCTGTTATGAGAAACAAACCAGTACTATTTTTCTATTGCTCTTTGTTGTACTGTTTGTGATTTTACAAACCATTATCTTTAGCTTCTCTTTATCGCTTTTGCAAGCCTGTTCCATTTCCTCTGTTTTGTGGAAGTCCTTCTAAACCTTTGATCATCTCTGTCTCTCATCTTTCTCTCTCTTTTCTCTATTTTTTCAAGACAGAGTCATCAGAACAGCACAGAATCTTCAAAATAAGGGTGCACAGAGATTTCTACAGTGGAATAATGAAGTCTGCATTTCATTCTCAACCCTTTCCCTTAAATTTCCTAACGTTCATTTTGCCTTTCCTATCACCACTGCTGTTGCTGTGAATTTGGTCTCCAATCTTCTCCAGCTCTATCCGGAGGAGGCTGGGATTCCACGGGGTCTCAGTGAAGGCTTTCTTAGTCCATGGAGAAAACAAAAGGGAAAGCAGCACTCACAGTGCGTGGGCTGAAAGAGGAGCTGTTACATATTGCATGCACACTATGGGCTTTTTATGGCCTCATTAAAGTCAGTGGGAACTTGCGGGTACAGCATCAAGGTATAAAAACATTGCACACTGCTTAGATGGTGATTTTGCCTGAGCAGTGGCTGATCCTTTATGTGACCCCTGAACTCAGTGTGACTTAGCACTTAGAATCATGGAATCAAAGGATGGTTTGGGTTGGAAGGGACCTTAAATATCGTCTCATTCCAATCTCCCTGGTGTGGGCAGGGACACCTTCCACTTGACCAGGTTGCTCAAAGCCCCATTCAAACTGGCTTCCAGAGATGGGGCATTCAGAGCTTCCCTGGGCAACCTATTCCAGTGCCTCACCACCCTGACAGTAAAGAGTTTCTTCCTAATATCCAATTAAATCTACTCTCTTTCAGTTTATAGCCATTCCTCCTTGTCCTATCACTACAGGCCCTTGTCGAAAGTCCCCCTCCTGCTCTCCCTGGAGCCTTCTCTTCTCCAGGCTGAGCAGCCTCAACTCTCTCAGCCTGTCTTTACAGGAGAGGTGCTCTAGCCCTTTGATTATCTTTGTGCCTTTCTTTTTTTCAGGAGGGAAAGCAGAAACTGAGAGTAGTACAAAGATTTCAGAGATCGTGACTGTCTCTCATTCATATGTATCTGAGTGCAAGGAATGAGAAGCAGACAAGGGAATTCTTGGCAATCTGCCTTATGTGACACCCCCAGTCAACAGGTCTCTGTGTCTGTCTCTGATTTTATCTTTTCCTCAATCTTGCAACTTCACACCAATCTGGGAGTCTGCCAGGAAGGTTGTGAGCTAACTAGGTGACAGCGATAGTGAGACACAATTGCAGAAGCTGTAATAAGCAGTATTGATTTTGAATAAACACGTGAGTAATATTGACTTGGAGGAGCTGCGTCTTAATAAGTGGAAGGACTGACTGAATCCAAAGGATGGAAAAGTAAGTAAGTCCCTTTCTGGAGCTGTGTAAGGTGGGTTTCAGTCACAGATATGAAATCACAATCTGTTTTCAGCTTCCTTTTTCTCTGTTGACAGATAAGAACCACAGGCTTTGCAATTGAATGAAGAACAGGAAAAATTCAGATGGATTGGTAGAGGACCAGGGACAATGAACAGAGCAGCATAAGGAAGGGATGAGTGAAACATGGTTTGAGAAGAGGTGGACATCTGAATGATACTGAAATGTTAGAGGGAAAGAGGATAAAGTTCGGGTGCAGAAAAAAAGCTCACAATGAGATTTTAATTTTTATAAGTAATTAAAAAAAAATCCAAAACCAAAACCAAACCCCTCTCCCCCACTGTTTCAGATTAACACCCTCAGGTCCCTTCAGGGTAAATGGAGATATGCCATGGACTCAGTGGACTTTGGATTGCTCACAACTCATGAGAGTTAGTAGCAGTGAAATCAGTCAGATGAGACACAATGGAAAATTATCATGTTGCCAGCTTATTCCTGGAATGAAGGCAGGAGTGTCTTAACATATCCCATTTCTTGATTAGCAGATTCCAGACTTTTGGATCAAGGATCCAACTCACCTTTGAGACTTGCTTGGGCTACCTCTCTGTCCAGGCAGATAGCCATAGGAAGGTTTCTGTGCTGGGTGCTGCTATAATATTACTTTGGACCATTCATGCAAGCCCCAGAGATCACCAGTGGCCCATGGGCCTCAACATGGGACCCTATCCCCTGATATCCCATGGATATGTGGATTATATTATGAGCAGTAATACTAGGGATGCCTGGCACAGAAGTAAAGAGATTGAGCTCCTTTGCATAAAATCACACAGAAAGGAAAAGTAGGGCATCTGGGAGGCAAAACCTCCGTTTCTTACAACTCCCTAGTTGTTCTTTCTGTATGGCAGCAAGAAGGCTGCTGTATGCAACAGGGGTCTTTGGAAATGAGGGCATTCCTTCTGCACATGCATATTCAAAGATTAAAGAGAAAGCTTTGAAATATTTCCAGAAAAGGGGTCAATTATGTAGATTTTACATGGCTTGTTATTAAGGCCAAAACTCACATCGTTTTTACAAGGGCTGGAGGATACCAAGGCAAAGATGTAAGGGCTGGAGTCCACATTTGCCTGGAAGAAGGGAGGGAGAATCAAAACATTGTTAATTATATCCTCTCAAGAAAGGGCTTGTGGTGCTAGGAACTCATCCCAAGAGGGTAATTTCAGGGCTACAAGTTGTAATATATATTATTGCTGGTCTAAGCAGGAGTAGGAAGGAACTCCAACTGTGGCACCTTCGGTAGCTTTTTGCAGGGAACTCTACTGGTAAGTTAAACAGCCTGTTCTGGGGAATATGATATCCTTTCTCCAAGCTGTCTGACGTCTTCAGCGCCAATACAATAGTGAGTTGAAAGAAAACTGGTCAATAATGATTTCCATGAACTTTGCAAACTCTTTGATTAATTTTATTACAAAGGCTCTCAAAGAAACCAGAGGCATTTGGTGAAAGGTAAAGTATTGTGTCATTGATTAAAAAACTGGCCAGAACAAAAAAACAGAGCAGGAATGACTAGTTATTACAATGCCAAACACATAACAAAGGGCTATCAAAGGGAACATATTGGCCATATTGTCATGGATAAATAAAAGGCTTCATTTAGAGGAATTAAGACTATTATATTTCTTTTATGTCCAACAAAGACTCCAGAAATATTACTTTTCTAAGTTAATATCATACACATTCATAGGTTATTAGAAGGCTACTGAAAATACAGTGTCTTGAAGGAAAGAAGGAGCTGGGGTTTATGATGTCCTTTCTA
Organism: Pipra filicauda; assembly: GCF_003945595.2. Taxonomy (NCBI): domain Eukaryota; kingdom Metazoa; phylum Chordata; class Aves; order Passeriformes; family Pipridae; genus Pipra; species Pipra filicauda. Next base: position 469,596 of record NW_024103651.1, read on the forward strand.
GTGTTTGATGTATTTCTTGAGTCTGGGAAGGAAGGCTGGCTCTTGGTGTTGGAAAAGTGTTTTTGCATTCACAGTCTTCATAGTGCAAGAAAGAGAATAGAGAATAGGTAGGAACAATCAACTCTTTATACCTGGACCAAAAATTCACAGTAGGTACAATGTTATATTTGGATGGCAATGAAAACTTAAAATCCCAATAGAGTAGCTTGCTATTCCACAGCTGATCAAAAAATTAACACATAAAACCATTTTTCAGTGGAATAGCAGATTTCAGCTAAAGATTTCAAGACCATGAACAAGTATCACTTCCCATGAGAAAATACCCAGTTTTCTCAAAAAGCTAAAACATCTGGGCCCAGATAGTGTTTTTCAGAGGAAATTTTGTGTCTTATGATGTACACAGCTTGCATCAGAGGGATGAACATTTTCTGATCAGCTTTGTAGGTCCTACTGTTCCTGACTTCTTAGTATGAATCAGCTAGGAGCATGGAAGTGCTGGGACAGTGGTATAACACTTTTCTTCTGGAGATTTCAAAACATTTCACAAAGGCACTGATGTCTCTTTAACATTGGAAGACTGAGGAGAAGTAGAGCTGAAGGAGCTGCCTAAAGCCAGTGTGAGGCTTTAGGAGGAGACCATGGAAGGGGACCTTCATGTCCTAATTCCCCATGCAGGTGCCCTTTCCAGTAAATTGTGGGGTATGTTATTATCAAATGAAAACCTCTGAGCTGATTTTTCAGAGTTGGCAAAAAGAGACAATGAATAGTCACAATTAGAAAGCTAACTCTGACTTTTTCAAAAGGGGAAAAATATAGGACTGCCCATTTATCTCCAAATTGAATCGAAGACTGTAGAACTCTGCGTGAGCATTGTTATTTTCCTTTATCAGCAAGGCATTGTTTTGTTGCATGAAATCTGTATGTTCAATAGATTTGATTTTCCAAGCAGCTGGGTTATCTTGCGCTGCGAAGGCTCTCTCTTAATCTCAATTGCTGTGCTTTTCTCAGTGCCGTTCCCAGCTGCTCAGAAATGAGCACAGTGCTTTCATCTGTCTTTTCGTGCTCTTATTAGGTGTGACAGTTTCAACAATACCCGTATGTAGGAAAATACACAGGTTTTAATTTGTTTTTTCTTTTTAAATGTGATTGTGAAAAAATATGGGCAAAAAGGTGTTGCTTTTAAATAATGGAAGTTCTGCCATGATCACACACTAATGACATGTTTCTTTAGAAGGGTGGGCTTTTTTTTTCCTTTCCAGTTTGCTCTAACACATATTTGCAGCCAAAGCTTACTTATCCACAGGAGACAAGGGAACAGAAGAGAGCTGAAAGTTGCAGAGTTAGGCCACAGGTGCTTTTCAAGTGATGGTGATGCACAATTAGGATTAATATATGTATCTGATCATTTGGCTTCTTGCAAAACATCTTTTGAGACACTAGACTGTTGATTAACTACTTTTCTTCCTGTCCCGATAAGCCTCTTTTGTGTAAAGAAACCCTCCTCATGACATGAGGGGGCCATGATTTTAGTGTACCCTTATTGCCATGATGGAAGTACCAACACAACAGAAGAGAAAGGGGGAGCAAAACCACCGCTTTGGAGGATGAGATGCTTAGTGGAGGACTCTTTGCTCTGAAACTAAACAGTGTTCAATGTTACAAAGAAGTGCTTAGGAAACCAAGCTGGAAATGCCTGAAAATTAGTATCAGTCTTGCAGCTCTCCTGGACACTGAGCAACTGCAATGGGAGACACAGATCTCTACAAAAGATTTCAGCATGTGGTATGTTGTGATTTGGCTCGAGTTTGCACCTTTCAGTGCAAGGAAGTGTTTCAAAACCTGGCCCCTGTGAAGGCCGGACCAAGGGTTTTGTTGTCCAGAAAGGAGCAAGCATGCTAAATCTTGAGATATGATGAAGTGATGCCCATACACAGCCTTGGTCCAGACATTTTTCTGCTTGCAGTTCTGGGGAAGTAAGAGAAGGAAAAAGGGGTATGGCAAGAAGCAGGAAGCAATGTGTTCAGGAGGGAGGATTAGATTTGCAAAGGTGCTCACATTTGCATTTCCTACCAATAGTTACAGCATGCAAAACAAGTTCCCTTTTGCAGAGTTGCCTGAGCTGCAGTGTTGTCAATGCTTTACCTGAACAGGCTGCACTGAAACCAGAGTGAGTGAGAAGTCATCACACATCCAGCTCAGCCAGCCCTGCTATAGGAGTGCTAACCTGGGTGCCAGAAAGTCCTTGTCCCACTGCTCTAAATCCAGCAGATCCCAGACAGAGCTCTGAGAAACCTGACATCAGGAAAACAAGAGGATATTCTCTTCTCTGGACCACAATCACTCTCCTGTCTTTGCAACAAAATATATATGACAAGGAAATAGTGGCATTTTTGTAGAAAGAATGAAGATTTGCTCTGGAAATGTCACCATTTGGTCTAACCTAATGTCATTTGGACAAGAGGGGGCTATTCACATCAACTGGAAATGTTGTCAACAAACTAAGACAGATGAGTAGGTACAAAACCAGTCTGCATGCTGCTCACTTTGAAGTATTTTCCTATTTTCTTATTGCAACCATATTTATGAAATATCCACTGAGTGTACAACTGCTGTGGGCTCTTTCAAAATCTAGCAAATGCAGTATTTGACCCCTGTATTTTAGAAGATGTAGTGATATTGAAATTTTAGATACCTGAGGCTACAATAAGGACTGTAAAACATTTTTCTTTTCTATGTGAAACTCGGGAAAGCAGCTGATCTGCACAATAGCCTATTCCGCATTCTTAAAGGATTATTGGTAAAGGTTTGATCTACAGCCCAACCCTCCTGAGCTGGGCAGCCCAAGGCAAAAGAGGCCTTTGTGTAATGTAGTTTACTGAAGTTTTTTAACAAAATAGATCACCAGAAAAAGCGTTATTTTCCTAGCCCAAGTGTGCCTAAGGACTTTGCCTATATAAGAAAAACTGATTTTAAAAACCCCACAGCCAAGCAAAGAACAAAATACATGAAGTTACTTCTTATCAATGGTCTGGAAAATGACATTTCAAGCAGAAAGGGGAGTCCTGTGTTAGACTTTCTCTACCAGCAGATGAAAGCCTATCCCTTTTCATGGCTGTTGGCTCTTTCTGCTGTAACTTACTGCTCTTCATTTATTCACTTTTGATTTTCTTTTCCCTCGCGTGTTTTTCTTCTCTTAGGTGAGGTGGTTTTTCTAATCCAACATCTCCCAGACAGATAGGCACACCAGCTTTGAGGACTGGGAAATAGATTTGAGTTTGGACAGGCTGAGGAAGGGCAGGAGCTCCTAAATCATCCCATGAAACCGTAGTCTGCATGTCTGACACTGGTGCTTACAGGCTGCAGTGCTACAGGATTTTTCCTTGGGTGAGACAATTAAACCCCCCCCCAGTTGGTTTTCACTAGTGGATAATAAATCCAATGGTGTTTCTAAGTAACCTTTTAAAATGAAGACCACTTAATTATCTGTGGGACACATATTTAAAGAAAATGTATATAATCTGTACATTTTTTTTTCAAAATGCAAGATCTTAAAGATATTTTTAAATGGCATTAAAAAAAATTCCTGTAATAGGTTTCCAAATCTATGTGAGGTCCTGCAGGAATAAAAAGCGCCTTGAGGTGGAACTGTAGTAACTCAGTAGTGATCAGCTCTGGCAGCCAAACACACCCTGAAGAGGAGGATGAAGGCCATGGTGCAGTGTGGTGTTCCCAGGCACAGACACAGCAAGGTCCTGGAGACCTTCTGAGGAGCGTATCAGCAAGGTGACTTCAGAGGACCATGTCTGGAGGAAGAGTAGCTCCAAGGGAAGCTTTAGAGAGATTAATTGTAGGGACGAGGGAGGCAAGGATAGGAACATACCTGCAGATTTGGCTGTCCAAAGGCAGATCCATGTAATAGAAGTGATTAATAATAGCAATGGGACAACACCATGTGGGAGTCAATGTCACAATATAGGTGCTGGCGTTGCTGGAGATCACTGCCATGCAAAAGGGAATGAAGTCAGTAAACATCTGAAGAGAATACTCTTGGTGATTTCTGCCAAGAAGTGGTTCAGTAACATCTCCTGAAATTAGACCCATTGCTATTGGTATTTCATTAATATTAAGAACTTATTGCTGGCAATATTTCCTATAATTTATGTGCTCTGTTGGCTTAACCTAGGAGCAGCATCTCTCTTCTTCACTAGACCCTGCCCCTACCTGATCTTACCTTTGGGCCCAAGGGGAGCTTACAAAAAGTCCAAAATATAGGGTCCCCTTCAGCTCATCCCACCTTTGAACAGCAGCAGTGAGCTTCCTGCCTCCTGATGTGTTTTTCTGACTGCTTTAGATCTACATCTATGACACAGACAACGAGAGGCTGCTGTTCCCTTGGACATGCAGTGTTTGCCAGGCAAAGGCCGAGCAGTGGGCTCCACCTGGGCTGCCCAGGTAAGTGTGCTGAGCTCAGGTGGCCTCACTCCCACTTTTCCACAGTCAGCCACAGGTGTAGCTGGTATTGGTGAGGATGCCCAAATAACAGGTTAAGCAGGACTATAAGGAGCAGCGTGCGAGTGATTTTTAGTTAGGGGGGAAAAAAGTGGATCTAAAAATGTATTTGTGCCTGACAGGGTTGATCTGCAGAACTAATCCTTTGCATTTCTTTTGCATCTTCCATCTGTGATTTCATGGTTAATTGACTTATCCATGCAATGTTCCTCTGAGGTATAGATTATCTCCACTTTCAGAGTGATAAAACCGTGTGCGTAGGGGTTTGAGACACGACTTGCCCTAAGCCCTCGAGGGATTACAAAGCAGAGAACAGAGTAGACCTGGGTCCTTCCTCTGCACCCTGAAGGTGGGGTCCCTCTTCCCATGGAGATGCACAAGCTGTGATGCTCCACATGTGTACAAACCATCTCGCTGCACCCAGTGGACCTCAGCATTGCCCAGAATGCTCAGCAAGGATTTGCTGGGTCTGTCCAGAGCATGAGGCATAGAGGTGCTCTTGTTCCACATGTGTGAACCCTGAAGCACAAGTCAGGCCAGTGCTCATGGACAAATGCCATAGCCACCAGCCTGTGGTTGGATTTATTTTTAGTTATCCCAGTGTCAATAACTGCACCGCAGAACCGGCCGCTTCGATCACGCTGATGCTTTGAAGATCAATGTTTGTAACAGTCCTGGCTACAGCTCTTTGGGGGAATCAAAGCTCCATCCTCCACTTGTAAGGCTGTACTTCATCCCTCTGGAAGCTGTGGAAGACTTTCACCTGTTACAGGTTAGAGTACGTGCTTTGGGTTATGCCTGCATAACTCCTGTAAGGACTAATAGAAGACAAGCATCAGCCTCCATTGGATCAATAGGAGACAACCCCGTGCTACAGATTTCTTTCCTTGACTAAACTGAATCCTTCCCCAGACCTTTAGTTTCGTTTGCACAATGATGCTGCCTTTTTTATTGTTTTTAAAAAGCAAAGTAAGGTAAAGAGGGAAGGAGAGTTAAGAAGTGGTGATATCAAAAGAAATGTAGTAGCAGATAAAGAGCAGGTGAGGAAACACTTTACAGGAAATTTGGAGGAAAATTGGGTATCTAGCAGTCCTTACATCCAAGTGATGCTACGACTTTAGTGTCATGTTAATTAACTGTTTAATTTGTTGAACTTTGCAAAGGTAATCACCTTTGCAAATACCATGTACTACAGGCAGATTTCAGGAAACAGGTACAACTTTACACTATCTCTTCATACCACAATTTCTGACTTTTGCCCTATATTGTAGATCATCTACCATTATTTTAAAAAGTTCAGCTCTATCATCACAGTGACTGCCTTTCTTATTGCATGCAAGATACTTGAGATGGGCGATCAGGGTGTTAGGATAATGAGCAGAAACCTTAATGAGATGCTGTCATCCTTACTTCTGCCAGGATTGTGGCATGGGAAGCACAAAAAATGCATTTCTGTTAGGCAGCAAGGGCACATGTGACTTTTTCCTTATACAGGTCAAGGAAACTGAGCTTTAAAGTGCCAGTTCATTCCACTTACTCTAAAGAAATTATAATGACCCAACTGAGTTGTAGCCAGCCAAACTGTAGATATTTGAAGTTAGCTGAGATGAATCCCATCTCTGAAGATTGCCCTGTCTCAGTGAGTTTTGTTGTTGTTTCCAGATAAAGAAAGATTGGGGTCCCTGAATTTTAACAACATCTAATAGTGGCATGAAATCCAGCATCAAATATTAATTCAGATGAGACTTTGATGTAAGTGGGGATTGTTGCTTAGGCTGAAAACAGGCTGATGATATATATTCATTATATGTAGAAGCTCTCCTGTGCCTTGCTGGGGATGCTGTGCTGGCATCATTATTTTATATGTTTATTGACATTCTGGGAGATGGATAAATGTCCCATTAGCCCAGTAAGGATGGCAAAATGAGACAGCAGGGAGACCTAGGATCAGAAATATTCTCAAAATAACTTCTATGAGACTGTGGTACATGCAGTGAGAGGAGCACCTGAAAGAGGCTAACACCTCTGCAGACACTTAGAGCCCCTGCCCCGAGGAACTGAATCTGGGGGGTGAAAGGGTTTGAGAGGACCAAGAATTTAAATTAGCTGAATGGACCTCTGAGTCACTTCAGCTCTCATCTTCTTTTCAATGCCAACGGTTAGAAACCACCACAACTGGGACATGCAGTGACCAACAGCTGGGTGGTCAAAGGGAGGTTTGGAGCACAAAGAGGATGATGACCCAGGGAGGGGCTCGCAGGCAGCTGCTGAAGCAAGTGCACATGCACAGCTAGAAATATCCAGTACAACATAAGGCAGCAACATGCTACTGATATCAGCTGAATACAGGTTTTATTTGGGGGAGCTACAGGATCCCCAGTTGAGATGAAAGAGGAAGAGTGTCTGTCTCTTATGCCAGAAGGTGAATCTAAGTGATAGTGATGACTCTGAGTTTGCAAGCAGTTCTAGAGGGTGGGGATTCATTAGGAGTTGAACAAACCAACACAAAAATATGTAAAATGAAAAAATGTAGGATCATCATGGAGAAAAAAGTTATCACTAGTTTCCCTGGGTCCTGTTTTCAGACATCTGATTATGTCCTGTGAAGGAGTCTATCGCCATCAAATAAGGGGCGTGCAGAATCTACCTCAGACTCTGCCATCCAGGTGATCCTCCTGCCTACAGGGTTTTTTACATGCACATATATCACCTGAGAGCTGGACAACTGCAAAATTCTTCACCTGCCTTCACCCTCAGAGGAATCAAAACTGCACATACATTTTGAAGAACAGATGGTCTCTGGTGACTCTTTTCATTTGGGGTTCTGATTTGCGTCAAAACTAACCTAACCTTTAAAGAATCTCAACACAAAATAATATTTTATAGGACTGCTTTTGTGCAACCTCAGATTATTATTATTCTTTCGTACTTTGTCAACCCCTTTCTTGCCCTTGACCCTGTCTTCTATTTCTGCTTTATCCCAAGCTCTTCTACTCACTCCCTCATTGTCTTCTCTTCCCGAGGACAAAATACCACAGTCCAGGATTTGCACAGATGTAATGGCATTTCACTTTAGAGAAATGGCTACTTAATGCCTTGTCTGCCCTGCAAGAGCTGGGCTCCTCTCCCAGTACACACAGAGATGTGTCCACAGAGCATCAAGTGCGTTTATGAGCATTCGCAGAGTATCTGGGAGTCACCTTGCGTCAGAGGTTGTGTTTTTACAGACATGAAGTAGCTATAATCAGGTTTCTAACTGAGAGCATAATAACTGTGCTTTAGCGGAGTTATAGCTTTGGGAAAGGGTGTTTAATTTGACAAAGATATTGACAGGGATGGCAGGGGAATCCTTTACATTAAAAAAACAGCTTCTGTTACCCTGTTCTGTTGATTTCTTCCTGCAAACCAAACACACCCGGTGTTTGTTGCTTTCTACATCATGCCCTGTTTGAACAGTTACTGAAGTGGATGAATAAATCATCTGACTGCTGAAAATGCGTGCATAGACCTAATGCTCTAGTAAAAGGCTTTGTGTGTGTTTTGACTGTTAACATCCAGAACAGCAAATATACCTAGCAGCAAAAGGAAAATACAGCTCAGTTGCTATTTGGGGAAGGAAGCCCCATCATACTTCCAGTACACATTTTGTCAGAAGACTAAGCAGGAAGCTCAGCCTTGTGGTTGTACCCACTGGGACCCAAAACAGCCAGAGGCCATTTTCTCTGCTGGGCCAGTCTCTGTGCAGCATTTGTCGATTTGAGTCTGTAAGCCCCATCTCTACAGCTCCCCTTTTTCATCTGTAGATCTTGAAAGCATCTACAGATCCTCCTGGTGAGCCAGGATGGAGGCAAGGAAAAAGAAGATGGTCAGAGCCTTGCCCAGGTCACCAAACCAAAGCTTGGTCCTGGGCAGGACCCACTGAGCTGAATCAGCTTTTCCAAACACTGCAGTCCCCATCTCTGCTGGGGTGGTTTATTTGTGTGGTCGAGAGGCAGCTTTTCCTTCCTAAACTGTTGCACTGGCTTAACAGGAATCATGATAACAAGGGCTGAGATCACTGATGTGTCACAGAGATAAATGGCTTTCAGTTGTTGGAGGAGGATGGACAGACCCTGATGGCCCTGCCAGCCAGGGCAGGATGCTGAATTGGCTTTACTGTAGTTCAGTTTCCCTCTCAGACTTGTACGATGACCTATGGTCCTCCAATATGACTCTTTTATGTCTGCCTTCCAAATCTGGAAGGCAGATAAATCTTATTAATACCTCGAGATTTAATATTCATCATATTGCTTTCTGTGGAAAAAGCCCAACTTTTCTGGAAAGAGCAGTTCATTAGAGCCTTAAAGATGAACTCCAGAAAAGTAGTTGGTGTTTCCAGCCCTTACTAGAATTAGTACCATATAAGGGTAAGTTGGCAAATGATTTTAACAGCGCTTACTCAAGCAAATGCTGCATCAGTGGAACAGCTTGCAAAGAGCACGGGTCTGTTCCCTCTTAACCTCCCCATAGGCGCGTCCCTCTCCCTCTGAAACCACAGAGCAGATCTCAGAGGACTGCATTGGCAGTCTTGGAGGGGAAAACCATTTTCCATTTTGAAAATACACCCTACAACCAGCAACAATTAAACACAGCTCCTGTGTGTCAGTGCTGCCAAAGCAACACACCCAGTACAGCACTGTTCCTCCCCTTGCATCACCAACAAAGCTGCCAGCTGAATTGTGCCTGTATCCTTGGTGTCTTGGCGTGGTACCAAGCAGGAAGCACACAGATAAGCTTTCAAGGATCCCAGTAGCTTTTTTAGGGCTCCTAGGCTCAAAAAAGAGCCAGTACCTTGCCTCTGGCTAGTAAAAAGAGCACACTTCACTCTGAGAACCTGGCCTTTCTGAGAACAAAGCTTTATATGTGCCAGGAGATTGCTTCAGAACAAGGTCTGATATATCACATTTTTTTAGCCTTGTTTATAACATAATCTATAGCTAAACAGGAGACTGAAGAGGAAGTGCCATCCCAGAGAGGATGTACCCAGCCATCAGCACAGCCCAGTCTGTGCCGTGCTGCATCCTTCCAGCACCTCTTGGAGAGGGGAATCCCCAGGCTGGCAGTGCTATGAGCTGCACTCACATGGGTGGGCACCTGTGCCCCACGCCACCCCAGGCAGTGCTGGTCTTGCTTCCCTTTGCCATCCTCAAAAACAATCAGCTTGCTCACCACATGGAGGTTCCAAATCTACCTGCGCAGCCTGGGCAGTACTGGGTGGGACTCACCACCATACTCAGCACTCTTGCCTTTTTTTAAAGTGTATCCTATAAAGAGGCACATAAAATTATTCATAATTTGGATGGTTAGACCTCTTTTTTTCACCATTCACCATTTAGGGAAAAAAGACAAAAGAAAGGAATTTTAGGACATTTTTAGGTGTGCGTTTTTCCTGAATGAATGAAAGAAAGTTAGAATGATTGATTGATTCATTTATTTTCTGCAACACGGAGAATTAATTGTTGAAAGCAGCTATTTTTAATGAGAGTAAAAAAAAAAAGCCCTAAAAGGGACTGGTTCTTGTAAAACATAAGCATTTGCCCATTTTTTAGGTAACCCGTGAAAAGTTTTCTTTCGTGAAAAGCAGAGGAAACCTTGAGAAGCAGCAATGAGAGAAGCACAGTAGCACACAATAATATTCATACTACTTGGAAGCAAATGTTGTGCTTGTGGGAAGTACGCAACAAAAATAAAAAAGCGAGCATGAAAGGCACTCCGAGTGTTAAATATTCATTAGTATTCCCCACGCCGCCTGTTCTAAATATAAGATAGGTTTCAGCGCAGCCCCGGTATGTGACGGGATGTTTTTCCCCGCCCTTGTACGATGCTATAGCCACTCGGATGGCGGGGCGTCGCCATGGCAACACGGCGATGCTACCTTTTGTTCGATGAATGAAATGACCAGTTGCGGGGTCGGCCAGGGGCACACACGCAGGGACAGCTGGGCTGCCACAGCATCTATTGTCCCGATCACCTACAGGTCTGGGGGTGGAAGGCAGAGGAGGTGGCAGCTTTTCGCATCACAGAGCAATGGGTACTGGATCCAAATCCAAATTCCCTCTGCTTTTCAGGACCAGTACAGGCAGCACAACTTGTCTCTGTGTTGGCATCCCCACCCCAAAGGTTAGGAAGGGTTCAATTTACAGAAGTTTTATCTCATCTTGGACGCACCCACAAAGGGTAAACAAGAGGAAAGCTGAGGGTTCAATTACATACCATTGAGTTTGGCTGGTTTTAGGACCCTCAATCAGTAGCCTGACAGTGAACACAAGACTTCTTTGGACCATTTTTTCCTATTGCTGGATACACAGGGCAATCAGCTGCAGAGTCAGGCACTTAAAATCAGTCATTTGGATCTACTTGGCTAAATATCAGGAGATATCTCTGCTCTCATTCTGGTTCATGGAGGTCTGTCAACATAGTCAGCAGAGTCTAGAAAGAGATTCATCTCCAAGGCTGAATCCAGGTAGGATGTACCAGGCTCCAGGTAGACATCTACCTTGGTCTGCTGTCTAGAGTCTAGCAGACGTATAGGTTATGACAATATATGAGGGGGTTTCAAGGTATCTCACTCCCATGACTAGTTAAGGAGTTAAGAGTGATTATATTCCCATCTTCTAGGATGTGGTGGGTTGAATCCAGGACAGGGTGAACCTCTGCAACACCTGTGAGAACCAGACAAGTTGGTCCCTTCTTCTGCAGATGGAGAACCTGAGATACGCTGGGTGTAGCTGCCCAGGATCTGAGTCAAATGCTGCTCCCCTCCCCAGGAAGAGAATGAGATTGCAAGTGTTCACATTCTCCTTTAGCCTCTGCAGTGCCTTTGATCTGAAAATCTCAGGAGCTAAGGCTGCAGAACAAGTCTGTGGTAATTTGAGAATTGCCATGAGTTGCAGCCCAGGAGAGGAAGGAAGTGTCAGACCATGGCACACGCTATTGCAGCACTGCTCTCCTGGCTGCAGCAACTAAAGCTCTCATTTTAAAGTGAGGATAAACTTCTCTGGCTCCCACAGATGTAAAATTACTGTTCTGAATGTGAAGGGGGGTTGCAAACAGGCTGGAGTATGCCAAGAGTGGCCGTCCTGCTCCTGTAGCACGAGGACAGGTTCGTGGTTGCACAGCCCTAAGCAGAGTATCTGCCTAGATGGTAGTAGAGCTCAAGTCCTGCCTGGTACCTGGAAATCAAGAGGAGGATGACACGATGCACAATACCCATCCATCCACTGTTACTCCAGCTCTTAACTGGAAATTCCCAAACTTTCCAAGGAGCCAAGACAAAATGTGTTGGCAGAGCCGCTTGGGTCCCCTGGCCCCACCGGTGAAGGTGGATGTGGACAGACCTTGCTGTCACACACCACTTCAACTGTGGCTCATGGTAATGCCATGCAGGAACTGATAACTCACCCAGAGCATCCTTTGGGATGCAACAGGGGGTCACAGCCTGCACTCCCCAGATAGGCAGACTCGCTGCTGGCTCATGGCCACAGCCACGGGTGCTGCTCAAACAGCACCATTCTCTTTCCCATTCCTGCTCATCCTGCTGATCTGGGCTCTGCTCTGACTCGTGCAGTATCAGCACAATTCCCAATCCATTCAGATCAGAGAGGCTTTGAGTGCTGCTGAACCAGAAAGGCACCAGCTTGCTTTTCTGGTCCCTGACTGAATTACTCTTGGGCTTTAGGAGAAATACTTTTTTTTTTTTTTTGCTTGTAAACAAAGATAAGACAGGAATCCTCATGAGGCACTGTGGTTTAGCCTAGTAAAAAGCAGAACTGAGTTTTAGGAGAACTGGGTTTCATATGTTACCATGTGTGCGTCATCCACATTATCATATTGTATTAAAGCTTGATCAGCTGGCCTGAGATCTCCAAAATACCCAAATACTCCTCTCTCTTTATGATCTTCTCGACATTTTGGAGACCCAAATTCTCCTGATGATTTGGATGTTTCACAGATGCACAGACTTGTAAATTTCTCATCAGAGTCTGACACCACATTGTACAGCAGAAAAATCACAGCGACCTTGTTTTACTGGAGTCTGGAGTTCCTGCTGTCATTTATTCCAAGTCTTACTGAAATCTTTTAAATACCAATAGCAAAACGTATTTATATACATCCAGCAAGAAATAGATGAGCCTGCCAGCATTGTACCGTGCCTCTAGCTCTGGAAAACTTATCTCCGCCTTCAGTATGATATGATCAGACTCCTTCACATTTGATAAGGACCTGAATTTGGCTGAGAACAGTTAATTATTTTTGACATGAATATTAATCACTGTAGGGGGCACCTCCCCTCCCTGTTTTACCCCATAAAGAATAATAAGAATGGCCTAAAACTGCAAGATCTACAGGGGCAAAAGGATTGGGAGAGAGAGAGAGGAAAAGGGATGTGTGGGCTTGAACATCTTCATCTGTGTCACTGTCTGGGAGCACTTTTGCTGTGGCTTGCAGGGCAGGAGTTGTGTCTGTCTCTGCTTTGCACCCTGGAATGTCAGGAACCACCATGACACCACCATGAACACATTCCTTTGCATCTTCTCCCCCTCAGTGTAGCCTCCAGGAGCCCGGGTTGAGCATGACGGACACATGTGGGCAGAGATAGTCCCTGACCTGAGCAGCCAAAGCAGGAGACCAGAGCAAGAGCAGAGGTTTATGTAGAGGTGAGGAACCATAGAGGAGCAGAGGACAGGATTCTCTTTGACGTGGTACATTTGGGATGAATCACTTTGGGAAAGAACCTGTCTCTCTTGTTGGTCTTGCAGGAGCCTCAGTGGCTGGCTTGGATCAGAAAGTAGAGTTTTAGATGGTGAAAGCTAAATGAGGTGGATCCCTGTGGTCATCCAGGGAACGTGTGTCAATGTCAGGAGTTTAACCAGATCTAGCTCAGTACCTGAATCAAACTGTGACTATCCCTGAGGATGTAGATATGGGGCCTAAAAGAAGAGCTGATGTTGAAGTGCATTAAAAATTTCCACCTGCAGTATGCTTCAACCAGCCTGACAGTGATTTTTGAACACTGAAAATCAAGTTCTGGTGGTGTAACAGGGTATTTCATTTCATTTTTGGACAGCAACTGGGTACTGGTATGTGGAAAGTTATCCCCTGGGCTGGGAAAGGGGAGTCTTTTTTGTGTCTGTTTTAGGAAGCGGGGTGGCCCTGGGGGGAGCCGACCTTTGGAGCAGTGATGGGGAGCTGGTGCTCATTTGATGGTGTTTCAAAGGACTGGTCTGGTCCAGTCCTGGGGACTGAACACTGGTGTATTTGTAGGTCTAAAGCCCATTTTTCAGATGGATTTTTCTCTGAAAGAGATTCAGTCCCAACATCACTCCATGATGGAAAACAAAATGCGGGAAGCAGGAGCAATTAGGGAATTTTCCACAAAGGCATGCTCTGATCTGAATTAAAATGCTAACAGAAATGCATTCACAGAGTATCTTTTGCTGACCAACTTTTCAGGACTATATTCCTTTTGTTTAGCCCTCTTTTCTTTCTTTCTTTCTTTCTTTCTCTCCCTGAGTTCCCGGCTGACAATTGACAGGAACTCCCTTTCAGCGTGGGTTTGGTCACTCACTGACAGCAAACGCGCCCAGCAGAAAATACTCCAACTGTTGGCGTTTTGCGAGCGGGGAAAGCCTCCTGGGCTGAAGCTTGGAATCAGGATTACACCCTTTTAAGTCAGTCCCAGGGAATCCACAATCTCTCACGATGACGAAGTTTTCTTGGTGCTTCCCTCGCTAGCACAGAGAGTGGAGGAGCATCAGCCCCGCACGGGGACGTTACCAGATTAAACCCAGCGGCACAATAGGCAGGGCAAAAATCCCACACCTTCCCATCGCTGCCGCCGACCGGGTCCCCGCAGCTGGGCTGGGATCGCCTGTCCTGTGCTGAATGCATTACGTAAGGCAGGGATCGTTTGTCAGCCGCGATGGTACAAACATAGCTGCGGGCAGATTATGCACAGAGAGGGAGAGAGGAGGGAGAGGGAGGAAGGTCTCTCCAGGAACGGTGCTCCACGCGACTGAGGATTGCAAGTTGGCAGCTCGGCAGCTGGCTGAGCTCCCGTGAAAGGTGTCGCTGGCGGTCCCTGACATGCTCTTGTTCGTGTGGGATGCTTGAGACAGGAACGAGATACTAAGTTGGGGACAAGGATTGGCATGAGGATTGGATCAAAATGGAAGGGCTTCTGTCTCCGATGAGAACGAAGGTAGGAAAAGATGCTAATGTCTTTTGAAGCTGAATTTACCAGAGGAGGGGAAAGGGAGTTGCAGGGCTAGCTCTGTGAATAGGGGGCTTGCCGGGCTTTTGTGTCTTTTCTTTTCTCTCTCTTTTTTTTTCTTTCTTCTTTTTCAAAACTATGCTCATGAATGTAACTCGGCAGAGGAGCGACAGCAGTCACCTCCAAGAGGGGAGTAACACATCATTCTTCTTTGACAGAGATGACCTTTGTAAATGAGTTTGCCTTTTGGAGTAGACAGCCATATTTTTGTTTGAATTTCCAGTTGGAGGCTCTCATTGTGTCTGTGTGTCTGTGCGTGCTCCCAGGGGAGCCGGTTGGGGAAAGCGTACCTGAGGCACAGGGAGAGGATGCTGCTGGTGGGCTACCCCAGTACGGTGTTTTCAGCAGTAAGGGATGCATGGACAAGCAAAGTGGGTGATTTTGTGCCCAAACACACTGCCAGGGTGGGAGACCTCTTGGTGTGGACCCAGACTAGGAGGCTGTAAAAAAGAGCGAGTGTGCAAAGCTAAGGAATTGCTGCACTTGTCTGATACCTTCTCACACTCCCAACTCTCTTTAAAGGTTTGACATTAATCCTCATTATTCAGAAACTTGAATTTCACCAGGGAAAAGCCAGACACAGATACAGTGATGGTTTAGTTTGTAAAATTTCCTTCCATGCTATTATTTCTGTGTGGTCCTGGGGGATAGACTGAATCCTGATTGTATTTTATTTAGTCACTGCCTCCATCCCGTGTGGTAACTGCCTTGGGTAAATCCTTCTGATTTCAATCCATCAGCGCACACAATCCACCCCTCTTGTATCTCAAGATGGGAAGAACTGGGATTCAAAGACAATTCTTGCTATCAACAAGGTATCTTTCATATGTCTTAAAGGCAAACAGTTTTGAAGGTGCAATCTGACCAGGGTTGTTTTATAAAAATGCCAAACTTGAAAAAATTCTAAGAAATTGTCTGGTCCAGCCACTGTGCTGAGGCAGATCAACTAGTCCGATCTCCTCAGTTACCTCCCTGCCATCCACCACCTTAAATTACAGGCTCTTCAATGATTGAAAGTATTTTCAATATTAAAAGCAAGAAAAGTGATTTAAATGAATATAATTTGCCAGCAAATGGCTTCACTGCAATTCTCCAGGGGAGTAATTTTTTTATCCACTTTAATTCGGTTCTTTTTTGTCTTGCCCTGTAAGTTGGGAATTTGAAAAAGGACCTGCCAACTTCATATAGCTCTCCATTACAAAGAACAATGCTATGGGCAGTTTATAGAATGAAAGATTTATAAGGGATTATAGACCCAGCCATTCATCTCTCTCATTACTGAAGAATACATACACTAATGTTAGGGCTTTTTAAGGCATTTCTCAGTATTATTTTTTTTAAAAATCGGATAATGAAAAAAAAAGAATTCCTAACAGCTGCCCAACAGATCTCATTTCCATTTTTAGAAAACGTAACTTTCATCACTTTAGTTGATGTTTCCATTCTGCTCCTTTAACCAGGCTTGAAATGACTGCTGGAGGCAGTGTCTCCCAGGGCTGGTGTGCTACCAGACTGACGTGTGGATTACAGTCAGGCGTGTGTACTATCAGCACCTGCAGCATGTGTGCAGCTATAAAAATGACAGAGTAGAGTAAGGGAAGTGGTCCAGGACTGGCCATTCTGTTTGTTCATCTGATCTGCTTGGTAGCTGCGACCGGAACATAAATCCTAATAACCCCATTCATAAAATATAATCTCAATTACCACTATCAGGTTATTTATTGATCCTGTAGAAGAAACTGCTTGGGAATATAGACATGATCCTTTGGATCACGGTCTGCTCTAACAGCAGAGAAAGGGAGAGATTCTGACTTCCTCTGTGTATGGGAAAAGCTTCTCAAGCCAAAGCAATGCAATTTTAAACCATCTACTGCAATGATGTAAAACGGGATTCTCTTGAAGATCCAGATCCTGATGTCCGTGTTACGTTGCTGTTAATCTGGAGTAGTTCCCTGGCAGCGGAAGGAGATATTCAAATAGAATCTGTGAAATAAAGGTCAGCATTTAGCCCTTACATCTTTACCTTTCAGAGAAATAACAATGCATAGATCACTTGAATAGACTTGAAAAGTAATCTCATTTCCAAGATGCTTCGTAGCTGGCAGCGACTCCCTGCTCCCTGCCAGAAAATCAAGTGTAAAATCTATTAACTCTCCAAATACAACCTTAATATGTGATGGCTACAAAAAAAGTCTCTTAACACCAACGAGGCTGCCGATGTGCTGAGATCCCTGCCTGTCACACTCCCTAATATTGCCTCATTTTTTCCCCTCTCTTCCCCCGTCTGTCTGATCCCATCTGTTGTCACTTCTTTTACACTCAGTCTGCGACTGTTGGAGGCTAGTTAGAAGTTATTTTGTCCTTTGGTTTGTACACTGACATGAAGGACAGTGGGTTAATGGTCATTTCTGGCAGTGCTGCCTGGAGTGAGCCTGGAACATCTGGGAGCTACAAGACTTTAACCCGTGTAAAAACATCTCTTATGTTACAGTGAAATTCAAATAAAGGCTCAGTTTTACCTTTAGTGTCCCAAGCAGCTCTATTCGGTCTGCTCAAAACCAGATAAAAAATTAAAACCAAACAATTTTCTTTGTTTCCAAGGGTAAGTAGGAGGAAGGGCTGGTTCTGCAGGCACTTCTCACAGTCTGTCACCAGTAGGTGAAGACAACATATATCTGCCTCTCATAGCCAAACATGCAAAGGTCTCTGAAATGAAGATGAGGTCTAAATCCCTGCAGGTAGGCTTGGGTGAATCTCCCAGTAGCAACTGAAAATATGATTGCTGTCGGATCTTTGATCCTTATTGTTCACAGAGGTTCTCACTCCACATCAGAGCTGACAGAGGGACAGGTGGGCACATCTTGACTTCCAAAACCCAATTTATGGTGCTGGAGCTGAGACACTGGACACTGCATGCAGGACAGAGCCATGGACACATGTCCTTGCCTCTCCAATGAGCTCCATGGCAGGGTTTGCCAGCAGAGGGCTGGGAATATACCCTAACCAAGAACATATTTCATATGGGACTTGTTTCTCATTCCACAAGGTAATGAACCATTTGGTTACTGCCATGCTGGGTGATCGTAGAGTGGAAAGAGAAGCTGTTCAAAATATTTAGTAAATTGAGTATCAAACCTCCACTGCAGCAAGTTATGGGTGATTAACACATTTCTGCTTTTGTATAACTAGGGTGCACAAATGCAGCATTTCAAGGGAAAGGAGAGGAATACATGGTAAAACAGGCTGGTATACCAAAATTGAAGTAGATAAGTAGAAAGCGTTGAAGGGGAAATTCACTGCATTTTTTGTGTTGATGGTCAAATT
Source organism: Pipra filicauda (assembly GCF_003945595.2). Lineage (NCBI taxonomy): Eukaryota > Metazoa > Chordata > Aves > Passeriformes > Pipridae > Pipra > Pipra filicauda. Next base: position 487,741 of record NW_024103651.1, read on the forward strand.
TCATATGACTAGAAGTGATGGTGGGTTGTAAATATTTGGTGGGTTAAAGAAGATACTTATAAATATTAGCAGAATCAGTTAAATTCTGTAGCCTAGCATGTCTGAACCCCCTTTTTAAGAGCAAATGAATGTACACAATAGCAATGTCCCCATGCCACCTTAAGAGACTGTGAAGTCGATTGAGTACCACGAAGTGAAAAGAATGAAGAAATGCATAAATATTGCACTGCTTTTGTTAGCCTCCATTTTAATTTGTTTTATAATCCTCAGCACATGCACAGTTCGCCTTAACCCTCAGTGCATCGCCTTCAGCAAATTACACTGGCATAAGAATTTCAGTAATTTCGGTTTCTCTGCTGCTGACACTTGCCAGTGCATGCTACTGAATCTGCAATGAGCACCTGGCTCGAACCACAGCAGAACTGGCTACTGCTCTCTTTTCCTTTCAGAAGCCTGTGTTTGGCGCTTTTTTGTTTATCAAAGCACTGCTTCCCTTTCAGAGCGGCTGAAAGAACTTTTTTCAATGAACTTTTCGTCTGTTCAGAAACACACAGAGGGTAAATGGAGATTAATTACCGTCAAATTTACTAAGCTTTGCGTCCAAAGATAATGAATTTTGAGTGTTCCTGTGTACAGCGAATTCAGCAAGGGAACTCAGTAAATAATGTGCGTAATATTTAGATAGCGCTATTTAAACGTTAATGGGCCTGTTCTCTCTTATTGAATCTTATTAACTTTATCTGTTTATTGTAGATTTTGGGGATTAGCAAACTCCCATGGTGTTACTGTTTGTTTGTTAAACCCTGTTGGCGCTGCTTTCAAAGCCACTTAGTTTTTGACCACTAGATCTCTCACAAAAAAATGGTTAAATTGTCCTTGTGCCTTACTTAGGGTAATTCAAAGTGGCAGAGAAACTTTGGGAGGTACCATATTCCCTGTGAGTCCTAAATAGGAGAAGCCTGTGACAGCTGGCTTTTGAGATCGTCATAGGAGGAAATCAGGAGGGAAATCTACCCTAGAGAAAAGGAAGTCTGGAATCTGGGTTACCCCTATGGTTGAGATTGCTGTAATCTTTCACCCTCTTGGATGGTAACTGAAAAGCAGTTTACATAATCAGATTTTTTTTGTCATAGCGTGCGACTGCACCTAGAAAAACATTTGAACAGATTCTTAACTTTAATCTCACAAGCCGTCCAGCAGAAGTTCAAGTAAGGATCCTGCACTGTATGACAGCTACACATCTTAAAATCACCTTACTGCACTCTTGTACAAGCCAAGAAGCAGAGTAAGTCCTTTGCCTATGTTGTGAAACCATTCCTGTTGTTTTTAAGAATGGCAAAAGACTAAGGGGTAAAAAGTGCTCCCATCCCTCCAACAGCATGCACATTCCTCCTATGGAGTTGCAGATCCCTGTTTTGATACAGCTGTGTATTTCAATCCCATTTTGAATATCCCATCAAGATAGAAAATGCTGGTGCTAATGACATGTAGACGCTGGTATTTCCAAAACCATTTATTTTGGGGGATTCAGACCTCCCAGGTGGAGTAACCTCTCTTGGGCAGTAAGCACCCAAACCTTTCACCTTCCTGAGAAGCTGGGAACCACCCATGAGATGACACAGCCACATGAAGCCTGTAGCATGGATTGGGAAGTGCCAGTGCTTCCTTGGCAGCCCTTCCACAGGGCCCTTGCACAGGCTGAGAAGCAGCTGAAGGGGTATCTCCTTCCCTGCCTTATTATCAGTTTGACACAGAGGTTAATGAGGCCATATGTAATCCTCTGAGCTTGTAGATGGTTAAAAAGAAAGGCAATTCAAGAAATAATGAAGTCCTATGTCTGCTACTGGTAATCATAATTTTATAAATACCTGGGAGAGAGAATGTAGGGGCATAACTCAGAGCAGAATGTGGCTTTGGAATAACTCTACCATAACATTATGCCTCTGGAAAAGCAGAGCCCTTTCTGTTCTGTAACATTTCCCAAACTCATTCAGATTTAAAGACAATATATCACTGAACATAAAACCGAAAGGTTATTTTTCCTCCGCGGCTGTGCTTTGCAGCAGAGCAGTGAGCTCCATGCCTGACTGGGCTCTGCACTTGTGCACAGTTGCAGCTGGGATGGGTTATTTACCGTACAGGGGAAAGCATCCTTGTGTGTCCTGGGCAGGAGCTGGACACTGTGCTGTTAATGAGAATTGCATTGCAGAGCACCAGGAGGTCAAAGTCCAGCACAGGGACTTGTGTGCTTAGTGCTGGCCAAAAACATCACGAGAAGACAACCCCTGTCCCCACGTGCTCCCTGCTGAAGGCTGGAAGGAAATGGGGGCATTTTGCCTCTGTTTTTTAAGGAGGAAGAATTGCAGTGCAGATTCTGGTACCTCACCTATGATTCAATGGCCAAGTGGTGCTGTCCATTCCCAGCACCCTCAGGAGCACAACCGAATCCGGGCTACACTATCCCAGCACGAGGCACCCTTGGGTGCACACCAAGCTGAGTGGGTTCAGCTCTTGCTGAGCACCCCTATGATGACTATCAGACAGACTTTGAGATGGATGAGGGTGATCACAATGCTGGGATTGCTTTGTCTTTAACAAAGAGAATGATCCCCCCTCTGCCATCACCAGCTGAGCATCAGGACCACACCGCTGGGAGGTGCAGTTAACCTTGGCACCCTGTTGTGTTGGAGCTTGTAATGATCACAGCATACCTTGGTGACCAAAGTTCTCATATTGTGTATCAAATGCCACTAGGTCCTTTCAGGAGATGGAAATAGGAACTGCTCCCAAGTGCCCTGCTCACCTCCCACTGTTCAGACACCACGTCCCAACTGAAGCCATCCTTCACCCTGGCCTCAATTCTCCATGTCTTGCCCAACCAGTGCAAACCCAGGCTGTAGCAGAGGTGTCCAGGAACATCTCAGGTCCCCGTAAACCTTCCTGTGGCTGAGGTTGCCTGAAAGTGGCCAAGGACCTTCCCTTGATTTCCATGGGACCTCACAGAAAAGCACACCAGGGGGCTATGTAAAGACCACAGTGGTACCAAAATGGAATTATAATAGCAATCATAGCAATAACAACATACTAATAATAAATAATACTGTTTAAAAAGCAGTAGGACAAGGAATGGAATGGAGGGATCAAAGAAAAGGGATGATGACAGCATTAAAAGCATAAAGCTTGCAAGCTCAGTGTGTAGGTTACAGGCCTTTTTAGGAAGAGCAGAGAAAATACACTGGTGAGCACCTAGTCGTTTCATTAAGCATTTTGCTTAATGGGCAGCTGTTGGCAAGGTAATTGACCACCCTTTTCAAAAGCAGAAGTCAGACAGAGCAGCCCACTCTTTAGCTGTGAATCATGGGTTGTACCCCCTGGGGGAGATCACGAAGTCTTGACTGCTGTAAATATGGGACAGCTGAAAAAGGAGAAAGTTATGAGCAAGATGATTATGAAACAAAAATGTTGATTGTCCAAATGTGCCAGTGTGGTAGTTATCTATGGAGGAAAACAGCTCTCCTGCACGTCTGTCTGATACATTAGGTCATTCTGAAGGCAGTTGTTGGTTGGGACTGAGTGTGCTGTGTTTGGGACTATATGGAATGCAATAAAGCACTTGCCTGATGCATAACTCACATACAGAATGTCTGATCCATGACCAGTGGATACCACTATAGTTCTAAGCACCTTAACATACACTTCAGTAATGATCAAATATTTCTTGTAATATTTTGCTGGACTTAAATAGATGTAGAATAAGTGTGCAGCTGGGCATGTGGGATTTCTTCCTGAGGACACACACCTAATGTACTTTAACTTCCCCTGCATTCCTCTTTTATCTACATTGCAATATAAACCCCACCAAACCTATGAGACCAGAATTCTGACCCCATTTGGTATTCAACCAGCAAGACAAAAAGCCCAGACCCTGCAGGTTGTTCCAGTTCAGAGAAGACTTGAGGAAAAATACAGGTGTGTTTTTGATGTAATTTATAAACATATTACAATGTCAACAAACATACAAAGTCCTGTTTGCCTGACCACAGCAGATATCAAACAAATGACAGAGCAGTTTTCTTGCTAAGGGTGGTTTCTTTCATGCAACATCCATCCAAACCTGTGTTTTTCCTTGGTGTCTTGGTCCTTGGCTTGTTTATCCTATGAGGAAGGGTTTTTCCCCTCCCTAATACAGTCACAGGGTATCATAACACATAGAAGACCAGCTAAGGGAGTCAATCCCTTCTTCTCTTCAAACTCTAAGTCCCCATTTTGGTTTTGGAGGGAAAGCCCTCATTCCTTTTGTGCAGGAGCTCAGCTGTGGTGGTGCTGTGTTGCAGTTTCCCTGCACCCAACGTCTCCCCATGCTCAGAACAGGAAAATCTCCCCTAATGTAGCTGTTCCGAGGCAGAGCCATTTACTTGGGTCACACACGACAAGCTGAACACTGCTATTGAAGGCTGATTTAATAGTAAATACATTATAAATATCATCAATAAAAATGTACCACTCCTTTTTTAACAAAATCTTGTTCATGGGTTTCCCATGCAACAAACATCAGAGGAACAAGAGAGCTCTCATGACCTGTCATGGGGTCCCCTGGGCCATAGCACTGATGAAGCACAGCCCAAAGGAGCAGCCAAAGCCATTCCAGTCCCTCTGAAAACATGCAGATGTCATCGCTCTTCTGCTCATCCACGGCTTGATAGCACAACATTTGCAAAGCTTGACTCTGGTGAGGGAATATTAAAGGTAGAAGCAATCTCCTAGGTAGACAACACTCAAACGACTTGAGGCTTTGAAGACAGGAGGTCAAAAACAATATATCAAGTCAGTTATCAGCCAGTCCTGTCTTCACTTCCTCCCCTCCCTCTGGCTCAGAGCTGCAGAAGCTCAGGCCCTTTGATGTAAACCTGTCAGACACTTTGGTCTCTTCCCTGCTCTACCCTGTCCTATTCTTCCACATACACATTTGTGTGAGATTTTAATTATAGGCATGATCATATTGGTAAGAAAACCCTTCCTTAATTACACGCTCAATTAATTCTAGTAGCTTAGGAGTTGAAATATGAAGTTAGGTGAAATCATTACTGCTTCTTCTAAAGCTGAATGTCTCCATGGCCAGGTTCAGAATAATACTGTAGAAGTTCATTTTCCTTCAGAAAAATGGATTTTATTTAGAAGAGATTAAATTATTTCGGATGGAGGGAATTAGAGTATTATCTGGGGCCACCGAAACTCTTTTCCAAAAAGACTAATTACTTACAGGACTAATCTTTTCAGCAAATATTCCGTGATCAGGCACAAGAATTATATGGCACAAATAAGGCAATATTTAGCTTCATTATGGCTGGCAGCCCCCCTCCCCTTATGTATTGTGTTCTTTAGAGAGAGATCAATTGAGATGGGAGATTAAATGTATCTTCATAACATCAAATGCCTCTCCATGGCACCAGTGCCTCAGTGCTTATCCTCACACCCTTGCTGGTATTTGGGTAGCACGTGTACAGGTACTGATGGGACCTGGATAGGGATGCCTGAGAAATATCCAGGCTGAAGACAGCTCATCTGAGCTTTAAGCAGGATCTGTCCTTATCTCTATTGGATTGGTGACTCCAAATGCGTGGGGTAGGAAGCCTGAGTTGCATCCCCAGGATCCCTGATGACATCCACAGCAGTGTGGAAAAAAAGACACAAGTGGAGGGGAATAATGCCGGAATAAACAGTTTAGGAGAAGGGGAGGATATGGACAGAGCATTAGGACTGGAGTAAGGAGTTTGAGAAGTGGCAACCAGGACTAAACAGATAGGTTCTGGAGAGGACAAGTCAGGGCTAGAGGGGCAAATATGAGGTGAAGTATTTGTGTCCATGACCTGGAAACCCCCTTCAGCCCAGACCCTGTATCCCAGCAGGATGTGGGTGGTAAAATGCACACATGTAAAGCTGCTTTGTGAAGAGGGAACACCATCAAGATGCAAAGTAGGGAAATGCTGGAGCAAGGGACATCCCTGCAGCCCTGTCCCATCTAATTATGCAGTCTTACACTGTGTTTTCACAGGTTTCTTCTTGTCTCCTGCATGAGATGGACAGTGCTGATAATGAGCAGCTATTCCTTATTTTGTATTCTCCTCATTTCTTACCAAATAACCCTAGGTCTTCTTTACTGAATACTGCCCTGAAAACAGAATTATTCGTTTTCTTGTGTATTTTTTCTGAACTGCTAATTGCAACAGTATCAAAGTTCATAAAAACTTGTAATCAGACTCTGGGTTTGTTTCCATTTAACTGATGCAGAACTGAGCCATGAAGGAATGGTTAAGGGTTTCTTTCAATTTTGGGCCATTTCTGGTTTTTCTGTATCCTTAACATCCTACAGCATTGTGCTCCTCACCACTTGCTTCTGGTAGAACCCAGGCTTTCTTCAAGTCATGTGCCAGCAGTGTCACTCACAAACCCAAAAATAAAACTTAGATGTCAGGGATCACTAGTAAAAGTTTGGGATATATGAGTCACTCATCACCAAATATCTTCACCCAAAGGCTGCTTCATCTTCTGCAGTTCTCCTTGTGCACCTTCCTTGTGCACCTTCCATCTGGCACAAATGCCAAGGAGCCCTTTAGAAAGCAGACACCTTCACTGATTCATCCTTAAAGCAGCTCCACCCTACACAAGGAAGAAGGAAACCATGGTTGCAGAGTCTGGGGTGAAGGGAGCATATGATCCTGCAATTAAAAATTGCATCATAAAACATCTACTCATGCCTGGCATTTTCTAACTTTTCACCCTGATATTCACCCAGTGCAGTTTCCATGTGTATAATATCAATGAGCATATGACTACTGTCATCTGGCTGTTTTGTACTGAACCTAATGTTATTCATTCCCTCTAAGAATTCCAGATAAACTCACTGCAGTTAATCATTCCTTCTTGCACCTTTTTGGAGTAACCCAGGCTGACAAAACAGACTACTGTGGGAGTAGGTGTGAGCAGGGCTGAACTGACTGTATGAAAATACCAGGCAGCTCTTGAATGCATGAACAAAAATGCAGCACTGGGGAAAACCATGTGCTGAGGGTGGGGAGGAATTTGTGTCCTCCCATTTACATCTCTCTATATGCCATCTTTACCCTGAATAAATGTCCAGATGAAAGCTGCATCTGATTATTTTCCCTCATTTGACAGGGCAGTAAAGAAAGCTTTATAAAATGGGTGTGACTTTTACGATGTGAGCAACTCATTTTTAGAAATACATGACTGCATATGCCAGTAGTTACCCTAAATCAGTCTTGTGCATTTACTGATGATCTTTGCATTCTTGTTGAGTGTAAATTTTCTATTTAGTAAACACGACATTATTATTAAAGTAGTCTGTCAGGTAGATTGAGAAGAAAACATTAAACAAAAATATTTTTTGGCATTTCTTTAACCTCCAATCAGTTCTTTACAGGTTCTAAATATTTTGGGGGTTTTTTGTTGTTTTTTTTTTTTTTTTGGCTTAGGCCACAGTTTTGTCACATATTTTTGGGTTTGAGGTTTTTTTGAAGATCCTCTTAAGTGGGTGATAACAGTGCCTCAGCAAGTACAAGGGGAAGCATCAGCCAAACATTTCAAACCTCTCCCACAGACATCACAAACCTCTTTTGCTATCTGAGCTGGTTTTTCTCCTAGATAGAGCAAGAAGAAAAGGGGAAGATGGCAGAACAAGCAGGTGACTACATAGCATAGGGTCAAAGTCTTTCCTGGCAAAACTCCTGAAACTCAGTAGAGATGAAGTGTAGTTTCCCATAGATGCAACCAAGTCTCAGGGTTATTGGTGAGAATGACTCATATTGATATCATGGATGCACAGAAAGATAGTAAAGTTGTTGGGGAGGCCATCAAATGCTGGAAGAAACAAATATCAGTGGAGGAAAAAATACAAAAAAACCCCCAAGAAACGATAACGTTTTTCAATCTGGACAGAAAAAGAGGAAGAGCTTCTTGACCTTCTTTTTTTTTTTTTTTTTCCCCTCTGTGAAAAGTATATACACCATTAAATCAGCTTAAGTCATTAATCTTCCCTGGAAGATATCACCCATAATACGAATGGGGAGATGAAATAAGGCTACGTTGTCTATTACGTATGGTTGTAAAAAGAATTAGTGTCAGAGAAGAAAAGACAAAACCCAAAGGGAATGAAATACGGGGCAGAGAGTCAGCAATGCAAACTTGTGTTATACCACCAGCCTTGAAGGAACTGCACCAGTTTGTACTGAGCCGGGAAGGTGGCCACTTCTTTGCCTATGTGACGCTCTAGACGGGGTAGAATAAGGACCAAAAATTAAGAATTCCTTAAAACTTTTCATTTCTATAGATCACCTGGTAAATTCAACAAACAAAACCAAAACCAAACCAAACTGAATCTCAGAAACAAGGAGAGATTCATGCTGATTCACAGAATGATAAATACAGAAATATCTCCGAAGACCTAAAAAAAAGGGTTAAAGACTCTCAGAGGAAAAAATTATTGCTGAGCATTTACATTAATTTGACAGACTTTATCTACTCTTCTGCTCCATAAAACCTAAGTGCAGTACTTAACCTGCAACCCCCAGCGATGTCTGGTGTGTGTTACTTCCCAGCTCCAGCGATGCTGAGACGTGTGCTCTGGAATGCAGAATGAAGGATATGGTGGAGTCTGCGGGCTGAAGGGAAATCATTATTACACAGTAATCAATGCTGTGCATCTTGCATGGCTTCTCAGCTTCTCTGACATCCTACCATAGTTGTCAGAGGTTGGGATTGGTTTTTTTTCTGATTTGAATAAGGTCATACTTTGTTTGTGGCCTGTGATTTGAATCGATTTTCTTCCTTTTATGATGATGACAACACTCCTAAATTAGCCAGTAGTGCTGAAGCCTCAGTATACATCATTTTAGCACCGGGGGACAAATGCACTAATGGTGGGGGTGAATGTCATTCTCTCAGGATCAGTGCAGCTGAAAGTGCAGCATTTTGAATTCATTTATTCTATATATTTTGTGAGTGGCATCAAGTGCTTTCCTCCCTATATGTTGATAAAGAGGATAAACACAGTCCTGCCCATGCCAGACTTGCAAAGGCAAAGACTTTTACCATTCCCAGGCAGTCCTAGAGATGAACCGTCTGGACACAGCTTGGGACGGACCATGAAGCCAAGATCCTTCTGCCAGGCAGTAATGGGACTCACTGAGTCTCTAAGAGCAACACAGGGTAGAAATGTGGCTTAAAATTTTCCTGCCAAAGCTTTTCCAGTTTGCTTGCTTCCAGAATGTCTTGGTCAAAGCATGTCAGCCTCAGACTTTCTCCCAGCATAAGTTAAAGTTGTAGTAGCATCACAGAGCACTCAGCTGATGGATTCCGCAGGGCCATGGGCTCTGTGATTGCCCAAAGAAACTCATCCACAGGCTCCCTGTACCTCAGCAGTTCTCTAGTGGAAAGGAGCTGTCATAGCAAGGTCTTGGCTCTGATCCTTTGGAGATTGTAGGTCCTTTGGTTTGGTACTGATGCCCTGAAGAACATTAATGTCTGTGCTGTTGGTTCCTCTCCAGGAGGGATGAAGACTTTGCTATGCTTTTTGTTGTCAAGGCTTCACAGGGCTTCTAGCTGATGAGCCTTTTGTTGGGACTAGGGGTTTACAAAAACCCTAAAGACTGTGGGTAAGGCCCTGGGGTCCAGGTCCCAGAGGGGGCAGGTCAGAAGGGAAATCGAAGTTTCCAGTCCAACACCATCAGTGCTGTCTCATCATCTTCTTCCAGCAGAGGCTTAAGAATTTTCCACTGCGGCCTCAGAAACCTCTTTGTGTTGGCTCCCTGCCCAGCTCTGAAATCGTCCTCACGAATCCGTACGAATACTGTTGAAATAACACACTCCTGTGGATAACACCCTATAAACTTCTGCTGCGCTCTCCCTCTGCACTCACTGGGAGATGAGGAATGTTAATGCCTCGAGGGCGTCCTCTTAATTGCATGGCCCCCATCCAATGGTAGCATATGTACAAATTAGCTGTGACTGCCAGTGTGCGCAGCGGTGGCGCTGCTCGGGAGGATCCGCGCTGGTGTTAATGCAAATACAGGAGGCAATTCCACAGAGAAGTCAGCCATGGCTTGGTATTAATCCTCAGGCACAAGACATAAGGGTTTTCTGGCTTGACTCTAATGTAAAAGAAACCGTGGTAATAAGAGGGTCCTCCAGCCGGATGATTATGAGAGATTAATTAATACCCAGCACAATTCCATACCTTCTGTAGAAATACAGAGTGTATTCCATATCTTCTGTAGAAATACAGAGTGTATTCCATATCTTCTGTAGAAATACAGGGTGTATTCCATATCTTCTGTAGAAAGGCAGAAGTATTTTGGTGAATGAGCAAGTAAGTGTCAGTGAGGAACAAGTGAGAAGTATTGGATTACATATGTACTATTCTTAATGTGATTGTTCCTAGTCCCCCAAGGCCAAGGATACTTTCTAGATGAATTGAAAAATAATGAAGGGAGCAAAGAAAAAAAACCCAATGGCTGTCTATCTGAAGTGATGCTGCTGCTGTGTATGGCAGGCAGAGCTCTCTTCTTCAAGTGAGCTTGTGGTATCCTCAGAGCAAGCAACTTCCTTCACCAAAACACTCACAGAGCACCAGCCCTCACCTTACCCCAATGCCATATTAAAGTTGATGAAGTCCTAAAGATTGCTTATTCCCCTCTGAAACTGGTATTGTGAGCTGGCCAGGAGGGGTTTTTTTTCTGGGGATTTGTTTAAGGGAACAGGTTGGGCAAGCAATGAGCACTGATACATTCACATTCATCGACATGTGCTGACTAGACCATCCTTCAGGCAAGAAAGCAAACTATTCTCCAGTCTGATACAGTTCTTGTTACTAAAGGTTTGGTGGTGTCATCAGTGCCAGCCTTTTGCCTGCTGGAACAAAACCTTGGGTCACTCCTGTGCTTTATGCAGCTCAGCTTTTTGCAACTCAGAGCTTTGGTGGTAGGGTTTGGAAGCTGGTTAGCAGCTGTATTCACCTCTAATAAGGCAGCTACAGACTCAAAGTGTGCAGTTATTGATGTGGTGACTAGCAAAGTGCTCAGGAGGAAAAAAAACAAGGAAGCTGCCAGGCAACTGCATGAAAATAGAGCCGGATGAAAAGGGAGCCCCGAAAGGTAGATGCTCTGAGAAGGAAGGGGTGGGTGTGAGCTGCTGAGGATTGCTGGGTGCAGAAACGCTTGTAGATGAACCTCGTCTGACATGCTTGTTGCTTCCCTGGCCTTAGGGAAATTAGTTAAATCTATGTTTTTCTCTCCTGCAGTTTTCTAAATTGAGGTTATAATACCTGCCCACCTACACACCTTTCAAAAGAATATTCTGAAGTTCTGTCTGTTTGTAAACTGCTCAGGAAATAGAATATGCCAAACTCTTTCAGTATATAGCAAAATTTATAAAAAAATTAGGCCTGGGAGGCTCTCAGGCTTGGAGACAAAATAGGTACATTTGCACTGTTCACAGTAGGAGTCTGTCCAAACTTATCTCAATACTTCCAACATGGCAGATTTGACCCCCAGGTAACCAGCTCCTCTCCCTGTGCTCAACTAGTGTTACCCTTAAAGAGGTTTTCCTAAAGCCCACTTCATTTATCCCTGAAGAGTAAGCCAGATTGTCCTTCTCTTGTAATTAATCCCTGCCCTATCTTCCACCTTTCCACGACAATGTTTCACAATGCCTCAGGGTTCTCTTTTCTGGACCACAGAAACCTACATGATGTAACCTTTCTTCGCTGGTCATGTTTTCTAAACCATAATCATTCCTATTGCCCTTTTCCAGGAATTGTTCAATAATTTCTTAGAAGTGGGTGGGTAAATGTGGACACAATCTCCAAGTCCTAGAGATGCTTGCTTGATGATCCTGAACTCATCTCTCAGATGAGATCTACCTTTAAAGATAGATAGATAGACAGATAGATTTTTTTTTTTTTCAATATAGCATTTTGCTGTTGATTCATGTGCAGTTTGGGATTCAAAAAAACAACATTTAAAATTATCTTCTGCATGGCACAGAGATTTACCCAGCTGATAAGCTGCTACCTTTTATTGTGTGAAGCCTCTTACATTTTTTCTAATTTGTAACCTTCAATATTTTTCTCTCTGCACGTAGCAACATGCCAATTTTTATTGGTAAAGTGTTGTAAAATTTAACAGAAAATGCTATTATTGCTACAGGTTTACTTTAAGCCTCCTATAAAAATTAATATAATATAAAATAAAAGCCCTGCTGTAAAATGCTTTAAAACCCCATGAGTAAAATATTCATCTCTGTTAGATTTTACGAAGTTTAGAGAGACTACAACAAATCCCTATCAATTTAGGGTTGACTCTATATCTTGTGCAAATTGCCATATCTGCTTTGACTTCACTTTTAGCCATACAATTCACAGCAAGTGAGCCTTTAATCTCCACTGTAAGCCATAAAACTGACTGAGATACTGTACACTTTGGACCAGATGTTCTTAAACCTTGAGAACCTCACGTGTGCAAGGAGGGCCCAGCATAGTGGTGGAAGGAGGTGGCCTCTCTTCATCTCTGAAGTGTGACCTGGATGTCTCTCTTCCAGAACAAGTAATAAAATCTTGGCACAGAAGTGCAGCTAAAACTTCCTCTTTTTGAAGCATGAAATGGCAGAGGTATCTTGCAAGTCCTCAGCGTTGTGAGAAGTTACGTGAGGTACTGATACTTTAGTACTGCCCATCAGATCCAGGTCAAGGTGTAGCCAAAGACCAACCCCAAGTCCCACAACAAACTCTCAGTTGCAGACCTTCCCATTATTCTTCCAGTGACTCGCTCCATCACATCCAACAACAGCAGGAGCCAACATTCACTCTTTGATCCAAGCCCAGACTTCTGCTTGGCTCACAGTAACACACTGCACACTGGGACATATAGTCCTTGCTGGATAATTAAGGGAAAAGATGGACAAGATTTTGTAAAACACCCATAAATTAAGCCCAATTCAATGACTTGGCAGTGGGTTAGTGCAACACTTAATTGAGGAAAATTTGGCCCTCACCATTGCTCCATATGAAGCTACCATGTGCTTTGCATATTGATTATTTACTAATCAGGAAATGTACTTTAACAAGTTTATTCCTGTGTAAACTTCTCAGGCGTGCAGATGCTTAAAGCAGGCTACATTGCTACCAATTGTATTTTTAATTGCTCTGTTTAGAGAGTCTCATTGATCTAATCAGAGCTAAATAAGTCCCATGGTACTTCCCCTAGTAAAGTTTACTGAGGATGTGTTTCTTTCATTTGCTCTAAATGAAACCTTCTGCTGTGCTGTCCATGGTCAAACACAACGCCAGTGAGCAGAGCGGAATGCTCCATGCTTTATATAAATTTGGTTTTTCTGCAGTTCAGAATTCCTGTCACCCAGGCAGTAGGAAAGCAGCTGGGTGACATTATCAGTAATTGCTTAATATTGTCATTGCATTTGCTTACAAGGAAAAAAAGCCACAGACTATCAATCAGCCAACAGAATATTCATAGTCTATGATAACACTAAGTGCTTTTTGAATGTCATGGCAACAGTGACACAAGCAATGTGATCTTGTACTTGATTACTTCCTGCTGCATCCCTGATAGTGTCCATAAAGCTCCATTAATTTTGGTTTGGGGGTGTTTGTTTTTCATCTCCTTTGATTGGGTTTTGGTTTATGGTTTTTTTGTTTGTTTGCTTGCTTTTTAATTTTGATTTGTGGTTGGCTAGTGTGCAAGATAGACAGTACCTTTTCCTGGAGACTCCCAGTGAGCAGGGCCTATTGGGGTATTTGCACTCTTCTGTAGCCTAAATGTGTCCTGTACTGGATCCAGCATTCCTGAGCACATTTTAGGAATTATGTCTGGATTATTTCAGCAGGTAAACTCTGAAACCAGATTTGAGGCTGACTTTTGTGAACAAGACTTAGGATAATCTCATTAAATAATTTGTCAGAAGGGCTCTTCAGACAAGGGGAAATAAATTAATTTGTCTTAAGACACATCTGCACCTGACTCATTCTCTGTCCTAGTGGCCTTTGTTTTTCATTTGTTTATCTCATTCAAGTTTGTGAATCTGTGGATTTTAAAGGCCAGAAAACATTGTGATTCAGTATCCTTCTGCATCAGAAGATTATCTAGTAATTTCTGTATCAAGTCCATAACTTTTGAAAAGCAAATGACATGTATTTTCTGAAAGAGGTGCTTGGAGGTCTGCAGCTGGTTAATATGCCACTATATTCCCCAGTAGGTTGTTGAAGATATTAGTAAACATTCTTAACAACAACAAAAATAACCAACAAAATGAAATAAGGAAAAAGATGACATCCTTATTTGCAGTCTGAATTTGCTCAGCCTCAGCTGTTGCCCCTTAGAGTCCATAATGAATCTTACTGCAGCTTGTAGGACTGAGTCCTGTACGAAATCTCCTCATGCAAGTGCTAATAGGTTGTGAGTTCTTGCTTAACCTTCCCAAGGATAAACTACTTAAGATAAATTGGTTTAATGAAAGTGAAAAGTTCTGCTGAGCACCAGTGCCTGAGCTCATGTCAGACAGCTTCTAGATTGCCCTTTGGCCTCCACTGTGTTTCACCCTAGGATCATTTCTAGTCCCATGAGGACCCAAACTGCAGGGTCACAAATGAGTATGCTCTGACAAGAAGGTACAAAGGGGTGAAGGGACCACCACCTGGAAGCATTTCTGAGCAGCACTTGAACCAATAGCCCAGTTCAGTCATCCACAAATGGTCCCTGACAGTGCAAATTTTGTAGCTTCAATCTGACTTCTGAATGTATCAAAAGAATTTTAACTACTTTGGTAATTTTGTTATAATATCTTGGTTATTTCACTCTTTATTTAAAAACAAAACAAAACAAAAACTAAAAACACAACAGAAGAAACAGGAAATGTAAAGTTCAACCAGAAAAGTAGGGGAAACGAGTAGAAATAAGTAGCCTGCTCTATCCCGAAAGAAGACAATTCTAACTTCAAGTTTTACATTTTCTTTTAATTCCCAGCTCTATTAGATCCTCCATCTGCCTTTTCTTATCTAATCCTCAGGTGCTTGATTTTCTTGATTTTCCTAGTGGAAATAATGGTGATATTGTGGGCATTTGGTCCATCCCCATAAGCGTGGACACCTCAGGGGCAAGTGACCACTCGCATGATGATGCCCAAGGACTCAGCTGCTCCTCTGCCAACAGACTATTTGGTTGTATTATTTATAAAGTGCTTTGATAGGCTCATTTACCAGGAGCTAAGTAATGGCAAGGCCTTTGAGGGCTGGGTGCTTGTCAGGCGCTACTACATTAAGTCTACAAGTGAAAATCAAACTGTCTGGCTTCAAAAGAGGTTTGGTTGGTGTAAATTAACCTGTATTTTAGAAGTTCTGGAGCAGATGTCATACTTTGCCCTGGAGATCTCATTACTGCTCAAATGTCTGAGCAGATTTTGCCATATTAATAAAGCAGAAGGGTCCCCCTCCCCCACAAAACAGAATTAGTGGCTGGTGTCTGCAGTTATTTTTGTCAAAAACCTTTTGAAAGTCTGTGTGCAAAGAGGAGGAGAGAAAGTTCAGAAAAAGCCAGTATCTGTCTTTATTAATTACAGGATGATTAATTATTTAATCTGCCCAGATATCTGTATGCACAACTTAGCTGATTCTCATTTATCAGGTTTTCAGCATCATTAATCAAGGGAAGTTTTAAATGTGAGGGAAGACAGGTTGATTTAAGGTGCTGTGTGGTGATGACCACTCCGGAGCACGCGCTGCCTGGCCCCAGCGCCAGGGCCATCCATCACAGCAAGGGTTGATCCTGCCTCCCGCTGGAGAGTGCCTGGCATTTGGACCACTCCTTGATTCTCTTTGGGCTCCTCCAGGGCTGCTTCTCCAAACCTTGTCATGAAGTTTGAAACCCAACAAATGAAAGAGCAAGCTTGATAGCAGGGAGTGTCTGTAAATGATTTTGACTTGTGGCAGCTGAAGAGAAGTTGCCCCACTTCGGCTGAGACCATCATGGTCCCTCTTCTGGGACCATCTTCTGGGATGGTGCATGTTTCTCAGGACTGCTGAGTGGTGCCTTAACCACACTTAACCATACTCCATCATGGCATGTTAGCTCGGGAAGTGCATGCAAGTGTCCAACATGCACACAGTCACTCACAAGGTAGTTTGTCATGTGCCACTAGGCTGATCATACCTATTCAGCTCCTGAAGTAAGTCCAAGCAGAAGTCATTTCCTACCATTTTTAAACTCCTAGGAAAGACCCAGGGGTTCAGAAGAAAGAATAATAAGCAGGCATGGATAATAAAGTATCCTACTGTAACGGCATATGCTTGGTGAGCGAGGTGTGTGAGGAAGAGGTAGATGGATGTTAATTCCAAGCTGGTTGCAGGCTGTTTTTTCTTTTTTTTTCCTCCTTCCCTTTTTGCTTAAGGCTAGGAAAGTGCCAGTTTGTCAGACTGCAGGTGTCAACTCCTATAATTTTAGAATAGTTCCAGAATTAACCAGATGTTATCGGGATTGTTTTTAGATACTTAGCTCCTGGAGTCTTTATACTGGAAGTCAACTGCCAGATTCCATTTTAAAGCACAATTTAGCTTTGTGATTGCTACAGACAGCTTAACAGTAAAACACAAAGGATTACTACAGGCTTAAAAGTCAGATAACCTATACAAATTTGAATTTTTATTTTTCCTGTACTATTTTTTTCTGATTTATGATGAATATCAAAGACTTAGGAGATGCAGAAATATTCACAAACAATTGAGCCAAGGTACCTGGAGCACCTGCACACTGCTTTTTCATGGCAGAACCTTCTCGTTACTGAGACTGTATATCCTCATCCTGCATAATTGCTTTGCTTGCCATTGTGTGGCTGTACCTGGCATTGACTTTGCCAAAATCTGCAAATCACTCTCATTCAGCCATTTCAAGAGCTAGTTAGAAAAAAAAAAAGTAAAATCAGTGTCCAAATTTGCCTGTGCTGCACTGAAGTTAAATGCCTGCCTTGCATTTATAATTAAACCTCTGTTCAAAAAAATGTAGTTGAGTAGCAAGGAAGTCTTACAGATCTGCTCAGTTATTATTTTAGGATAAAGAAATGTGTGACTAATTAGAGTTGTAATCCTTGTTCCAGCCCTGGGTGGCAGAACATGGACATGCCTACAGCCTAAATACACCTGCTCTGCCATTTCACACACAGATTTCTGTTGTTGGAGAAAGGACAGGAGCCTCACACTCATTAGCCATGGCAGTATCCTGCACATTAAATGTACCCATATGGCCAATCTCCAGGCATGACGTTAGCAGTAGAAGGATGTGTGTGCTGTCTGTCAGGAGGACCAAGAACTATTTTCCTTTCTAAGCAGGGTTAGAGATCACCTTTCGTTAGCTGCTGACAGTGAGCAAAGTGTCCTCTTATCATGATGATCAGGGAAGGGCAGTTCAAGTCAACCAAGGACACGGAATCCCATTGCAAACAATTCCTGGGACTTTACTACACTTTATTTTATTTCAGACTTTTCCTTTCGAAGAAGAATCTCTCTCTTTCCCCTGCACACATCTCGTTTTTGGGAATGACTGGGAATTAGTCATTATTGCAGTGTTATTTCACTGGAACTACCCGAGTATCGCTTCAGTATCCAAACAAAATGTGAAGAGCAATTCAGATGCCATGCAGACAATGGACTACTGCAGGTATGGGCAGGCAAGAGATGATGTCCAGCAGATACCTGAATATAGGTTCTCATCCTCTCCTCATTCCCTCCAGTACCTCACAGTAAGTGACCAAAGACTATTCCTGCAGATTAACTGCCATCCTGTGAATTCAAACCTCCACCTAGACTACAAAGATTTACGTAGCGCCACAGAAGAAAGAACATACAATCAGAATTTATCTCATAATAAGACACCAAGTGATAGCAGTTCTCTTCTTATTTCACCTGCAATTTTTGGCACTCCCCCAATCTTTCCATTTCTGATTGCTATCAAGGGATAATAACACTTTTCCTTCTAATCTCTACTCTATGTAGATAAATTTTCATCTTCAGTCTCCTCATTAATAGGACATAATTTGAACTGGGAACTGGTGTCCAATGGACAAGCGTCAGAACATATCTGTGGAGTATTTTTTGATCTCCCTTTCCTTTTTATGTCTCAGCGATGGACTTGTAAGTCATAGAACTCAGCAACAGAGTCTCTTCCCATCATAAAATTCTAATTGCAAATTAACCTTTGTTTGATTCCTTGTAAAAACATTATTCCCCCATAATTGAAAAAGAAGGGAGCACAGTAGCAAAGCACCTGTTTATTGCTGAGCTTTTTTTGAAATGTTAAATGTTATGTTATCAACTGCTGCCTAACTTGTGAACTAATTAAAAATATAATGTAAGTACTTCAGATTTTCAGGGATTCTATAAGTAATAATTGGACTGCCAAGATGCTTAGACATCTTAGAAATGCTGGTTTTACATGGAGCTACTACAACATGGTTTGGATTTTTAGCATGAATACATATTCATAGTAATTAGAAAAAAATTTAACAGTGCTTGTAGCTAAATTATCTTTTGCTATTAATCTTTTTCTTTATATACTGACATCAATTCAATTGCTCTAAAAGCATTTAAATGCTGAGGACAGATTTTGCAATCTCTTTGCATGCAAAACTCTCAGTGAAATCATTGGAGATTTTTATGTACCGTCAGCTTGCAGTACATTAATAATCTGATTTAAAACCTTGTGTAACAGCAGGAAGCCTCCTACTGATATCAACTAGTTTTTCATCCAGCCATAATTGAAGAGCAGAGATATTTTTTTCTGTTGAAGTTCTTTCATATGGAAGTCCCAATAGATGCCAGTAAACTGAATGTGTAAGTTGTTATATAAAGATCAGAAAAAAGGCTTTTAGTTAGTGGGGAACAATACCCAGTATTCTCCTGTTGCTTTTTGTAGACTTAAGTCATCATGTTTGGTGATTAAAAACATCTGTGGAAGCAAGTTTAGTGTAGTGTGTAGTGAGGAGAAAAGACATATTTGGACTCTAAGTTCTCACTGCAATAAACAAGTCTTTTCCTGAGTCTATAATGGACTAGATCAATAAAACAATTGACGGTAACCATGGGAGAAGGAGAGTAACAGCCTCGTTTAACATTTATAGACTGATGCTGCTGAAAGACTCTCTAAATGCTTTAATTAAGCATCACAACAACCCTATGATGTACCATACAGGAAGAGTTATTATCTGTATTTTACAGGTAGAGATCAGCACTAAAGGCACCCTCTCCGAGATCACATAGCGAGTCTTTGGCAAAGCCGAGTAGCAGTCATGCTACCTCACTCCCAGTCCTTTACCCTAGACTTTGGAGGACATAACCTTACTTTTATATGATGTTATTTATAGGTCAACATTGAGAGATCCCTGTAGGCCGAAGTCCAGGTGAACCCACCAGGAGTTAAGTGCCCAAAGCGCTCATAGGACAATAGTAGATGAGAGACAGCATTTTGTTAAAGGTGGGGTGGGCAAGTTTTGGAGGTATAGGAAATACCCAGCACCTACAGAATCTCTGCAAATTGATTGGGAATGTTTAGCTCGTGTACACCTTTTTATCCCTCCTTTTTTTTTTCCTGATTCTTGGTTCTGTCTGAATGTGAAAGAAGTTACTAAGGGCATGGATAAGGGAAATACAGTCTCTGTTGATTGTATTTTCAGTGGAGTTTCTAGTCAGGATTGCCTCAGATAAGCTTTCCAGTGAACCAGTTTTCGAACACTCTAAGTTGGCATTGCACACCAGATGTTCTGGATGACATCCAATGGCTTTAGGGGGAATATCCATGTTTCTGGAGTGGCATTTCAGTGCTTTAAGACATACTAGCCACTGACTGCAGAGTGATAATGACACCGATAAATCAACGTCAGCAAATTCTGTAAAAAGCAATCTGAATTAAAGAAACCCTAAGAGCAGAGAAAGGATATTGTTTTCCTTTGTAAAGCTCGTGGCTTGACTTTTGAAGTCACTGTCCAAAAATTTATACAGAAAACCATTAAATTTTCTCTGTGTGTTCCAAGAATAAATTGTCTTTTGACTAAGACTCAGTTCAGTGCAGAGTGCATCTACTCTGAGTATTTTGTAGAATAACTGCAAGACATACAGTCCTAGATGCTAGATGGGTACATAGCAAAAGTGGGCTCTATTCCCCATGGGAGATTTTCTGTGTCTTTGGTTTTCTTTATCCCTTGTCATTCCATACCCCATCTATGAAATATGACCAATACTCTTTCTTTTGCTGTTCCCTCTGTCTTACTGAACTAAATAGTAGCTTCTTCCTTGCTTTACTCTTGGCACATTGTTGTCCTGGATAATGGGCAGCTCCAAGGGAGTGATGTGTTATGAAAATAAATATGAACAAAACATTTGCAAATGCAACATATCAGGTCGACCAAGGACTGGAGCCTACCTGGCTTTTCCCAGGCTTCTTTGACTTACAACTTCAGGCCCTTGACCTTAGTTGGCAGTGGCAGGTGTGGAGGAAACAGCTATGAGTGTACTTCAGCGTATGCAAAGATTTTCTTCCAGGTAGAGATGCTGGAATGCCCTCATTAGGAGCAGAATGAGCCGTAAGACATTTATTTATTCAAGGATGATTGTGACATCTTCCATTACAAGCACACATGAGCCCAGGGAACTGAACTGTGTCTGCTTTTCTACATCACAGCACCATGTCTGGGACATCCAAAGTGAGTTTCTCTGGGAACCATGAAATAGCTACCTCTCAAAAACCACGGCTGTGCTGATGCATCCCCTGCATGGTAGGAGACACACCTGGGTCTTCTGGAGTTGAACTTGTTCTTTCAGGCATAAGATACGAAAAAGAAATGCTGTCCCTTTACTGTGGCTGAGCATGGGTCCTTCTCAGTGCTTCAGAGTGGTTTGGCTTGTCTTGAAAGGCTTTATCTACTAAAGGCAATCTCTTCCACAGCATTATGTTATAGGACCAACCTTGACTCAGGAAACTGTGTATTGGAATAAGGCTAAATTTCGTTACTGAGTTTGGCAGACATCTTTATTCTTCTCTCATCTCAGTTAAAAATTTCTCCCACTGTGCATTTATTCTCTTCAATGATATTCTGCCTCTCGTAGCAGCATACGTGTCTTCAGGCTACATCCAAACCCCTGCATTGTGACTTATAGTCACCTCCTGGCTATGAGCCTCACAGTTGCCCATCCTGGCCAGATCACAGAGTACATCACGTGGCAGCTTTGTCCAAGCAGCTGAAGTTCCATCCTTGCTGTTGAATCAATGAGAATTTCTTTTGTACAGATCCTTTTTTCCTGTTAGGAGGCATGGCAGCCTATATTGAGAAAGCAAGAAGAGAAGCTGATGGGGGAATTTCTATTTTCCATGTATTTTTTATCCAAGCAGTGTTTGGAGTAGATTGCATTTACAGGCATCATAATTGTCTAGAGTGCTTTTACCAAAGAGTGCCTAGTAAAAATGGCCTTTTGCTTTCCCCTCTACAGCATTTTCAAATATCTCAGTGCAGAGTGCATCTTTTATCTTCAGCAAAACCAACGAAGAGATGGAATTTTAAGCAGGGATTTATTTTTGTCTGTTTGGTTTTCTGTTGCTGCTGTTGTTGTTTGTTGATTTTATAGTTTATAAGCTAGTCTTTAGGGTTGGAGAAATGTTTTGACAGAAAGGAAAGAGATGATAAGAGATAATATAGTAATCCATTTATTGTGGCTGCTTTACCACTGATATTTGTATACATTGGAGACCGCTAATAAAAATGGAGCCATTTACACATAATTTAGTTGATTGAGTTAGTTCTAACTCTTTCACAGCTGCCTCTAAAGTGCATAGTTACTTAAGGTTATTATTTTGAGAAGATTTTTAATTTAGATGGATGCCAGAGATGCAGGCTACTCTTATTAGGAGACATTCTGTGCTGTCCTTGTACTGTGCTTTATATAATTAGTACATGCTTAAACAGTACAGCTATTTAATAACCCCTCTGTGTGTTCCACATAATGATTATAATTACACCAGTGACTGAGTGCAGAACTGGGGTATCCAACACGATGTCCTAGTGACACAGAATAGCATGAATTTTAACCAATTCCTCGCTCAGATTTGGCTGGGATATTCCAGGTGCAGCTACTGTGGTGCACACCACACAGTGCTCAACCACGTGTGGAAAGAGGGATCTTTGTGAGGTGTTTCCAAGGACTGACTCTTCTCAAAGTCCACAAGACACTCAAATATTGAGTTTCATCCTGACTGCAGAGAGTCTTGGACTGGGTACATGGGCAATAGGAGCCGTAGGCAAACTTATCCTCTGGATGAGTCCGTGGTGGGAAAAATTTAATGCTTGCTTCCAAAAAATGAATTTTTAGTATAATTTTTTCCTTTTTAATAACTGCACATATATCACCAACACGCTGTACACACTTCTTGGCAGAGAGAGCTCTGCAAAGGATTACAGATAAGAATAAAAGCCTAGAGTCCATGGGTCACCATGTGCCTACAGGCACTAAAATTAGCCTGCAATCCCTCCAAGTCATTACACACTTCTCTGTGAGCTACATTTCAGCAGCTGTGGCATTTGAGCCAAAGAGGGATAAGGCAGAAGTGTACTGAATGAAAACATTATTTCCTTTCAAGATTATTTTCCTATTAGGAAAATCCAGAAAACCGCACTCACAGCCTTTAAAAGCAATAATGCTCTGCAAGTTTCTGTGAAAATTACATTTTTTTCCAAGTCCACAGGTTGTTCATAAGCTGATTTACACATTCCTAGTGTAAGATCCTGAAACATTCTCCTGACAGGAATCACTTCTTAATAGCAAAATGTTCCAGCAGGCCCCCTCCTTTCCCTCTTTGAGTTTATTCTTCCTGGTGCTGGTGACAACACCTGGCCACTTGAAAAGTCACATCATGAATAAGAGAAGCCCAAAGTTCTCAGTGGTGCTCAGTGCCATTACTTTGAAATCTTTTCTGAGGACAAGTATTTATATTGAAAAAGCAAAGCAGGTGTACCCTTCTTCACAGCTTTGCCCTTTATCAGAGGATAAAGAACATCCATCATAACTGGATGTTCTACTCGAGCTTAGTGTATGGGGCAAAGGCAAGGAGGCCACTGACCAGATCTGAGTGCTGTCCAGCACTTCCTACACTGTTCCTGGTGCCAGACTTCACAGGGAGATCTCCATTCAGCCTTCTGCCAGGTGGATGCTGGCCATGGCCAGGGTTCCATTGTCTGCTCTTCCCTGCAGTAATTCATTACTTTCGCCCAGTTATTCACCAAACAGTTTGTACTAACAAACTTCACCTAATCAGTGGTTTCTAAGTTACCTCACTCCCATCACAGATCCCACTGGGACCAGAGGAAACACATCTATTTTATACCAGTGGAGAAGTTACCCTAAAAATGCTGACATTCCTGATTTGCCGCAATGATCTTATTTTCCCCTTTTGAAAAGGAGAGTAGCAAAAAGAAAGTACCTTGCAGAATTATTCATGCTATACTTCCTCAAAGCTCTTAGATATTCAACACGTTCACAAGCATTTGTTAGTTCTTGGAATAATTTTGCAGAAAGAGTAATCTGATGACAAATATGCAGTTTATCTTTCTGCAATCCAGTCTGCTCCTTGAGTTACTCCCTTTGGCATCAAAATCCTTTCAGTCAAAATGTCTTTTATATTCCTTATTGCCATCTCTTTGCTCGTTACAGCTTGGGATGTCTACCTTCATTAACTTGCTAGTAAGAAGGACATTGGCACAGTAATTTTAATTTCTTTGGAATGATAAAATAGAGTTCTAGATAGTTTTCCAGTACAAGTTGTTGAGCTGAAAGAAAAGCATTCCTGCAGGACAATAGACTGAGACAAATGTATTTTGGTGTGGTAATTTTGACAAAGGTTAGACCTTTTCCTGACTCATACAAACGTAGAGCTGTTTGAGATCAGGCTCCTCTGTAGCTAAAGGAGAGACACAGTCCATGACTCAGTGGTTTCTGCCCTTCCGTGTCTACAGCCATGCCCTGAAGTGTGGAGAGTGGGATAAATTTCTGTGCTCAACACATGAAGAGCAACAGAAAGCTGTATTCTGGGATTGAACACAGCTGTTACTATCTGAAACACCTAACTGAGAAGTGCAGTCTGCTCCTTGTATACTCGGTGGAGAGACAGGCACACCAGGGAGGTGAGCAGAAGCTAGGCTGAATGTCACAAGTGCTTTTTTTTTTTTTTTGAATGTATTTCTGCTCAACTGGAGCCTGATATCTGGCATGAAACTCTGATGTAGGTCCTTAGCGTCTTTCAAACCTACAACACTATCACTACCTATCAACCGAGAGCACCTTGAGACTCAGATCTCAACACCTCATGCAGGGAAGAGGGCTTTCATGCTAGGAATGACAGTAATGTTGAGGGAATAATAAAAAGAAGATTTGCTAAAATGCACTATGCCGGTGAACAGAGAAAATGTGTTTCATAGGTGAGCATGTTACCCGTAAGCAGATCTGACAGCTTAATTTTCTAACATGGTACATGGGAAACTTGAAATGAGCTTTTCGGTTAAGTGCAGGATGCAGAGTGTGTCTCCATGGTGTGTCCAATATTTTTAAACCATATCTTCTCTCTCTGTTCCTCAGCTTCCTCATTCTGTCTCTTTCCTTCCACAAGATGCATTTCCAGATATAACTACTGAACCAAATAAACATTTGATCTCTATGTTTGTCTACTGGGTTGACAATGGCATAGTGTGGACAGGAATACCCTTAGATGCTTCTTTTAGAACAAGGACCTTCAGGACCTGAATTCTAGGTTTCAGCATTGCACACATGACTCTTTCTAGATGGGAGAATGATGCAAAATTGCTTCAGTACGCATGCAAATAAGCTCTATAATGAAGTTGTCTTAGTGTTAAAAAAAACAGCTAATTTTCATACCCAGGATATACAAGACTACTCAGCATGGATATCCTTGTTCCTGTAATGTGAGGAATAAATGGGACAACTCTTCCTGGCCCTGGGAGAGGGATAGATCTGAGGATCACATTGTCTAGCATAGGGCACATATGGCTTAAGGTGTGAGGTAGATACCTGACTGCAGTATGTTGTTTCAGGACAGCAAAGTCTTGCACAATTCCTCGAGGAACGAAACTCAGAGACCTGGACACGCTTAACCAAGCACTTAACTTAAACTGATTTACAGCAGTTGACACTGCAGCACTTAAAATGTTTCCTACCACAATAATGATGTGAACTGTACATCCCATCTGAGGGTTTCAGTAAGTAAGCAGTGAGAGCAGATAGTGCTGCAGCAAAATGTAGCTGCTGTGATCCAGGGCATTCAAGGAAAAGGAAAAAAAAATCCAAGAAGTCTCCAGCCTCAGCAGACCAAGGGCAGGCATTGGCATAAAGGTTTTCCAAAGCACTTGAGAGATGTTAAAGAAAGTCTTTTGCATAAGTCAGATGCTCAGAAATTAATTCTGACAGTGGGCGTCATTTTTTCCACCTAAACCATGTGTGTACAAGCATTTGCCAGTCAAATAGTTGCTGATATATGTAAGTTACTAGCCTAAGAGACCCTTAGGCTGCAAGTATGAACCTTAATTTCTGTGTGTGTGAGGGGGTGCCTGTGGCAAAATGAAAGAGACTGCAGCTCATTCCTTCCTTTGCTTTGACATGCTTTTGGTGACCTGCATGTGATAATGCCCAGGACACCATGCCTGAGTGCCACTGCTGATGTGACACCACATGAAGATGTCACAAGTACCATAGCAGGTGTTTCAGCCAACCTTTCCCTTTGCTTCTCTCTTTTCCACCCTGGAGTCACAGACCTTTAAGGCTGAAAGGTCTATTTCGAAAATGAAGTTGAGTGGGCCTTTGGTATGCCAGCTGCAGGCAGTAGGCATTGTTGTGGGCAAGGTTAATGCAAAAAGAGAAGAGTGTATTTCCCCAATGTGTTACTTGCTCACTAAGTCAGATTTAGGCCAGTGAAGATTTTGATCTAAGTTCCACAGGAACAAGCACCTTCATCCTGAGATCATGCTCTTTTCTCTAGCCGCAGTGATCTCTGTTAAAAGTAAAAAGAAAATACGTAAGCCTCAAGTGCTGGCAAATCCATGTTGTGACCATGGAAGATCCATTCCCACAGTCAGCATCCCTCCCAGCCAGAAATGGATGCCGCATTCCCAGTTCGATGCCACCTGCCTGTCATTCCCAGCTGTTGGATCTGTTCTCTCAGCCCTCCCCTCCCCTGAATATTTCCTCCCTGCAGACAGTGGTGGGCTGTGCTGGTGGCAGCTCCTGACAGAGACATCATGCTCTTCACCTCCTCCTGTGTAGCTCCTGTGTAGTTTACAGAGTTACCCCCACGAAGTGCTACAGGAGCAAAATGTGCTATCACTCCATATTGGAGTGAGAAAATTGTAACTGAGTTTCTGGGTTTTTTTTAAAGCTGGTAGCTTTACCTCACTGCCTAGAACAATTTAACTTCACAGACTATGAAGGGAGAATGATAAAGTGGTTTTGACTGGGAGTTAATCCATTAATTCCTCCAAAGTACCCAAATGTGTCAATCTTTGGCTACAGCTTTCACGTTCTAATAATTGCCCAGGGACTCTGTTTGGGTGTTGCTTCAAATGTGAGACAACAAGACAAGGAAAACAACCAAGAAGCTTACTGTAGAAAATACAAATTTTAATCTTCATTATCAGCTTCCTCACCTGCAGAATTCAGGGTGCACCCAGCAGCTGATGGGCAAGGCCCAGCCTTGTTGGCCGGTGTGGATAAGCTTTGCAGTGTGCAGAGCAAAGGCAGCCTTCCCAGAGTACAGCACAGCTGGGAATCTCAATTCTCAGTTGGCTGAACTTCTTGTTATCTCAATGATTTTTATCAGTCAGAGCTAGAGTAACCAGAAAAAAAAAAAAAAAGAGATACTTCAAGCAGCTCTGATTGTGTTAAGGTCCTTTAGGGGGAAGAGGAAATTCTCCAGAGTCATCTTCGTTGGCTACAGAGTGTTCAGGGCTTAAAAGACACAAAAATCTAGCAAAAAAAAAAAAGGGGGGGGGGGGGGCTGAGGGGAAAAAGGTAGAATGAAATTAGAGAGCTCTGGCCCCACTACTTTGCATTTTGGTTCCTCCCATCCCTTCCAGGATCATGACTTGCAGACCAGTATGCAACACTAGACGTACTTAAAAACATCTTTACACAGAAAAATGAATGAAGCAAGAATCAGAGCCTAATTCTGTACATCAAGTCAGCCAAGAGAGCTCTCTGGTTTTGTTGCTGAAGGTTTTTGACCTTTCTTGTCCAAGAGCCACTGAGATGAAACTGGGCTGGGATGTCTTTTTGTGCAAATTACAGTTTCAGGAGCATGATGGTTCTTGTACATGTAGGAGAAATGGATGTAATGTAGCCTGTGTGGAGGTGTGTGTGCTTATAGCTCTTGATTGTTGGTTTTTTAATAGGTGCCTGTTACTCTTTAAGCAGACTGTGATTCCAAATGCCATCATGGCTTTTGTATAGCGGGAATGCCACAAAGTTATTAGGAACATTATTTTTGCAGATGCAATGATTAACATAAAAATTAATTGTACAGATAAAGAAACCCAAAGCTAATCTTTGTTCAAACCAACGTGCCATGCATGTGAACCTTTGGAGTTTAGTTAGAATTACATATTCCACAGACCTCACTAACAACCACTGCTTTTGCCCACAGCAACATGAAGATGTAAAGCTCTTATTTTCTTGCTGATATCTGTCCCAAGGGGATGCTGTTTTTACAGGAATCTTTCCCAACAGAGTTTAGCTCCTGCAAACATGTGTCTCACCTTTACATTAGAGTGACAGTGAGCATCTTACTTCTGTTTTGTGCCCTTACTCCTGCTTTGGAGTCTGATCATATGAATTGCTGAGCACCTTCACTTTCCACCAGCATCAGGGCACATTTAAAGGCTTGTTGGGAACTCAATACCTTGTAGGATCAGACTGTGATGCATCAGTATTAAGGTCAGGCTTACAATGCATTAATACCACTCAACAGAAATATTAGCTGTCAAGAAGCTTAGAATTATTCTTTTTATGGCTTAGGGAACAGTATTAGAGCAAGAATGACGAGAATATAAATTCAGAGGGTGTTTACAAGGTGGGAAAACACAAGTCAACATAAATGGGCTATTATCTGTATTTGGTATTGCCTGATTCTCAGTGAAATGAACATGGACAATTTGTGCTGAGCAGGCTTTTTCAAGGTTAGCAGAGACAAGGAGTTGTTCCCAGGGGAGGATGAGGAGCAGACGGTGACAGAGATGAGCCACAATATAAGATGTCAAGTTTTCCACCCCACAGCAGTGTTTCCAAAAGCAAATGATGGAAGATGACTATGGCACTGATGAAGCCATTTGACTCATCATGATCTATGAAATATTGTCTTTCTCCCCTACCCCAAGCCCCCAGCAGACCTGCAAGGGTTAGTGGGGTCAGCTCCTTCCGTCAGAAACACTGTGGCTTGCCAAAAAGAGGTTGAAACAAGGCAGAGAAATTTCTTCAGAGAATTAGAAAGATAAAATATCTTCCAGAATAGCTCCAAATAATACAAAAACTGTAAATTCATTATGTATGTTGGTTTTGGATCTTAACACAAACACAAACATACCTGTCAAGAAATCCAGAGGTGAAACTGCAGGAGGCAAAGAAGTGAAGTCAGCAACTATTTCTTAATAAATGTATTTCAGAAAAAATATTTTGCTCTTAGGCACCATTAAGTCCACTGATGACATCAACTCCTGAAGTATATCACAAAAAAGGCCTGGTCAAGTCAAAGGAAACATTCTGGGCTGGCCTTAAAAGGGAATGTTTTGAAAAACTTTTGGCAGATTGGAAAATATTAAATCCTTCCATTTATATAAAGATGGTGATTCCAAATATTATAATATCTTTTGTGTAATGGAACACCATGAAGTTATTAAAATATCTGGCAGAGGCAGCAGTGAGACAACGAAATAAGTATTGCTTCTAAAGAAAACCTGAAGTAATATTTGGCTTCAAGGGCCACATCAGGCACACATACGGGTTGTGACAAATTGTGTCAGATATCAGCTTCTAGTTAAAAACAGTTCATTTGATTGGAAACATTTTCCTATTATTTACCACAATTCAAAATGAAATAGCATTGGTATATTTACCTTTTTTTTTTTATCCTTTTCTGGTGATAAATCTACTCATTCAACTCTATCCCAAACTACAAATAGTTTAGTTATTTTTCAGAGATGAGTATCAATACGTGTTGTTATTTTACTTTCAGGATAGAGTTCTACAAAAAGGTCATATGTTCAGTGTTTCTGAAATATATCTTGGAAATGTCTTGGAAAGCTTCTAGAAAATATTTCCTAGAACAAGACTGCAAAATGGTTTTGTGGGAGTAGGAAAATCTTGTTATCTGTGGTTCTGCCACTGAACTAATGTAAAAATCGAGATAATTTTTGAAAGCAAGAATAATGATGCAGAATTCTATGACCTGGTCTGTACAGGTCAGACTAAATAATGAAAATTGTCAAATTGCAGCCATAATAATCTATGAAGAATATCCTTAAGGTGTCCCAGTAATGCAGCCATTGTTCCTCTCTCAAAAGCAATTTTACCACATTGGGTTTTTCCCTTCTCTCTTCCTCATGATGAAATGTTCCACATTTCAAACACATCATGATATTACTATTGTCTCCAATTTAATCCACCAATAATAATATTATACTTCCCCTGTATATAGATCTTGATGAAGCACTGGCTCCATCAACTCCCTTTGGTGCTTTTAGGCCTTGCTGAAGGGCAATATCTTCAACCTCTGGAATAAACTGTGGTGTAATTAAAGACCTGGTGTACAAGTCAGCATGCTGGAGGCCTGCATTACACGTGCATGGATAGCACTTGGTATGCACACACAGCAAATGATTAGTCTTCATACAAAGTGGAACTGTAAATGTTTGGGCTGCTACTAAAACAAAGCTCCAAGGCTGAAGAACTAATTTGCTTTTCCCAGTCTTGCTGGTGGCACCTGGCACTGCAGTAAATGGTCAATCCTGAGTGATTCTGCCACGTGCAAAGTATCCCCCAGTGAGAGCAGGCTATAACAGGATCATCACAGAATCCTAGAATGATTTGGGTTGGAAGTGACCTTAAAGCTCATCTAATTCCAACCCCCCTGCCATGGTCAGGGACACATTCTATTGGATCAAGTTGCTGGAAGACTGAGTTATGGGTCTCAGTTGTGGAGTAGGCATTGGGCTGTGGCTGGAACTTGTGTGTATATTAGTATAGATTGAGCTTGCAAAACGTTTCCACCATCTAATGAAGACTCTGATAATTGTTAAATTTGGAAAAATATTATCCTTCGTGCTTAATAAGGAACTTGGCATTGAAAATACACGATTGTTACACACTCATCACATTTATCTATGTCTTCATGTACCACGACAGCCCATTTCTGAGCATTCTTGAGCTTTGCTAAAAATAACAGAAAAAAAATCAAAATTAGCAAAAAAATCTTGAGAGACATCCAGTCCCACTTTCCTCAAAGAAAGTCTTTCACCTCCCACACCTCAATGGTCACCCCTTCTTTTGACTTGACTGTGTGAAAAGATAATCCCCCAAACGTTCAATACTAAGACCTTAAGACTTGGGAATTTCTTCCAAGCTGAGAGCAGAGTGAAGATCATATCCCCTCCCTGATACCTCCTATGCATCCCTTACCTTACTCCTAATCAGGTCTGACATGATCTAGCCATGTTAACATTTCCTAGAAGGTCCTCAGTACCTTAAACCCTCTCTTGACTTTTTAGGGCTAGGTTGTTCCTGTTTGACTTCACCATCTTCTTGAAGTTCATGTGTCCCACTGCTTTGGGACAAAAGATCATATAACTGCTGCAGTCAGTACAGTTGCACAATATGCAAGACACAAAACTGATCAATATTTGTGGAACAGTGTTACTGCCTGCATATTTTTCAAACAGCTGATCCCCTGGTTGTCTCCTTGCTTGGATGGAATCTGAAGTGCCCTGGTGCTCTCCATGGAGCACACAGAGAGGAGAATTGGCTACTTGTAGTTTAATTTTCAGGAGGCAATAAAGTCGGTGATAGTGCTGGTAACCACAGAAAGGGCATGCTTCTCTAGCAATTAGCTATTTTTCTTATTTGACATGGTAATTAAATATCTTTTTATATATCAGAAAGAAACACGTTGTTTTAATGCAGCTTACTAAGCTCTACTTTATAATAAAAGCTTTCTGAATAGGATCTCTGCACAGCAAAAATTTCTCTCTGTGTTCAAGAAACTGAGGTTCTGGGTATCTTCTAGGCTTCAGCAGGATGGCATTCCTGCCCCCTTCGCTCTGGACTCTAGTTCCTGGCCTGTCATTCCCTGTTCTGGATCTGGCTGTTGCTGAGCTTAGCTCAGCACAGAACAACTTCTGCTTCTACCTGCCCACAGCCCCCATCCAGATCCCCATCTTCTGACGACACTGGCATACACAGTTGCATTCTAGAGATTAAAAACAGGAAAAGAGAGCCCAGCTTCTTCCTCCTAACATGTTTTAAGAAAACAAACAACTTTGGCGGCTCCCCTTCACCATCACAGCCCCACGTCAAGCTCTCCGCTTAGCTAAGGTAAATGGTCCATAGTTTTGCCTATTTCAGAGGTATCCTGAGCAAAAGTCATGCAGGGAGGCTGGGTAAATCTCTCTTTGATCTAAAATCTTCTCTTCGGAGCCAGTAAACCTTTCAGAAATGGGATCAAGTACAAAGCGTCTTCCTATCTTTCTGTTTCTCACCTGCTGCACGCTGACTTGCCTGGAGCAACTCTTGCCTAAAATGATATCCTCTTCCTTTTATTGCGTTTTGGGGGCAAGGGGAGGGAGGTAGGGGGGACTTAATCGCCTTCTCAGCAAGTTTCACTAGATGGCAGTAAGCAGAGGGTAATGAGGTAGAAACCCCATTTTTAAGGACTCTGTAAACCTCAGCGAACAGCTGCTTACTCAGCATTGCACCCCAAAACAAGAGACTGCTCCTGGGAAGCAGCATCTCCACAGAAAGCATCATGATTTATTTCCAATTAATGTCTCTTCAGCCCCTGTGAAGGCTGCCATTGTCAGGAGACTGTCAGAGCTGGAAAACTCCTGCCTTCACTGGCTGTTCTGCAGGGATACAGAAACTGGCTTGTCAGATTAATGCTCTGCTGTGATTTTGTGTGTGTGGTTTTTTGTTTCGGGTTTTTTTGGGGGGAGGGGCATCCAGCTTTTCTGTAACCCCAAAACAATCTTGAAGGGTCTTCAAACTGCAGAGGTGATTCATGCCCAGTACTGTGGAGACTCCCCTGTCACCCCCAGGGGCCCCACTGCAGCTTTTTCGAAGACAGTTTGGTTTTTCCTGCTGCACTTCAGATGCTCAGCACCTGCCATTTGGTGCAGGTGGGAATTCTCAGCTCAGTAGTGGGTGTAACCCTCTGATTTTGATGCTGGGTACCTGGCTTGCCCCTCTCCTCTTCTTCCTTATTGGCAGGGTGGCTGGTGCAGTGCTGTGTCATACTGTGCAGGGATATCCCAGAGTAATCCATCCCCTCGCTGAGCTGGACTAGAAGGTGCTAATTGCTGCCAGAAGACTTTTCCCTGCAGGTTCCCTGTGGATATTGCCAAAGCAGGCTGAGGCTGGCCAGGGAGGAGTCACTGTGGGAAGTGCTGTCAGAAATGACAGATCATCAAAAATTTGTCAAAATAGGTTTGTTTTAGCAAAACTCTCCACAGGAGACTTCCCAGCTCAGCAGTGGGAAGGAGTGTGTCAGGGTGACTAGTCACTGAGTAAGACACTGTCCTCAAGCTCCTGTCCCAAGCAGGATTTGCAGTGCTGGCAGAGACACCATCTCCAGGCTCCTCTGAGAAGGTCCAGAAGTGTCTCAAGTTTTGTTTCCTCCAGAAATGCAACAAAACCAAAATTTAAATTCTCATATTTCTGCCCTAGAAAACCTTCCAGTGGAAGGTGTTTCTGTCCATGGCAGGGTGTTTGGAACTACATGACCTTTAAGATTCCTTCCAATCCAAACCATTCTGTGATTCAGAAAGGAATTTGAGATTTGTTTGTTTTTCTGTCCAGCTGTCATCTCAGGCCACACAAAGGAGCAAACGAACAATTTCTCTGTGGATGAAGAGTAAAAGCACTCAGCTTCATGGCAGACCCAGGGAGAACTGCAGGGTATCCCTGGTGCAAACACAAAGCTTGAACATCTTTACATATTTTAGCATTGACATGAAAAATCCAGAGGACTGTTTACAATGAGCTAGGGCTGTATCAACACAGAGCTCACTGGAGCAGAGGACAAGGATGAGATCTGAGCTATGGAGGACCATTTCTTATGGACATCAGCTGCACCATCCCCCAGAGAAGCCCAAGAATCCCAGTCTCCCAACCTCACAGCCTGTGTCTCTAGTAGATGGCAGGTGATTCAATCAGGAGATAGGTTAATTTATGTGGAGAGAGTACCTATTATGGTCTCTGGAGGTGTCTTCCTCTCTGTTGGCTTTTGGGGGAACTTAGACTCTTATTTTAGGAGATCTGGATGACCTGCTTATGGCTAATCATTTCACATTTCAGTGATGCAGTGCCTGAGTGAGACAGAAGGGACCTAAAGCCCAAGGCTGTATGTCTTGTATCAATCTCTCTTAGAAACAGAAATAACCTTGCAGGACCCAATTCTCCCTGGTTTCTTTATAGCCCTCGGAAGTTGTTTTGAATTGAAAATCCTTTCTAAAGCATGGTTTCAAATAAAATATTTGCTGCTTGGATAGATTTACAAGTTACGCAACACCATGCAGAGATTTTCTCACCTTTCTGTAGCCTTCCTTTCCTGCAGCACATTGAAGTGTCATACAGATGAACAACACAAGGCCATTTTCAGCCTCATAAAATCAACCTTAGTTTAATGGGTGATAACAGCTCCCAAATGCACCTTGGTTATCCCTGGGGACTGGCTGCGCAAGATCCAAACAGCCTCACTGACACTGAGCATGACACTCCCATGACTTTTCAGGGCAAGTATTAGGAATGGGAAATTACTCCCTTCTGTTCCCGTGCCCACTTGGAATGAAGTTGCAATAGTGAAATAAACATATTAAACCCAGCCATTCCTTATGCATACTTGCCATGAAACCATGAGCTGTTGTCCCAGGAAGCCTCAGAAATCTTTCAATCTCATCGCTATTAAGCCTCTTATAATTCTTACAGCCAAGCAACACCAGTGCTTGGATTTGTTTAAAATCAGAAACAGAAAGGAACTTTCAGTAATAACACTGATGTTGATAACATCAGACTCTCCAATCCTGGGCATGAACAGTCATCTTCTGCTCATAACCCACCAGGGATTCCCAGTCTGTATCAGTTACTTTGAATGTGAACCTCTGAAAGCACCAGCTGTGCTGTGTTAATTTGCTACTACAGAGCTTAGCAAGACCAGAGTGCCAAATTGCCTGCAATGCTCATGGTATTGATGTGGCTGATCAGGAGCTTTCAAGTTTGGTTTGAGGTGATGTAACCTGCACCTCACTAAGAAGATTAAATATGTTAAAGGGAAGTTACTGTAAGCACTGGGCTGTTGCATCCTCTGCAAGATTCTGTTGTTAATTATCTCAAAATCACTGGTCTCTGATGCGAGGATTGTGTCAGCCTTTTATTGCACTGGTTTAGGAAGCAACGAGACATGAATTGCATTTTAGTATCCAGTTCAAAAGGAGTCCATGGAAAACTAGCAGAGAAGTGAGAATACAACCAAGAAAAGGATATCATCATCATTTTCCTTCCATTCATAGGTCCTGTCCTTACAAACGGCTGTTTTCTAAAAGCTTTTAGGTTACCACAGAGGAAGATGGAAATATAGCCTGCTACTTGCTAATGAGATTACAGACTCTAATACCTTCTAGAGAGACCAAAAATCCCCATTCAGTAGAGGACTTAGAAAACAGAGGAGGGGTGATTAAGGGTGAGCTCTTACACAGCATTTTTAGAGCAGCGTCCGTCCCCCCGCGGGGACAACCTAATGCACACACCAAGGACACCTGCAGACTCCCCATCCCATTGTGGTCGGCCACATGTATTTACTCATAAATGCTCTTGAGAATACATTAATTGTCACTTGTTTGGTGGGATGACATCATTCAGTGGAGGAGGGGAGCATATGGCTCATGGCACTAAGTCGGATTTTAGGTAGAGCGAGTCTAGATTTTGAGTAAATCAAATCCAGAATTCTCTTCAACCAATCCCTCTCAAAAAAAAAAAACAAAACAAACAAAAAAACCCCAAAAACCGACAACTAAAAACAAGAGAAAAATAAAAGACAACCCAAACAAACAACAACAAAAAAACAACTAACCAAACAAACAACAAACCAAAAGTTCTCTTAAAAACCCTCAAAGAAGTAAGAGACACTTCAGGGCAGCACGATCCTTCATGTTTGGCAGCCCAGCTCCAGGCCTTTTGGTGACACAGAACAAATAATGACAGATTTCCCACCAGTTAATGCCAGTAATGGTACTACTTAATGAAGCAAGCATTTCAACTTGGATTTGACAGTGGGATCCACTGTAATATCATGATTGAGGCTCTTCTTTATCCGTCCTGTGATACTACAAAAATGTGTGGGAGCATCTCTCTTGCTCTCAGCAACCGGCATTGGAAAGCTACTTCTCCTGCACCTGATCTGCAGATCAGTTCAGTCTGTTTCAACACACACCTCTGCTGGGCATCACTGAAGAGACAGGTCTATTTTTCCTGGTGCTGGAACTTCCAGTGTTTGCAAAGCAAAAAGAGCATCTTTGGGGTTCCTGCTGGTTTAGTTGTATTTATTGCATACATATAGGTGGCCAAGCCAGATGTGCTCCAGTGTAAGGTCATGTTTCCTACAATATTATGAAACCAAGGAGTTTTAGCAGTTTCTTCAAAGTACTGTGACACCTACACATTTCTGGATGAAGGGGGAGGAAGGCAGTGTTGGTATCTTGTATACTGACAGTTTCTGATAGCTTAAGCAAGAAAACAGGGCACAGTGTTATTAAAAGAATGGTGAATTATGTTGCTTGTGGCAGCTATAATGATGAGAAATTGAAGGAGAGGGCTTGTCTCTCAGGTCAGACTTCCTGGGATGAAACATGAACACTTAGACCTTCCAGATTGGAGGGACAGGCTGCTGCAAGTATGGAGCTGGGTCTCCATATGGATTGGACCTAAAACAATGAAAGTCAGTGGTTTAGGTAACTTAGTCCTGCTTTTTACTTCTGTAAATGAGAGATCAGCCAGGTCTTTTGTATGTGTAGTGGGTATGCTGGTCAAAATTCATCACTGTTAGAACTCAGAGGAAATAGTGGTTTTCCCATAGAGAAAGAAGAGCCAGGGTCTGACAGATCCAATTCTTATTAATGTCTTTCATTTCCTCAGTTAGCTCAGGCAAAGCTCTCCCCATCTCTCAGCTTCATTACCTGATAAAAAAATGGAGAGGTTGACCATCCTGCTTCCCCAAAGGGTAATAACTATATTGCTCAGACTGTACAACCCTGGTCTGCTACATCCATTGACGACATGGAAGAATTCCACCCAACAAGGAGAAGCAGATGGACTGGTGATATGTAATATTACAGCAGCATCAGAAGAAAGGATAATTTCAGCACCAAAGCTTTGGGGTCTTGGCTCTTGGGATCATTTCTCCAGTTCTTATAACCTCTGTCAGGAGAGGATATTTGCATCTGCATCAGTGCAGACCAGAACTTGGCTGCATACAGATATGCCTGAGCTCTGTTTCCAAGGTACTTGGTAAAACTTGCCCTGAGCATAACTGTGCTCTAAATCTTCTCTCCATAACATTTTCTTCTTTCACTCAGTATCACTTTATTTTGTCAAAGTCAATAATTCAGGTGTTGTTTCCATTAAATTTGATGTTTATTCTCAGTGCTCTGATTTTATTAATACAACTCCTTTTTATTACTGTTTACCGGCCTTAATTCAGGAGTGTACATCATTTGTAGGTGGAGTAGTATGACTACTAAAAGGCTCCCTGACATAATTTGCTGCCCTGTTAACAGTGGCAATAATTTGAGCAATTAGCAAGGCCTTGACATGGGCTTTAGCTACTCTGTCACATAGCAATACCTCCTCGGTGCAGCTGCCACGCTATTTATACTCCTCTGTCGAGTCCCAGACTGAAATAGTGCCCCAGGAGAGCAGCCTGTAATCAGTCCCCTTGCAGTGACTGTGACTGGATGAGAACTAAATAAATCCTGGCCTTCATTATATTAAGGAAGCTGCGGGGAATGCCCACCCGGAAATCCCCAGATGCTGTGCTGACGGAGCAGTCTGTGTTCTTGCAGCATCCCAGACAGTCCCTTTGCCAATGACCATGGCTTTCATAACAGAAGGGTTGCTTCAACTCTTGGAGACCAAACCTGCTGGGATTCTCCCCCAAGAGAAGCTGAACCAATCTCCTAACTGCTCATCTTAGTCTTCTCTGGTGGGTCTTGGCTGCAGTGGCTCTGTCCCTCACATTAAACACACTTCTGTGGACCCTTGTATGAAGTGATCAATTGGCAATATCAAGTCTCCTACACCAGTAAGTACTGGGAAAACTACTGCAGATTGGCAGGGCATCACTGGTACAGCCACATGGCACATCACAGTCTTAGAGGACACCTCCAAGGCCCCTGATAGTCCTGTGTTTTACCATCTCATACTTTGGATGGGGAATTGAGACAGGGATGTCTCACCCACGGGAGAATAAATATTCATGATGGAGCTGGAATTACCTCAAATCCTGAAGGTACCTCTGCACCCTGAGACAATCCCTTTCCCTAGCAATGCAGGATTAGAGTCTGAAGCAGAGGAGCCATGAAGAGCAACCCAAGCCCTTGACTGGCCAGTCAGGTGGAATTCAGCCCATGGGTCTCTTCAGTGCACGGCAACACAAAACACATCTCTAGGAAAGAACAGCTTCATTAAACAGTCTGGAAAATTTCACATGAAAAAACCCTGTGCAGTTAGTTTAAAACCACCATGTTAAAACCCTATTTTTGGATCTCATTAAAATAGATACAATCTGTGCATAAAATAAATTACTTGCCTTACAATTTTCAGTTCACTTAGAGATTTACCAGTAAGTGCAGTAATTAACAAACTTGTTCTGCTTTTTCTGTCAAGACCCTAATTCAGCACAGGGTTTTGGCAAGGGCTGTGCTTGGCTGACTTCCCTCAGGTGGCTGAGAGCAGGTCAAAAAGTCCAGACCCAGCGTGGTGCTCCCCTCTGCTCCTGCTCTGCAGCCTTGAGGGGCTCCACACTAGGCAGTGCCCCACGAGCCTGTGCATCCACACCTCAGCCCTTAATCCTCACAGCAAGACCCACACAGGAGAGTTGGAGGCCACCTTTTCACCTCAGCAGTGTCTGGGATGTTGGACACAGAGTGACAGTATTTGCAGGTCCTCATGGCTGAAGGATGTGATTGTAGGATAAGTGGCTGAGATCCAAGCTTTTTAGCAGTTTGGGCTGGAGGCAAGTTTGAGCTGGCTAACAGGTATCTATCACATCACGTTGACTAACTATAGATTATCTGTTCAGGAGGGATCATTATGATCAGCTAACCTTCTCTGCAGCATGACAGGGTCCTGCATCAGCATCAGCAGAATAAGGAAATGTCCACTCCCGAGAACCTGGGTGCTTGGATCCAGGCTCGAGTTGCCTCCTAGACTTACCCTTTCCTGTCACTAAAGTTCATCAGCAGGATTTCAGAATGAGCTTAAAGCTAAGCCAGGTCAGATCTCGTGAACTCACACCTATAATAAGTTAAAGTCTGTGTTTCACAGAAACAGATCTCAAGACTGACAGGTTCAAAGACCACACAAAATAAGGTCAGAGTATACAGAAGAGTGCAGTCTGCTTTAGAAAGCAACTGGCATCTGCAACTAGGAGCAATTTCATTCTTTTCCTTTGAGTTTCTGCATGACGTGATCAAACAGGAATAAGTATCTGGAATTAAAGGCCAAAAAAATAGAGTAATTGAATTGCTGATTTCTCTGTAAGGCTCCATGAGATAAAAGAGTTGTCCCCAGGGAAAAGAGAGACTGGGGGGAAGCATGAAAGGCATGGCTGATGTTTTTCTGCTTTGCATATAATCCCCTGAAAATTGGAATGTCCAAAGGCTTGTGACGATACAAGCAGGACTTAAGCTCTGGGATCACATGAGCCATTATCTGATTCACAGGTGAAGATGGTAATAAAGTGGCTGAAAAGCCAGCTCTAGTGAGACAGCAAGGAACAGCAGGCTCACTTGGTTATGGGTCATGCCAGAAACACCTCTTGAGATCAAGCAGTAAAAATAATTAGGGTTGGGAAGGCAAGGAGTGAGGTTCCCAGATGGTGTGGGCGATAGATAAGGATTTATCCTTTTTATCTGCTGCCAGGCCATCCATTCATCCAGTTTTCTGGCTGACTCAGATCTCTGTTGACATGCAGAGCTCTCCGCCATTGGAGCTGCCAGGGCAGTGTTGCTTCCAGCCTGGATTCAAGGCTAGGCAAGCTGTATCTTGTTTTGAGGTTTGGTTATTTGCTTTTGTGTTTATACAACAGAGAAGAAACTCTTGCCAAGGCAAAGATGGGTTGACGCCCCTTTC
The DNA here is from genome assembly GCF_003945595.2 of Pipra filicauda. Lineage (NCBI taxonomy): Eukaryota > Metazoa > Chordata > Aves > Passeriformes > Pipridae > Pipra > Pipra filicauda. Next base: position 527,465 of record NW_024103651.1, read on the forward strand.
TGGAGCAGTAGCAGCTGGGAGCTCGAGGGTGGATAACCTGGCTGCACCACACATGACTCCCACACCCTGCTGTGTAACACTGGATGTCCTGTGATGCAAGGATGTCCTTTGCCAAACCTCTGGCCCTGCATGGTGCATGTGGAAGCCCTGCCCAAAGACTAGCTCCATCCCTGCTTGCTTGTTTGCCACATAACCAACACAGTGGTTGTCCTACCACAGCCGTGATGGTCTGCAAACCAACCTGCCTTTCCTTTCCAGATCTGCCAGTGTCCACACACAAGTTGCAACTTGCCCACAGAGAAAATCAGAAAGGGTCTTTTATAGCTCCCTGTGTATGTGATTTTGTCCAGGAGATGTGACTTTGGTCAATGGTGCACCTGATCAAGTTCTTTTTTGAGGAGCATGTCAAAAGAGTGTTCTCTGTTGCTGTGTTTACCTGAATAGCACCAGCATTTGCAATTACACCGGCTACAACAAAAATCTCTTAGGCATCCTCAGCCTCCAGGAAACAAGGCAATCAACCCTGAGGTCAGGAAAACATACTGTTCCTTAGGGCAGCATTGCACAGGCTAGGGCTGCTTTGCAATTCCAGTGCCTTTCAAAGCACACAGCCCTAAGCCTCCAGAAGACAGAGTGGTAGGCTTTTCCAGTGTGGAGACATGTCTTAAGAAGGACAGATCTTTGAGAGTGGATGAATAACAGGGCTGGTTAAAAGTAGATGTCTGTCACAAGGTCTGTCTGAAACACAGTAGTCAGAAGGTGCCTCTTAAGCTACCCAGAATTTTTCTGGCTCTGTTGATGATGGCAGAGCAGAGCAGATCCAGACTGTCTTGCGTGTTCACATTAGGGTGCTTGTGGTGGAGCCTTTCTTTATGGGTGCTGATAGCACAGAAGTGTGTAGGCAACCCTGCCATTACAGACACATATGACCACACCAGCAGTGTAGGAGAAGCAGTTGATGTGCTTTAGTTGAAAAGAAGCCAAGCTAAACTGGCTTACTTGAGAAGGTATTTTATGTATCTGTTTTATATGCTGTGAGATCAGAACTAGTAGTGCCTGGCCTGCACAAACACGGTGCACAGAGTGCACAGAGTGCCAACATGCTCCCAATTTCCTGCACCTCCTGCAGTTTGTGATGTTGACAGAAACCTCCTGGTAAGTGCTCATAGAGGGAAAGTCTATCAAAATCCCTTACAGTGTGACTGCAGAACAGCCTCCTTCCCAAGCCCATGCTGCTTTTGAAGCCATTCATGCTGCACAGGATTGTGTCAGTTCCTCCCTCCTTGGACAAAGACACAAGATGTGCCAAAGGCAAGGATATAAACCTCTGGAGAGATATTCAGTGGGGATAAGAAAAGAAACTGGGATTACAGAAAGAAATCCTGTGTTCGTGGGAGCTTGGTAGGGGTAGTGTTTGTAAGGACATGGCCAGGAACCATCAGCCTTCGAGAGGCAGTGAGAAGCAGAGGGAACACTAGGTCGTGCTGTTTCCCTAAATTCATGTGCAGCAGCGCTGGGCTGGATTGCACATTTCTCCCAGGGACTGAGGGATCTTTTTCTGCTGTAGGTTAGTGGAGAACTTCGATCACAGTCTTTGGGTGTTTTTGCAAGGAAGTTAATTCCATTTTCTGCATTAAATGCTTCAAGCACAGAGGCAAAAGTGCAGGGCAGGTCTTTATAGGAGACCAGAGCTCCTGTGCTAAATGTGAGATAATGCCTTTCAAATTATAGGGAAGAAATGATGAATATCAACAACAGTTCAGAGGGTTTAATTACCCTTCCTTCTATTCCTATCAAAAGAGGAAAAATAAAAGGGAATTCTCTTAGGATACAAGCTCAACCATGGGCTGACATGAGGCACAAGTGAATGCCACCTGGGCATGGGGAGGACATGACTCTCTCTGACCCTCTTGTGCTATTCTGTGTAGAACACCTGAATTCATTCTGCCTGAAGGCTGAGCATTTAGCAAACTGCTGCAGAGTAGTCCTGTGTCTCAGAAGGGAAAGACATCAGATGAGTGGTGTATCAGCTTTGTTTCCTTTGCACAGTAAAGAAAACTCTACTCCCAAAGAAGAGTTTCTTTGTGCTTTCACTGTAAAGTGTGGCTTGTGCCTCCCAAGGCTTTTCAATGAACACATGGAATCAGTGGGGGGAGTTTGAGCTCTGTAAAATTCATTGCTGTGTGTGCACTTGAGCAGCACACAGGAGCTTCAAGTATTTTCCTTTAATTTAGAAGGGAGCTGTTGCAGCTGCTGTGGCACTTCAAAGACCATTCTGTGTGTTGCTCCTGCACCTGATGAACACAAGGCCATGGTGTTGTTAAACTGCCAGTTTGGAGAGAAATGGCTTTTGCAAGTAGCAGAAAGTGCCACCTCATGCTCTTAGGTCTGGCTATAGCCGTGTCTGTGTGTGCTTCTCCATCACTACAAACTTCACATGGCTTCAGAGACACGGGAGGCGTGTTGTGAATCTCAGACAGCTGAGAAAAGGCGAGCTCCATAAATAATTTGCTGGTGATAAATGGTGGTAGCCCCCCAAGATCCAATGCAGGCAGGGCTGGGCCAGCTCACAGGCTACTCCCAAAGCCAGGGAATCAGACTGTCCAGCAGCCCTTTCTCCATCACAATTAACCAAATAATTTATATGCAAATGTAATATTTACAAATCTATGCTCTTGTGCCTGACATTTTAACTCCATCTCTCAGCTGATGGCTGGAAAATGGCCATGACATGTAAACGACTGGTAAGAAAATGACAAGTTTCTGTTGTTTAGGTCATAGAATTAGAGAATCACAGAATCGTAGAATCACAGAATCATAGAACGGTTTGGGTTGGAAGGGACCTGTAAACTTTATCTAGTCTAGTCCCCATGCAATAAGCAAGAATATCTTCCATTACATCAAGTTGTTCAGAGAGAGCCCCATCCAACCAGAGATGGATGAAAGTTTCCAGGGATGAGGCATCCACCACCTCTTTGGGAAATATGTGCCTTTGGGAAATATGTTCCTTGTAAAAAACTTCTTCTTTATATCTAATCTAAATCAACCCTCTTTTAATTTAAACCATCAACCCTTGTTCTGTCTCAACAGGCCCTACTAAAATGTTTGTCCCCATCTTTCTTATAAGCCCCTTTTTGGTACTGAAAAACCACAATAGGGTCTCCCTGCAGCCTTCTCTTCTCCAAGCTGAACAGCCGCAACTCTCTCATCCTTTCCTCATAGGAGAGGTGCCCCAACCCTCTGATCATCTTTGTTGCCCTCCCCTGGACCCACTCCAACACAGCTACATCCTTGTTATGTTGGGGGCCCCACAGCTGGACACAGGTCATCAGGCTTTTTCCCGAGTTAGTAGCAGCCAACAGGTGCAGGTAAGAAGGCCAATTTTCGTCACTCAGGGTCATGAGGCAGCTGTGATCCTGGTCTATCTGCCCAGCTGGGCAAAGCAAAAGCAGTAACTCAGTAAAACTTGCCAACAGATTTTGTCTGCTCGGTAAAATAAATACAAAATGAGAGGATGGATAGAGCCTGTTGCCTGTGAAAGGAAAGCTGTCAGCTCTGCGAGAGTAAGTGCAGATCTATGAGTAGAGATGTGTTGCAGGACCTGCACACACTGCCCAGGAACTGTCCTGGAGGTAGCAGGGTCACAGAGTACACTGCCAGAGCGAGAGTGAGTCATACTCAGAACATGTGCTCGTATCACAAAATCATGGGAGGTTGGAAGAGACCTTTGGATATCATCTCATCCAACCACCTGCTCAAAGCAGGGTCACCTCCACACAGCAGGTTGCTCAGGCTCCTGTCCAGTTGGGTTTTGAATATCTCTAAGGATGGAGACTCCACAGCTTCTCTGGGTAACCTGTGCTTGGTCATCGTCACAGCAAAAAGTGCATCTGCAGCCCTGCTTCCACCAGCCTCGTTCCAAAGGGCACATTGCACAGGCTTCTTGCCCCATGCAACAGAAGGCTGAGACACCTTGGCAAGGCAGGTGTGATTCATTTTGTCTGTGCTGTACCTATTTCACAACGAGAGAGAGAAAACTTCAAATGCCAAAGCAAGGAATTGGGCTTTTAGAAGATCCTCAAAAAAAAAAATGAAAAGCATCACTGTTCAAGCAGCAGGTTTTAATGCTTTTTTCTTCCCTCCATTTCTCTTTTTCTCCCTTTTTTTTTTTTGGCTGTATAATGAAAATTTTGAAAAGGACATAGTTCCCCATGCTTCAGCCCAGAAGCTACCTCTTACTAACAGGGGTTAGGAACAATGCTTTTATTTTACTGCCTGGCGGGGGTTTTGTGGGGGAGCTTTGGGTAAAGGGGGTTGGCAGAGACCTGGGTACAGGATGCTCCATTGATCTCAGCTATTCCTGCCTTCCTAAGCTGTACTGTGACCATTTATACCTCAAAGCTACTGAGAACGGGGTATTTACTTACAAGAAGTGCAGTCATATCTGTCAAAGACTGTAAGACTGTAGTCCCTTATATGACATAGTAACTGCACAAACAGGCACTGAGGCTGCAAAATGGAATAGCTTAATTGGTTTGCTTTCCCAAGGAGATACTGTGCCAGACAATGAGCACAGCAGCTTAAGCCTATGCTCAACAATACCTTTGCCTATAAATAGGATACTTTTAAGCAATGGGAAAAATATTTGGGGTAGAACTAGATAACATTTTTCAGATGAATAGTTTATTTGCTAATAAATGCTGTTTCAGGCTGACTGAAACTATTCACAGACTCAAGCTGAATTCAGCTAATGTTTTCTGCTATAAAATGGGGGACCCTATTTTCTTGACAAACCAGAGAAGCTGCACTCTAACATTTAAGTCACTAAAAAATTCTTCATCTTAGACCTCAGCTTCATTTTATTTCTTTACTTTGAAAATTATACCCCCAAATTAAATGAATTGTTTTATTTTCTATCCATCCCAGATAAACTCTTTCTGGTTTATAGCAGAGAAAGCAAATTATTCAGAAGGGACTTTCTTAGTCTGTTCCCACAGGCCTGCTCAGGGGCTTTGCTTGCTTTTTCCAGTGGCTCTGGAGTGTGAACATAATGTACAGCTGGTGAGCTTGTCTTTACAGCTGATAAAGCGAGTTACACCAGGGTCATGTTGAAATGAACCCTGCACACAGGTCGAGTACATAAAATAGAGTTCTCCTCCAGTGGCCTCATGTTACAGACCTGATTTATGTCTCCAGAGCTTTGGTTCTGTTTGGAGCCTGGCATGGTTACGTGCAATATGCCCAGCCAACCTTGAAAGCTTCTCTTTTCTCAACTTGCTTGTGCAAGGTGAGGAAGGTAAAAGGCATAAGAAACAGCTTTAAAAGTCAGAGATGGATGGAGGCAACACCAGTGGGTCTTGCTGCACCACATGCATTCGCTGTCTTTAACCTGTGGGAAGAAAACTTGCTGAAATAATTTTTACAACAGAAAAAATATTCCTTTTCCAGGCAATCTAACACTTTAAAAACCTCATTAATAATGGTAGTAAAGTGTGGAGAAAGTATAACTTCTATCTATGGATCACAAGGCATTTTTCACGTATTACCGGAACGTCAGAAGATAAAAGGGAAGAAATCAATCTAGGCCTGATTTTCATAGAGGTTTCGTGGTGGTGCCTGGAGAGATTATTCAAAACATCTAAGCAGATTAAGCACACATAAGTCCTCTTAAAAGCAGTGGGGTTTAGACACCTCACTTGCTATTGCTTTCTGTAAATCGTATCCAGAAAAAGGGGCACTGAAACTAAGCAACTTCAGGTGTGTAACACACATCCTTAAATTAAATAGACTGCGATGTCCTCCTGCTGCTCTGCAGTCCAGGCAGGGTGTGGGAGGGAGAGAAGGCCAAGCTGCAGCACACTGCTGCTCTGAATCACATTCAGGAGGACTCTCCCTCTGAGATAACATGACTTATGATACAACATTACAGCTCTGCTAGGTCAAACCAAGGTTCATCTGCCCCAAAACCAGTCACCAACAGCAGCCAGCCACAAACACTTAGGAGAAGCATAAAACAAGGCAAGTCTGGAGAGATGCTTCCCCAATACATCCTCCCACTGCCCAAGAGTCAGTTTCGCCTCTTCCTGACTCCATCAGGTTTAACAACCCTTTATGGACTTTTTATGGACTATGTTGATTAATTATATTCCCTGGTGATACTTTCCCTACAAGAAGTCTGCTATTCAGATAAAAGACTTCTCTTGCTCTAAACCTGCAGCCTCATCGTGTCCTTAGTCCTTATATTATAGTATAAAACAAAATTTAAAAACTCACAAATAATTCTTCTCTATTCATGATATCTTTCCCCTTCATGATTTTATATGCTTTGATCATATCTTCCCTCTGTCATCTTTCCCAGCCTGAACACTCCTTATTCATTGAATCCCACTGCATAAGAAATTGCTTCCTACCTATATAGGGAGCCTGGGATTAAAGCTTAGTATGTGTTGCTACATCAGGCAGTGAGGATATATTCCCCTTGTTCAATACTGAAGTACAGATACCTTTAAGATGGCACAGAGCAGGCACTGTGCCAGGACTGCACAGGGAATGGGTAGGGCTGTATTCAGCTGACTTTGTGAAGACAATGTATGAGGCAAGAGAATAATAAGCCTGTTCAAATATACTGTCTTCAGGATGAACGTTTCTGGACATGGAAATGCTGCTTCTCTGGAACTCACAGATCACAAGAAGTCTGCAAACCTTTTAGGAGAAGCCACAGATCTTGGGTTTTTTTCTTAGAAAACATGTAGACCACTGTAGTCTAATGTGTTCAGACCTTAGTCCATGATGTGCTTAGTGGTCACAGCTCACAGAGAGGCCCTTAGCAAATGTAGATTCTCAGCATCATGATTAGTCCAAATATAAATGACAGTCAAACTAACTCAGGTTGGCAACTACATGAGGTTCAGGTGTTCTTCTCATTCATCTCCTTGTGCTCCTGGTATTGTTCTCAGAGACTAGATTTCTAAAAGTGGTTGAGAAGGGCTTTCTTCAACAATCCTGCTTGTTGTCTCTTCCCATCCCACTTCATTTCAAAGTTGCCTTTCACACTAGAAGAGGAGAAAAGAAAAATACTTTTCCAGTTTGGGGAGACAATATCTGAAAAAGGGAGGCAGAACAAGAAAAAACAATGTGTTACTATAGTAACAAGTGAGTGGCAGACTGTGTCCTAAAGAAGTGGGAGAGCCATACTGAAGATTTCCACTGCTATTCTCCTCCATTGCACTGTTTTCTCTCCTGTTCTGACAAAAAAATCCTGTGCTGGTCATAGAAAGCATCCCACCAGAAGTTTGTCAAAAGCAGCCTGTTCATCCTAAAACATGAATCTTCTTTCTGTTCAATAGATGTGTTTAAGAACATCACAAAGATATTTTTCTAGGTAATCTAGAAAGGGGAATGTTCCTTGTATGTGATTGTCTCTTAATTCCCTCAATCCAGCGAGAGTGATCTCATAAACCAAGGGTATGCAGGGATGCTTGCAAGTGACTGAATTATCACAGATTAGCAATTTATTACTGTTAATTTAAATTAATATGCTTTATATTATAATGCGTTGGCAGCATGCAAACATCTTCAATGAGTAGTAATCTATTAAGCCATGATAACTTCAGCTCTTTCAATGCATCTCCTTTCTTGAGGGAAAAGCTGAAATATTTGATGATGGTTTAGCCAGCGACAGGTGATTGCTCCAGTGGCATAAATAAAATGTGCATGTCCTTGGTGCTTCAGTCAGAGCACACCAAGACATCACTTCAAAATGAAGCAGACCATATATTTTAATGTCTGCAAACATCAGAAGGATGTTTCAAAGAACAAACAGATTATCTTTCCTGAGGGTTAAATGCTCCTTGAGCTTCCCACCATCGAAATCCAGGCCCATTGGGTAGCAAATCCAAATCCGTTGCTCATCAAACCCAGCTCAGATCCTGTCCTTGGAGGGTCTCACACACCTTCCAGAAAGGCCAAGCAGTTTTACCACGACCACAACCCTCCTCCGCGGATGTTGAGTGGCATTTTCACACACTTCAGCTGATTGCTCAAGTGGTATGTAAGGCTTTTGCCACACAATCCCAGAGCAGCAGGGATCCCCAGGGATGTGGTCCCAGCCATTAGGCTGCTTCTTTGAGTGTTTTGCTCTTGCTTTTTAGTGCCTGTGACATCTCTGTTCTGTGTGCCTTCTAATCTTTCGAGGTTTCTCAGCACGCCATGCTGCCAATCTTCTCCTCTTGAAACCCTTTGATTAGAGCACTTTCCCCTGCCATACCCATCAGTATCAATGGACGCATGGCCCCTTATAACTGTTGGGGACATCCCCCATTGACAGTGATGAGCAGCTGATTTCCAGGCTGCTCTTCCCTCCTGTATCTGTGCCCTCCTTCCCTTCATGCCACTGCCCCTTGGATTCCACTTGATAAAGCACATCCCAGAGCAAAGCTGCTCTCAAGGACTCAGAGCTGAGCTGGTAAGTGGCTGCAAGCAGTGTGACACAATGCTCCTTGGGACACCCTCTCCCTCCTGACCTCCAGCAGGTGAGAAAAGTATGTAAGGAATTCTAAACACCAAGGTATGTGGCCAGCATGGTGAAAAGGATGGGGTTCTTTTCTTTCTGTTTTCTTGACTTTTCTTATGATGATGAATGCACCCAAACATCCCATCTGATATCTCTGCACCTGCCTGTTTTCCTCAGCAATACAAGAGTAGTCTGCCAGTGTTGTCTGTCCATATGTTAGATTTGATTGCTGGAGGAGAAGGGAGGTATCAACAAGGACGGTATTTCAGCTCTAACATTGTCCCAGTGCTCCCCAGACCTTCTCCATTTCTTTGGATTAGCCAGAAGGATATTTGGAGCTTGGTACTTATGTGCAAAGGCACAGAGACAGCCAGAAAACCCTTCTGTGGGGGGTTGCATGACTCCTCACACCTGGGGAAGGCTCTGCTGAGCTTGATGGGGTCAATGCTGTCGACACCCTGGTGTGAGTGACTTCTTAGGTATGGAAAGAGGGAAGAGAAAAGTAATGAGAGTGAACACGGTTGAGAGAGGAGCCTCAGGAGAGACTGTGCCTCAGCAGAGAGCATAAGCACTTTCACCTTATTAATGTTGTTTGGTTTTTTTTAAAGGAGAAAGAGGGTCATCATGAAGCTGTCTGGTGTCTGAGCTTTGCTAGATCACAGCACTCCAGTGGAGGCCACAGCACAGTTAGAAGCATTTCGGGGCTGAAGAAATTAAGGATGCTGGCTGGTACCTAGAGTTGAAACAAAAATTGCTGTGGGGCTTAAACCTGTTTTTAACAAAAATATGTAGCCTGGCAGACCTAGTGAGAGATTAGCAATTTAATTATACAGGCTCTGGCTTCCTGCTTTCCACTAAGTGCCTAAAACCCCTCTAAAGAGGCCCATTACCTTCCCTTTTTTGGCTCTCGCATTAACTAGGCAGTTCAGAGCAGCATAAACACAGAAGCAGGACAGGGGTTCCCTTGCAGAGGTCTCAGGTTTTATAGCTAAGTGCATCCTGATGGATCTGTCAGAGCATCCCACAAGAGCAAACCTGTCACTCCCCACAGCGACCATTAGCTTTATCTCCAGCATCCCTGGAAGCATTTTCTCTTTGTCCCCTCTTGAACTCACTGAGGAGAGCATGGGCTTTTTTCAGGCACTGGCTGACTTTGAGAGAGAGGAAAGCAAAGTGAGCAGCCGGGCTGTGGGCACAGGGATTTGGGGCAGAAAGCCTCGGCAGGAGCCTTCAGGGATGTCGTAGCGGGTGGCTGAGTGCTGCTGCCATGGGAAACAGGGACAGGGCAGGCAGAAAGCTTCTGAGAAACATGTGACATCCAACCTGCTGAGCTCCGAAAGGCTGTTTGAAAAAAGGGAACCGGGAAGAAGTGGCAGACAGGGCCTTTTTGTCTTTTTCTTTCACAGGAAGAAACTTTATCAAGGATTGTGAGGTCTCATAGTATAGGCAACAAATTCTCTACAACTGTTTTGCTTTCCAGCACTGTCTGTAGAGCCTTTTCAGATAGAAAAGGCTGTAGAGACTGTTCTTCTGAGGTGTAAGTTGACTTGTGTTACTAGTGCAAGTTGATCCATGCACACAGTCACTGGAGTCCCCTTGGTTTCCTGAGACTGTGTTGGAGTCTTTGGGTCTGCTCGGTTGGATTCTCTGCTCTGCTCTCCCAGTATCACTTACAACCCCAGCCAGGCAATGACTGATTGACAGTCCCACTGTTGTATATACTAGAGCCTGTTTTGGCAGTAAGGTTCTTGCTAAGAAATGCAGGGAGCAGGAACCCTACACTTTTAACAGATATTTTCCTGATAAATTCCCTTGTGAATCAGAAAAGCAGTTACTTCTCCATCCCCTACACCTTTGTACATTCACAGGGGAGAGGTGAGAATGGATCAGACCCTGGAGCACTAGGCTGCTGCTGCCAGAGATGTTAGCTGTTTTACCTAAAATCCTTTAAAAACTAGAGCGAAGACATCCACTCTGCGGGCAGCACAGGAAATCTTGCAAGAATGTAATGGAGCGTAATCAGTGACAGATTTGTCATCTCTATTCCATGGCTGAGGCACGGAGAGGAATCACAGCTGGTCATTGCAGCAGAGCACTGTGATAGATGAGACTGTGGCCTCTTCAGGCTGTTTTTATGTTGTGCTAAGCCAGGCTTCATTTTCTGGGACAGGGATGGAGAAACTCACTTCTCTTTGGTCAGTCACTTAGCCCTGGGGGTCATGTTGTGGTAGGTAGAGGATGATCACACCTTCACAGGTAAGCCACACTCCAGACTTGGGACTGGAAAGTCATTTCCCCCTGTCGTACTGCTGGCTGTTGAAGACCTTGTGTGTCTTCCAGTCTGCTCCCTGGAACCGTCTGGAAAATCTTATGGTTGTGTAGGAGCACTGGCAATGTGTTGCTGCCTTCTGCCACGTTTCCAGCCTTATTTGCCATAGAGTGTTGGAGGGGTTTGTGATGGTGGGAAGAAGATGCTCTCTGGCTCTTCCTAAACTAAATATCATCTGCAGCAGCAGGACTGTGAAGTGGCTGAGCCAACCAAGGTGGTCCTTCCCATCTCCCTCTTGCTGTTGCCCCTTGCCAAGCTTCGAGGAGGTGGTTCATCTCACTGAGATGGCAAGGCTCCCTCCTGGAGTCAGTGGAGGGAAAGGCTGAAAACCCACAGCATGAATGGGGTTTTTTTTAAAGTGTGTTTTGGTCTTCTTTGACCATGAACAGCTCGGCAAGGTCCTTGTAAGCCAAGATATCTTCCCTGTAGGGAGCTCAGTGAGGGTGAAATGAACCAGGGAAGAAACTCAATGTCAGGTCATGGTGAATGATATCTCTCTGGGAGTCTCACACTCCCTGAACCCTTCCTAAAACCTTGACTCCTTCAACCAAGAGACCATCTGGCACTGCCAGAGTTGGTCATAAAAAAGATTTTTTTACATTTCACTGTCCTGGGGAAGAGCCTTAAAGTACAATGAAGTATAAAAAAAATGGGAGGCCATGAGAAACAGCCAAAACAGTATTTTATTTTTTGAGTTCCATAGTTGGAGGTGCTTTTTTTTAGCAAATATGATAATGCTGAGGTTTGATTCATGTTTTTTTAATGGCCCAGAAGTCTACAGTGTCATTCTCCTGGTTTGGCATCCTAATTCAAAGTGAAATACATAAAGCCAAAAGGAGCGTGTCAAGGAGTTTCTCTAGCTTTCATCATCTTTTTTTGTCTATGAGCAGACACCATCCTTTTTGAACTGACTGGCATCATGCAAAAAGGAATAGAGGGAAGGGCTTGGTAAGAAAATGTTAACAAGATTGTTGTTATTGTTTTCAGTGGTATCAGGATAGAGCCTTTATGCATATATCAGCTAAACATTCGACAACTGAAACTTGTTCTGACCAAGCTTATAACAACTCACTACGACGCGCTCGCGGTGTCCGGTTATTAGGATAAACTAACAGCTGTCAGTAGGTGCAGTCAGCAACTGGATACACACCATAAGAGGAGGTTTTTATCTTTATCTTTACGGAAAATAAGGATATGAAAAAATACGCGAGGATGAGGCACAAGCTCCCGCGGCTCTGCAGACCCCCCTCGCGGGTGGCGGCCGAGCTCACGGTCTGCACGCCCCTGCCAAAGGTGAGCTGCTGGCACCGGGGTGGAGGTGGGTGCCAGGGGATGTGGAGGGCTGGGATGGGTCAGTGATGGTCAGACAAAATTTTATTATGGACTTCTGTAGGAGTTTCCCAAAACCGAAATCTTTTAGATGGAGAAGGGAGGGGGATAGCGTGGGATGGGGAGGTGGGGACCTCTTTCCTGTGGGATGTAGTCCTCTGGGACGTGCTCTGGGCAGGTGAAATGAGAGGTTCCTTCCCTACATTAAGTATCTGCAAAATCAGTCCAGAAGAGCAAGTAGGAGACAACAGAGGATGCCAAGGGTGGTCGTTTGAGAGCAGGTTGGAAAAACATCCTCCCTAATCTCCATCTGTGGTCAGCAGAGGTAAAGGTTTCTGCTCCAATCTGCCTCTAGAGAAACCTCTCCCTCTTTCTGACTATATGCAGAGCAGTCACCTAAACAGGGAGATTAAAATCACTGAAGATCTCTCTGCTCCCTTCATCACCCATCACCTCTACAGCATTTTCTCCTGTGCATGTTTTAGAGTTTCAGGACATCACTTCTCTTTCAGTCATCAAGCTCTGCTGTCCAAAAAGCCATGTGTCACATAGCAGGAAACACTGCAAATAAATGTCTCTAAATACCCAGCTGTACAGGCAGTGCCACGGAAATACCCTGGAAGTGCCTGAGCCATGAGCTGTGTTGGGTGTGAGCTAGAGGAGGAAGGAGGCAAGGGGATGTGTAGTCCAGTGGTTTGAGCATGAGTCATTGTTTTGGTACTTTTAGGTGCACTGGGTTGTCCTATGTGTCTGTGTATCTCGCTGTGAGTAAATACTACTGTGAGCTGAGACCATCATACCTGCCCCATCAGGCAGGTTAAGTCACTTCTGCTTGCAGCATACCTGGGAATCTCAGGGTGAGGTGGAGGGTGTGTTGCATGTTCACTGCAGAAGACCTGGGCAATAAAACTCTTCAGCAAACACAGTGTGATGGAAATGGCCCTGGCTGCCCCAAGCCCCTCCTGAGTGCACTCCAGCCACACGGGCAGCACCAAGGATGAGGGTTGCTGTTTGCATCACCAGGGCCCCAACCCTCTCGCCGTGCCAGACTTTGTAGAAATACTAAAAGCAAGAATTACAGGCAAGCATCTCTAGAGTACCGTAAATATCATTTTTAATTAACTGGCTATTCTACAGAGGAGACTTTGTGCAGTTCTGCGAGACATGGGAACAAAGTTCAGCCTGTCCCTGTGACAGAGCTCCAAATTTCCCCTGCTCTTTCCCGACCCAGCGCCAGCAAACAGATGTGCTCTGTGCCTCCTATTTATGCGCTCCCAAGAAATTAGCACCCCGTTAAGCTACACAATGCAGTGCATTTATTTTTAGTTCACTGTGCTGCAGCCTTTCAAGGGTAACTCTGAACTACTTTTTGCTGGAGTCAAATCCAGACTAGCATCAAGGGGTTCTTAAATCAACAGTCTATGAGGGTATGAATTTTTTGCAACAGAACTAGTGTTATAGCTTAAGATAAAGTAATATATAGCAGCCAACAAGCCACAAAGTCCATTGTTTGACCCAGGTCCTAAAGGAAAAGGACAGGGAGGAAGATTTAACTTCCAAATACCTGAAGCTGTGACTGTGATTTGTCTGCAGATGCATTTTAAAGCAATAAACAGCTATATTTTTATCTCCTGAATGTGCCTATTATTTCAAGATCTCACCCAACGAGTGAAAGCGACATGACAAAGCAGCACTGTAGGGAGCCAAAAAAATATATAAAAAGCAATTGATCCATTATAGATGCAGTCTCAGGCAAGCTCAGTCTATTTTTAATCATTTTAATAATGCAGCTGATTTGCTACATCAAGGAGGGAAGCTGAAGAGGGAACCCTCACAGCAAGCTAAATAATAGTCTCGTGTGGCTCAATGGCATCTGGACATCTCCAAGAGTGTGCATGGCTCAACCGTCTCCCAGGGAAATCACTGCAGCAGTCCTGCCCAGCAGGTCACTTTGAGACATGGGAGACCCCAAAGACAAGTGGATGATGCTTTAGGAAAGAAAGGGAAGAAGTCAGTGGGACATTGAATTGGGGGAAGTGGGATTAGAAAAGTGAAGGGTTTCTCAATAATGTTTAAAAGGTGCCTTTCTGTTGCTGTGATTTGGGTAGATGAATTGTGTTGCAAATTTCTGCCATGTGAGGCAGATTTGGGTGTGCAACCTAGGAGACTCTGATTCCTCCATGTTCTCCATGCTCTCCACGATCACAGTCCTCTGTCTCTCCACTTGAAACAGACAAAACCCATCTGAGCATCACCCACTCAGCTTATTTGTGCCAAAATGGCTCCTCCATCCTTGGGTGGTTTGTTTGGCCCTGGGGAAAGTCTGGAAGAAAGAAAACTTGAGGTTTCCCTTCCCTTTTCCAGAGCGGCCTTTAAATGAAAGAGCATGTGAGAGGGACAGGAGACAGATGCCTTCTAGCCCAAGGGTGGCTTTTAGGGCACTCAGTTAAATCATGAAAGTACAACAACGTCTTAACTACAGAGAGCAGTGTGAGGCCATCAATGAAAGAGGGACCACCCATGAGGAGTAATGCAATGGGGACAGTGGAAAATGTCAGCCAGCAGCAGCTGTGCCCAGGAAGGAGATGAGATGTTGGTTGAATATAATGACAGTAAAATAGAAATTATAGCCATGTTTTTTAAACTCAAAAGCTTAGTGCTCTACGACACCTGGCACTCTTCAGAGGCAGGATGATTCAGGACTCCATTTTGCTGATGCTAAGCTCCCTTCATAAAACAAATGGAAATGTCCCCGTTAAAGGCTGTAAAAAGGCTGGGGTGAGCCTTGGTGCTAAACCTTCTAGGCAGCGCAATTCTGGTTGTTGCTCTCCTTGCCCGTAACACCTCAGGGCTGCTGGTGTTTCCCATATGGGGACTCTCTTATAAAAACGTTTATCTTGTTGTCGTGTGGAAGCAGCATTTTTTCTCCGTTATGGAGCTATGTCAATCCCACTTCGGGCCAGAGGTCAGGAATGGGACTCCCACGCTCATTCTTCATCTGGGAGCATGGGCCAGCCCCAGCCTGGCAAACCCTTCAGATGCAAGCAGTGACTTCTCGGTCCCATTGCCAGGGAGAGGATGGATGGACATGTGGGATCTTGGCTGGCCTGTTAAGCAGCCCTCAGATGTGTTGTAGCCCTGTCCAGCAGTGCTCTGGGTACCTGCAGGCTTGTCCCACACAGTTTAGGATGGGGAGATGCTCTTGCAGGGAAGGAGTGTTTGTAACTGAGGTTGCCATTGGCCGTGCTCAGCCCCTTTCTCCACAGATTACCTCGCATGTCAGTTTTGCAGAAATACAGCTAGAGGTCAAAGTAGGTGCCCCTCCGTGGGGTGTCATCACTTTGGGACAAAGGTAAGATTTACAAATAAAGGGAAAAAACCATACACAAATACCTCGTAAAAAATAAACATGTATATCTGCCTTTTTGAGAGGGGCAGGTAGCTCCTATTCAGCAGATCAGAACTTGGACACTTAATCAGCAACCAATGTCACACCACTTCCATGGCTTCAGCATGCACATACCATCCAGACAAGCCTAACAGAGCAGGTAAAGATATGGTGACTCCTTGGAGTCTTTAATATGTCTGTCTTTTGGAAGGCAAAGACTTCGTGGAGAACTTTATTTTGCAGAGTGTGGAATTGGCCTAGGAATTTAGGAAAACTCATTATAGATTTGGGGCAACTTCTCATGTGGACTGAAACTTAGGAGCAGTCATACTGGGTCAGAGCAAAGGTCCATGTAGTGTCCCATCTCCAGCAGAGGGTATGAGTGATGCAGAGAGGGGAATGAGAAATATACATGATATATTCTGGATATTCTCCACCTACGCATGTTTTCAGTTCTGGGACTTCCTCTGTTGGGTGTGGCCTCTAGACCTCCAATATCCCTCTATAGATTTATCATCCTTTAGTTTGCCTAGTCTTTTTTTGAGTCCAGGTATAATTTTGTATTGCTACCCTCCTCCAGCAAGGAGTTCCACAGATCAACTATCAGCTGTGCTTGAATTGCTTCCTTTAATTTGTTCTGAGCATGGTTCCTGCCAGCTTCATTTGATGCACCCTTATTCTTGTGTTGGGCAAAACAGTGAACAGTTGATCCTTTTACAGTCTCTCCATGTCACTCATCATCATTCTGTAGATTTCTTTAATTTCTTCCTTTGGGTATCCCTTTTTTTTTTCCCCCTGACCAAAGAGTCCACTTTGCTTATTAATTCACTTCTTTATAGGAGCTATTTTCCTTATATTTAATCATCTTTATTGCCCTTCCTTGAATCCTGTCCCTCATCCTTATGTCTTTTCTGGAGATAAAGTGATCATAGGACGGTATTCAAGATGTAAGTGAACCCTGGTTTGATTCATTGGCATATTAATATTCTCTTTTACTTTCCCCTTGGTAAATGTTAATATTTTATTTGCTTATTCCACCACTACTGAGCAATGAACTGATGTTTCATAGAATTATTATAATCCAAATATCTTACTCCTGAGTGAGCCCAGAGCCCATAATCTTATATATGAAGTTGTAGTGGTTTGAACCTTGTTTTCCCCAGAGACTAAGAGAAGTGGTAGACCCCAAGGGGTGGAAACCCCTGGAAGTTTTGAAGTTCTGCCCAATGGGCGCTCCTGCAGAAATGTAAACATATCACAACCAGACCGGAAAAGAAGGGTTGTAGTTTGCTTGTTGTAGGAGAGGTGGCCATGTTGTAGAGCCACGAGGTAGGGGCTCTGAGCCCCTTGGGGCCTCTGGCCCCCTCCCAGCCTCTGGCTGGGGGCTGCAGGGACCTGGAACAGCATAAAGCTGGGCTAGGTGCCTGTAGTTATGCCGGGAGATGTTTTCTCCATGGGCACAGAGCAGCAGCCGACGCTGACCAGAGAAACAGTGGCAGAGAGCCAGAGATAAGAACCTGAACTGAAGAAGCAGCCGAAGCAACATGCAACACTGCAGAGGAGACTCCTGGAAGGAGAGTCGAGGAAAGGAGAGCCAGCAGCTGAGAGCTACAGAGTTCTTGGGGGGTAAGACTGATACCAGATCCCCAAAACTCCTTTGAGACCTCCTGGAAGGAGGAAGATGATGGACTCTTACTTGAAAGAGCCTTGAAGTGCGACATGCACTGTAGAAAGGAGCTAGAGAGCTCCGAGAGGAATGTAGGGGGAGTTGACCTTGGCTTCCCCCCCCTCGCACTGCTGCCACGGTGGCAGCCTGAGAGACAGGGCACAGAGGCCCTGCAAGAGATACCAGACCGTCACGAAGACCCCCCTGTGTCTTCGTGATATGACGTGGTGAAACGACCTTTGTCTGGGGTTACGAAGTCCACGGAAGACCCCTCGGTTGTGAGGCGATGGGGCCAAGAGAGAGGCTTGGATACCTCCCTTGTGGATGCTGGCAGAAATCTAGCTATCAGCTGCTGCATGCATGAGAAGAAGAAACCTGCTGCCTCAGAAGATGCTGCTGTTCAGAGACTGGAAGGGATCTGTCCTTCTTTCCCTCCTGGACTTTTATTTGGAGGGGAGAAGAGATCTGATCCATTGTAAATACATATGTCATGGTAGAGATAGTTTGTGATCATGTGTATAATGTGATGTTATATTTATTTGTACAGTCATTGTAATATATTCCCTTTCCCCACTTTGAGTCTGGTGTGTTTTGTCTGGAAAAACCCATCTCACATTAGGTTGAGATGTGGGAGGGGGAATGGAGCTAGGGAATTAGATGTTGGGGCTATCTCAAACCATGACAGAAGTTCAGAACGCTTTTCCTGCCATGAACATTTCTTCACGTTTGGCTACATTAAATTTAATTAGCTGGTTTATTGCTCATTTATTTAGTCTCATCGTGTCTTTCTTCAGGCCCTTGTTCTCACTACCCTGAATACCACAGTGTCACCTGCAAACTGTGCTCCCTCCCTGCTCACCCCCTTTCACAGACTATTAATAGGTAGAACATTGTGCCCTCACCCAGCCATCTCTCTACTCATTGCCTTGACTGCACAGACTCAAGGTTTGCAGGACTCCTTCTCTGGAGATACTGTGTGACAGCCTGGTGCCTTCATGAGATGAAGTTGTTGTATTTCATACTGGCGCAGAGTTTTGAGGTTGGGCCATAGGCTGATATCCAGCCCTTGGTGCAGCATTAGATTAATGAATTCACTGGAAAATTATCACCAAGGCCTTCAGCTGACATTGAAAGCTGCTGCAGGATGGGGCTGACTTACAGCACCATGAACCAAGGTGAAGGCAGATGGCTGTGCCCTGGGCCAGCTGGAGCCTGATGGGCTTCACACTTAGCTCCAGATTCAATGAATTACCACAATCCAACCTGAAGGTGTCAGGTTGATCGGTTCCTGTGTCCAGGTTTTTGTGTGGGAAGGAAAACTGGAGGTGAAAGGAAGATTTTGGAAGCTGATGCTTCCCTGACATGCAAGTTTTACCAAGAGGATGGGACGTCCCTCTTCACCTTTCACAAAGTTAACAGCTTCATGCTTTGTTGCAGCAGATCTATTGTTTGCTCTCAAGACGAGAAAGCATAGAAAAGCCTGCGGAGGACAGGAGGCTCATCTTCAAATCCTCATTTTGATTATTTAAAGCAAAAGAGTTCATAAAAGGTCTCTACTAGTTGGGTAGAAAGAGAGCCCAGCTTGCCGCAGCTGAGTTGGAGCCCATCCCATACTTGTGGGATGAAAAAGACACTGCCCCAAATGGACTTTTATCCATATTCGTCATAGATGTTCATAATCCACAGTTACTGAAGTCTTGGCCCCTTGGCTAGAGCAGTGGAGGTGAGTCAGGATGCCTTTCCTTGTGGGCTCCATGACCCAGGGATGCTTTTTGCCTCATGAAAGAATAATCTATTTTTTCTTTCCAGACTCCTCAGCTCCCATCTTTGCAAGCTGGGCTGGCCGAAATATAGCATCCTGGGACTAATTAAGCCCAGATCTGCTCCTTAACCCTTTCTGTCAACTTTTGGCCTTACTCACTAAACTTTGTGCTCTGTTTTTACACCTCTGTCTTTGTAAGCCAGCCCTTGCAGAGTGACACTTTTCTACCATCACCATCTTCACCCCTTAAACTCCCCTAAGAAAACAATTCTGGGACCCAGGATGAACCTGGATAACATTTCAGCTTTTGAAAAGGAGCTTATTTTGTGAAATCCCATTTTGGCAAAACTGCTCTCATAGTCTCCACTTTTCAGCTCTCTTTTGATATCTTATTCCCAAGTGGTAGAAGAAGATTAGGAAGGAAGTGAGGAGAAAATGTGGGTGTAGAACATCCTGTTCTGCACAAATACCCTGGTGTGTTGTCAGATGGATGCTCTGCTTTAAATAGAAGAGGTCTCATGCTTGCAAAGGCCAAAGTAATACATTCTTAGAAATTAGAAAACATGGAAATAATGATTTAACAAAGAAACTGTTTGGGCCTACTGCATTAAAGAATCAACCAGGTTAGAGCTTCTCCTTGTCACATGTGATCTCATTTTTGTGTATACCTATAATGCACATACACAGAGGTTTTGGGAATAATCCCTGGGGAACTCAGAGAAATTCTTTTTCTTGTTTACTGTATTTGAAAGGCTAGTTCCATTAAAAAAAGGTCATCTGGGGTAAGCAATGTGGAAGTGAGAGCTAGAATAGATCCAATGGGATATATTCAGAGGTCCCCAAGCTTTTATGTATTTGAAGAAATTCTTCTGCTTAGAACTGATTTTATGACTGATTTCTGCTATCCGATTTTTCAAGGGGTTGAGAGAAACAACTTTCTGTACTTTGGTGACCTTTTTTTTACCATCATTTTTTTTTTCCACAGCCACACCAACTGCTTCTGTTATCACTAGAACAAGGAGCCTTTTTTTCTCCTCTTCCACACCTTTTCTATATTTTAGAAATTTTCCCATTGTGCTTTGCTTTTAATCTGAAATTTTATTGCAATTGAAGGAAAAATGAAAAGAGAGAGACTCATGGGTACAAAATTCCCTGCAGTCTAGGAGTTCAGAAAATTCCACAGGACTTTTAGCAGAGCAGCTGTCCTCAGCAACAGCATTTTCCCCAAAACTTTTTGCTGTCTCTAAGGACAGTTAATACTGAACAGTAAGAGAATTGTTAAGCCGAATATTACAACTGCAAGAGTCTAAGTGCTGGTGTACCTCCTATCTCTGCTATTTATTGTTGTGATAATGGAAGCCCAGGCTGGGGAAAGCTGAACCTGGGTGAGAACCCGGGAACACATTCACCCTCCTTGCCATCGCCAGTGGAGCACGTGGGTTTTTTTTATTGCCAGGTGTTTCTTGAGTGGGAATCAGGGAAGCCATTATGTGTTCCCCTAAGCCATTTTCTTGTGCCTGACACTATTATCTCCACCAGTTTTGAAATAATCTTGAAATTCATCTTTGTGAAGACAAAAATGAGTCTGTGTTGGAGTCAAAGAGTCTGTCACATGGACGCTGCGTTCTGACCCTGGAAGATGTCTCCTGTTGTTTATCTCTGTGGCCAGCACAATGCAGCTACAGGGACAAGTCAAGGGACACAAGGGACATGGTTGCCCTCTGCTATGGCACAGAGGGAGCCTACAGAAAAGGATCTTTAATTTCATATTTCAGTATTTAACACTTAGCCTTTGTACAAAAAATGGGGTGGGGAGGGGAGAGGCGATCACATGTTTGGTTCCAGTAAAGTTCTTGTTGTGGTCAAACTGGTTGGGCAGCAGTTGGATCAGTTAGAAGCGGACAAACACATGATTCAGTCCTACTGGACCACTGTTGGCTTGTCTGACACAGCCCCAACACAGCTTTCTGTGGCCCAGGGACCTGCAGAAGGACAGTCATGTGTCCTTATACCCAGCCTGCTTGTGCAGAAACCATAGCTTCCTGGGATCTCTGTATTTCCACGCATTCTGGAAAGGATGAAGGCTTACCAGTAGTCAGGTCTTTTTCTGCAGATACTTCTTAGAGAACAGAGCATGTGAAAACCTGTCTGCAGTGAGCCCTGTGGCCCCATGCAGTGATGAGCAGTGCATGCCAGCTCACTCATTGCTGTACTGCATTATGTTCCCTGGGTTTCAACTGCCTTCCCTCCAAATATATTTCTCTTTGCTTTGATCCACGCTCATTAAAACACCCCTCCACTCAGACTGGTGAAGACAAGCACTTTGTCAAAGCTTTAATGAAAGGGCAGCACGTGAATGATTAACAGCCTTTTTTGTAGTAGATGACCTTCTCGTGCTGGGTTTACTTCTGGAGCAATAAACCTATTGTCTGGTGTAGGGCCTTGTGTGGATGAGAGTTGGTCCATCTGGGAAACGAATGACATGCCCTGCTTTGCTATTGAAACCATCCATCATATCGTGTCCCAAATGGTTCATCATGTTGCTGTCTTGTAGAACTTGGCCATCAGAGGCAGCTCCTTTGGGATACTCATGCTAGGTGTCTGAAAATGTGATTTCAGTTGTAATTCTGAGAAGGTTTTGTTGGAATTTATGACTAGAGGTCCGTCTAAGCTCCATCAACTCTATCCATCTCACACCTTTATAAATAATACTGGTCTTCAGTTTCTGAATTCTTTAGGGCAGCATTGTGGTTTTTTTTTTTCCAGTGTCTGGAATACATCACATGCAAGATTTCATTCTGAGATTTCAAACTATATGGATACATATCAAATAAATAAAAAATAATTTGGCTGAGTAATGTGGACATCACGGAAGGCAGTTTGGTGAACTTGACACTTTCCAGGATGCAGGAGACTTTGGCAGCAGTCCTGGACATATCAAGACTTTCAGTATTTCTTTTTGTGACTCAGTTTCCTTTCTAGTTGGTTCCAGCTAGCACTAACCAAAATCCCTGGAGGATCTCCACTGGGGTTTGCTTTGATTGGGTCAGGTCCATCAGTACCTTCCCACTCCATGTGGTGCTGTGAGAGCCACAGACCAAGTGCTAAGCAAGCAGAATGTCACCTTTTCTCCACTGAGTTAAGTAGGAGCAGATGTGTGGAGGAACAGCCAGCACTTGGGAACATGCTTTAAACTTTCCACATATACAGTAAAAGGAAGGGTCAAGTCCTGAGAAGTGCTTAGGGGACAGGGATGCTGCAGAACCGAAGGGATTGAGTGGTGGGAATGTGTGTCAGAGGGGGTGCCAGGGTGTTTGCAAAGTCAAACCCCACAGTATTATTTGAGGTTATTCCCCCCCATACATAACCTCAGCAGTCACCACTGTACTCCCATGCCTTGGGGAGTGGGTAAGGGGATCTATTAATACTCTTAGGAAAAAATTAGTATCCAAACAACTTTTGTTTCCTTGTTTTTTACACATCTGTGCTCTCCTCTGTCGCTAGCTAGAGCACAGAGCCTGGTATGCTGTGACAAAGAGCTATTGATGGTGTGCTTGTGTGAATTGGCCCAGCACTGGTCACAGCCAACTTCTGTGGGACCTGCTGCCCCTGTTGTACAATACGCTCCAGTGTGCTGGGCCATTTGTGAAAGGTCAGAAATGAACAGAGAAATGGACTGGAGTCAAAAACAAGTAGTCCTATAAATATCAGTCATAGTCAAAGGCAGTTTATTCCATTCCTCCCCTCTCTCTCCCTCTGTGTGTGTCTCTCCCTCCCTCTGTTGTGGTTTCCCAGATATAACTCCATGCTTCTGGCTGGGGAGCTCTGAAAGGAAGGCAGCACACACAGTGCAGCGTCTGCTCCCATCTTGCACACATGGAATAATCCTCAGTCCTGCAAGCAGGACTGACAGACAGCACGGGGTCCAGGCATCAGATGCTAAGTTTTGATTTCTCGGATTTTCTTTGCATGTGAGAAACTCATTTGTGACAGTTTGAGAAATAGATTTGGCCACAGACGCTTTGGATTGGGACTTTTGACAGCTCTTCTCTGTTTGACTTCACAATGACTTTAGCAGCTAAATTAGAGGATATTGAAGTGACACTGGAGCACCTACTTATGGATGTCTTTGTAAGTAAACTACAATTTCCTATTTTAAGTGAGATGCCACTAATGCAGAAGTCAGCATACAAATTTAATGGTGTATCCAAAGTGTTGCATTGACTTAATTCCTTTACATTTCCCGATAAACTGTGTGTAATCCAACACTACCAATATGTTGTGGTACTATGATAGGTATCTACTACAAGAGGTAACATGCAAAACCTGAACAGTGGGATCCAGGACACAGTATAGTCTGCATTGGCTGTGTGTATCATCTACAATTTTGATGTGAAAAGGAGTAGAGATTCGTTCAGTTTAAGGAAAAGCTCTGTAGAACAACTGTATTGATGGAGCATTTAAATTCTGTATTGCTTGGCATCAAGGGTCCTTGTCTTTAGGATTTTGACAGCTACTGCATTACAGTCTTGACTTTTCAGTTAGTTTTGTAAGAGATGGAGGAACAAGCAAGATAGTCATGTTTTCAAGAAAATCCAGTTTATTCCTGGAGTATCAAAGTATCAAATACTTAAAACCAGTGTTAATCTGGGATTGCTTCCTTGAAATCATCAAAGCTCACTAAAGCAATGTATGATTTGCTTCTACACCTCTGAGATAAGAATCTGTCTGTATCATTCCTTTTTAAAAGTTTCTTAAGAATATAAAAACATTTCCAAACACACTCTTGCATTTTCCAACACAACTTGGTGGGTTTTTCTAAAGGTCAGAGATGATCATGCATTGGAAGTTTTTTGGGGGGTGTGAGGAAAACAATAATGAAGGATTGACAGATCTTTTGTCTTCATGGGGAAAAAAAGTCATACCATGGTCTGTACTCTCTGAATTCAGGCTATTGCAAATAAGATGGCAAGTGACATTCTGAATTTTCAGAAGAGTTTTTTGGCAACTCTTGAATGGAATGCTTCAAATTTTAGGGTCTAATGATGAGAAATCTTAGGCATCAACCACAAAAGCGAAAAACAGGAGATCTTGCCAGATTTCTAGCCTGTGGTCCAGTTATTAAGGTGTCCATCTGTGCTGTGAAATGGATTCAAGCCTCTCTGGGCTGGCATCTCCCCTCAACACTTTGGGAAGTGCCTTGTTCCCTTTCCCATAGGCTGCTGAGACAGGGGATAAATGAAAACTATTGGAGACTGCCCTGTGAAAACAGGGTATGAAGTACTGAACTATTCTTTGGACTGTAATACTTGAATCAACCTAAAGATTATTTGCCACTCTGGGTTCAACTCCTTCTCCCAGATCTGAGTACTGTGAATCTCAGAGAAAATCCCTAAGGGTTTAAGCCCCCATGACAAGCAAAGATGCAACATCTACCTCTCATGACCACAGCATGCTGTGAAAGTTACTCTGTGTGGGAGGGGGCCAGAGCTTTCTTTGGACTATTTGCAAATGTTGTAGGATAAACTTGGCACTGCAATTCCTCTTGGTCTATTTGTAGCTCTGTGTCACTTCACTGACCTCTGTGCTTGGTACCTGGGAGACTGAGACCCTCCTTGGGGCAGGTGTCATTGAACGGTGGGTGCTTAAAGCGTTTTGTCACAGGATCACTCCAAGCAGTATCTCAGAGACTGCCAAGATCTAGAAAGCCAGGGTGGACTGAGGCTGAACAATGCTACACATGTCTAATTGTGTTTGAAGAGCATGAAAAGCCTCCTGCCCTGCTTGGAACCACCCAGCAACATAAGATAGGGCACAGGAAATAATTTCTTCTTGGCTCTTCGTGTCCCATCCCTTTAATGTCCAACCCTTGATTCCATCCAAGTGTCTCTCTCCATGGGTTTTGGGGTTTGGTGGGGCTTTTTGCAATGAATCTGAAAGTAGACCAAATAAACTGTGGGCCAAATTCTTCAGAGGTGCAGGTGACCTCAGTTTGTGAAACCAATGGAGCTCTTCTCAGGTTGTGTTTTGAACTGGTCCCTCAAAAGTGTAATTCCAGTGAAACATCCCCAGCTGGGAGAGTGCAGTCACAGCTGACATTGTGATGCAGAGACATGTCTATGCAGTGCCATGCTGTGCCACTCTGGAGCCCCAGCTGGGTCTGGAAGAGCTGGTGTGTGTGTGCAGCATTGTGCAGGGGGACACTGCAGTAGTGTCACAGCTGTGTGTCTCTGCAGAGCCTGGGGCTGTCCAACTCAGGGGCATCATGTCCAGGCTTCACGTCTCACTTCAGGGCTTTAAATCTAATCTGGACTATATGCAAATCGAGGAAATAAGTTTTCAGCTAGCTGGGTTCAACTAAAACCTACCTAGGAATTATGGCAGGAAGAATTTTGGATAATCTAGATCAAATATTCCAGATGCAGAATCATCATTATCAGGCATAATTTTCAGGCTTTACTCAAACATCACCTTGCCCTGTGGCTATGTTTGATCTTAAACCACCTGTTCACTGAGTAATACTAAAAAAAATCTCTGTATCTACTGGATACAGAAAAGTAAATATGAAACTTCATATGAAGGAAGGGCAAAACGTCAAGCTCTGGCTGTTACAGAGCATTCTAGCAGTCAGATTAGTCTAAGGTCTTTAATCCACTACCAAGTGTTAGGCTGTTACCAGCAAAACTGGTATTTTGGTGGGGAGCGTGGGGCCAGACTGGTGAGGCTGAATGTGCTGCAGGTGGACAGAATGCCAGGTAACAGGACCCTTTGGGGAATGATCTTGGAGTCTCCTCCATGACATGCATCTTCATCTGTGTCAGATTTATTGCTGAAAGAGTGAAACCATCTGTCACTGTAATGCTACTCTTCCAATTCTTCGGTGCCCTCCACTGCTCCAAACCAGGTGATTACCTATAAAACTGGGAAATTGTGGTCTATGGAGCCTTGAGTTATCTTTTTTTTTCTTCTGAAGAAACCTGGTTTTAATGTTCCTTGGACCTTAGGGACAGTAACCCATTCCCTGATCAGTGGACCTGACAAAGCTCACTTTAATAGCTTGTACTAGGCTAGCAAGCCCATTTTGTCACAGTGTAAAAGGTTATAGCAGACAACAAATGAGAAGCAACCACCAGTTTCTAAAAAAAATTGAGACATAGTTCAGCTCAGACTAAGCCACCTTGATGTAATTTGGCTTCTGCAGGAATGCAGACTGAAGAAAGACTATAAGATCGAGCCAGTTTTTCTCTGGACAAGGTTTTTGGCTAAGTTGTCCTGCAGGAGCTCACCTGGAGTGAGATCAGCAGAGTTTCACAGGGAGGATGGTAAGCTTTGGCAGCAGATATGTTAAACACCTCCTCTGTAAAGCTAATATTACATGAGAACACTTTTTAAAATACTTTTTTCCTTCCTTTGCGGAGACTGGAGATTTGCATCTACATGGCATGAGCTGCCACTTCCTTCCAGGACACGGTGTACTCGCCGCGTTGTCATCCCGCTATCAGAGAAGCAGCTGGTGCTGCACTGACACTTCCTTTCCCTTATTTCCAAAGGGCATTGGAGAGCTTTGCTGGGCTCTATGAGATGAGATAAAAGGGAAGCCTCCGACATGACATTTCATAATTAGCTGTCATCACCAGCGGGCTGCCACTGAGCCGCTTGATGAGCTGGGACTTGGCTGCCTGGAGAAAGCCGGACAGGGAGGCAGGGACCAAAGTAGGGGTGCGGTGAAGGGACAGGCCTAGCAGGTCCCTCGGGTGTGCTAAAGGGAAAAGGAAGTCTGGGTATGAAATGCAGGCTCTGAGTCCTTGTTTCACGGCTTGCAAAAGGCATTCCTGAGCTAAACCCCGCCTTGCCTCTGGACACGCTAATTATTCTTGTGTGGTCTGTGAAAGGGGACCTTTGAGGTAAACCTCAGGACCAACTCTGCTGCCTTCCAAGCCTTGCCTTAGGCACAGCTTAGAGCGAGCCTTCAGGATATACCATGCCCAGCAGGTGTGGGACACTTTGCATGGTATATCTGGAAGGGTTTGGAAGTGAGAAGGGCTATGGAGCCTGCCCCACTGAGGGATGCTTTTTCTTACATTATGGATGTGGCTTTAGACCTGGAAAAAAACAGACTTTCAAGCAAGGGATAATAAGGCTGTTAGGAAAGTGAAGTAATCAAACATTAGCTGGCCTCAAAAAGGAGACTGATTTCTGAGGGCAGGTATTATGGAGCTGTAGGGGATGCCCCAGAAGAGAAAGAAAACCCTCAGATGAAGTCTTTAAACCATGAACACTGTGTCCCTGGCCTACTCCAAATACTGCATGGCAATTTATTTCCAGTGGTTCGTGGGGTCTTAGACCCCATCCAAACACATCCTGTCAAATTCACAGTACACTCCATACCTCCAGCTACATTCCTGCAGAGACCTGTTTCCACAGCTGGCCTCTCAGCCTTCCTCCCACCACACACCACAGAAAAAAAAAAAAAAAAAAAAAAGGCAAAAAAAAAAATTATCTATCTATCTATCTATCTATACACACACATATGACACTGAAGAAATTCCATTCATGAGGGCTTCCTGGCATGGAGAGGGGCTGTGGTTGTTTTGCCCTGGGTGGCCATAGCAATCTGGATTTGCTGTGCTTCAGCCTCCTCCACCACCCTGAGAAACAGCTGCTCTTCTCCCTCCCCATTTTGTAAAGTCCTGGCAGAGTTAACATCAAAATACCAAGAGCATGAAACTCAATGTGTTTCTAATACCATAACAGTCAGAGGAAGTCAGAGGAAATTACCTTGGATGCTGCAAGTATTCTGGCTCATTCTTCTGCCAGCTAATGATGCACTGGAATTAAGGTCTGAGACAAATTCCTATATCCAGCCAGACCTAAAGCTGGATATTTGAAGGAGAGGGAATCAAACACTAACGCTGAAGCGTCTGAAACAAGGATCAGGTCCCTTGGCCAGTGGTATAAAAGGAGTGTTCCCTGGTGGAATTTGGCAATGGGGATGGTATCCTGAGATGGCCAAGACCACCATGTCCTGGTAAGGATTTGGAGTGGTGGCTACCAATACCCATGTATTCCAGCTCTTAAACTAAGCTGTCAAGAGAGGGGCATTGGAGTGACCTGGGTCTCTATTAATAATAGAGAAATATCAATAAAATCAGCAGTGATAATTTATCATTTTACTCATAAAGAAACTGTGAGAGAGGGACATGCAGCCATTTAAGCTGTTGAGTAGAAACACAACTTTCAGAATCCCAGTTTGGTGATTTGTTCTCTCCAGAGTATAGCACTCCACACAACCACAGGTTAATCCAACTATCAAATGTCTGGGGCACAGATCCCTGATGACAAGGATGAAGTGTGCCTTTGGATCTAGTCCTAGCATGCTCTGGCATAGATAGCTGTGAAATTTGTCCATTCTTTAAGCAATTACACTGTTAACCTTCCTATTTTCTCATGGCATCAACGCTAGTAAACAGTGGCCATTCTGATAGCTAGTACTGAGGACAATCTGGATAAAGGAGGGGTGCAGAAAGATGACTGTGATGAACTTACTTCAACTACCATTTGCACCGTGAGCCCTGCACACAGCAGTCCCCATCCCTGCTGTAATCTAACAAACATTCTTGCAGTTGCTATTGACTCCAGATGTCTGTGTTACATTTTTCTTAATAACCATTGCAATAATAAGACATTATCAACATGCAAAGTGATCCATTAACCTCTATAGCAGCAATAAATTGTGTGGCTTTGCCAGGCTGCCAGGACTTGCTAATCGAAGAGCAAGCAGCAAATTCACACTTGAAGCAGTCACAAATCATACATAATGCAAAAGTGTGGGTGCTAACCTCACCCTCTGCAATATAATGGATGTTTCCATGTGTTTATTTATCAGAGAAATTGGTTCTTTGAAGCAGCTCTTAATGAGCTTCTCTCTGGCAACGAGCATCCTCCAGTTTATCCTCAGCATCCAGTTTATGGGAGATTTAAAGCTTCACTCTCCACCACTGGAGTCAGCAAAGGTTTTGCCAGTGCAAAGGGTAGAAGCAGAATCAGGCCCCATGACCTGGAGTAAAAGTTGAGGTTGCTCAGCAGGATCGTGCTATTAGAGAGATTAAGTTTAGTAGTTGTGCCTCAGGGTTTTTTTAGACACTTCTGCATCTGAGAAATTAAAAATAATCATACCAGGTCTTTCCAATGAACAGTGTCATCCAACATGGTATCTCAGGAAGCAAATAACATCAGGTGCCTACAAAGAGCTGCAAGAGCAGGGCAAGTGCACAGCCAGAGTCCCCACAGTTATCTTCCAACCACCAGTTCTTTGCACTCAGGGGTTACATGACCCAGAAGCAGTGTCTTCAAATTTGGCAGCCCACAGTAGATGTTCTTTTATGAATTTGTCAGGTCATTTTTTGAACCCAGCTTAGGGATCGGAGTGACCACGCATGGCTGCCCCAAGAGTCCAGGAGCAGAAGAAAAGCCATGGTGCTGTGCTGCAGCCCTGAGCACAGTGTCATCAGCCATAGATAACTCTTAATCTCACTCCCCCGCAAGTCAGGTCGTACTGTTGACCCTCCGAAAGCCTTTGTGAAACAGAAGAGGTTTGTGGAGCAGCCTGGGCTTGGTCACCCGTGCTGAACAACACACAGAAACAAGACGATGAGAACGAAGAGCTGGGAGTGTGAATGCCAACAGGGATGTTAGCAAATGCAAGGTAGTTAAATACAGCTACCAAGGGACACAGCAGAACCTCTGAGAGCTGGTGAGGTAGACCATGAGTGGCCAGTTGTCATGTTTATTTTATAATCAGTGGGGAGACATTGACACTTTCAGGTATCATTCAACCCCCAGTAAAGTAGGCAGCTGAAGCAGGTTTGGTGTCTCAAATCTTGCAAGTGCCCATTTCTTTCCAGCTATGACAAAAGAACTCCAGATGACAAGCTTACATAAGGGGACCAAAGTTAGGAGACATAAATACCACTCAAGTGTCTCCTACAGCTGGGATGGGGTGTTGTATGAATAGATAGGAATTACAGGGAGAGACTCCAGGACTCCAAGACTGAAGATCCAGAGAGTCAAACTTTTCACATTTTTTAATCTGTCCAGATAAATCCACACAAAACACAACCAAACTGAGTTTGTATTTTGCCAGTGCTAGCAGTTCTTCTTTCAGCTTTATGCAAACACAGTTTTTTCCTCACTTGAAGAAAAGACATCATTATTTCATGCCTGCAAGACCTCAAATACAAAACAAAACTTGCCTAAAAGGGTGTTTACCAAGTCTGGCAAAGCTTAAAAAAAACCTTCATAACATCTCTCAGGGGTCTTCTACTTCCCTTTTTTCTTTAGGGACATGTTGGTCTCTTTGCTATCCATGTGGCTTTCTCTTGGGGCAATATAACTCTCTCTCCTTCCCTCACACAGACACATATGCTTTCCCACAATATATTAAGATTAATCAAAGCAGTGTAACAAGGATGAAGTTTTAAAAGAGAGAAAATTACACAGAACAAAGAAGCATTTATCTTCACAGTGTTTGACATAGTCCATATGTCACATATCCTGTTTAAGGCTTAAATTGAGCTCAAGGCTGAGTACTTTCTATGCCGTGCTAAGCAAACCCCTATTTCTCCAGGAATTAAAGCAAA